>NW_028133249.1:0-544000 GCF_964374135.1 Grampus griseus | reverse complement strand
AGACTGGAATTGCATTGAAAGCATAGGAAAAGAGGCAGAACGTCCACAATGATGCACTTGGCCACAAAGGGCGTATGCGTTTTTTCCTGAATATATTCAGGAAAAAACGCATACGCCCTTTTTGGCCAACCAAGCAAGCTTGCAAAGGAAATCTGCACTACAATGAAGTCTCACTTCACCCCGGTCAAAAGGGTCATCTGAAAAAAGTGTAAAATCCAGAAAGGCAGAACAGGCCATGGAGAACTGGGAGCCTTGTTATGCTGATGGGCGGGATGTAAATTGCCAACAGCCACTCGGGAGAAGTGTATGGTGTTTCCTGAAACATCTAAAACACAAAGCAACAGAGCCTAGGGCACTTCCACTTATGGTCCTATAGCTTAGGGAAATGAAAATCAAAAAGACACAGCCACCCCAAAGTTTGGGACGGCTCTGTTTACAAGAACCTCGTTTACGGTACAAGTTCAATATTGCAGAAAGTGAAAAATGGATAAAGAAGTTGTGGTACTTACATACAATGCAATATCACTCAGCAATGAAATCTATGTCATCAGGCCCGTAGCAGCATAATGAGTAGATTCAGGTATGATGATTGTAACTGAAATAAGTCACACAGAAAAAGAAACATCATAAGATATCACTAATACACGGAATGTAAACTTGGCTACACAGGAACTGAATTACAAAACAGAACAGGGTCTCAAATTTAGAAAACCAACTTATGCTTGCTTAAGGGGAAAGGTGAGTTAGGGTGCTGCATAAAACCAGAGATTGAAATGAGCACACATAAAGTTCCTTAAGCCAAATATGTAATAGACAAGAGCTACTTCTTGCTCAACGAAATGGACTCAACACCCCATATTAAATGCCTAAGAATGTACCTGACTAGTAAGTATCTTAAAACCTATGGATTGCTATGTCTCTGAAACAGAATCAAGCGTGTGTACAAGGGCATAAATGCAGCAGTGATAGGATTGGAGAGGTTTGGTGAGCAAATGAAGACCCTTTGAAGTCATATTGCATGGTACCCATTCCACGGGTCTCAACTCTCCAGGTTTCAGGGATTCTTCCTTCAGCTAAAAAATGCATGTGGAACCCAGAGTATGATCCACCCTAACCCTTCCCCGAAGCCTTAACCTAACCCATCTCCTAGTCCTTACCCATAAGCTAACACTAACCCGTGCCCTCACACGTACGCTGCCCCTAAACCGTTGTCGTACCCTCACCTGGACACTAAACCGTCCCCGTCCCCTAACCCTAACCCTAGCCCTAACCCTAATCCTAACCCTTCCCCGAAGCCTTCTACTCACCCGTCCCCTACTCCTAACCCGTACGCTAACACTAACCCGCGCCCTCACACGTACGCTCCCCCTAAAGCCTTGTCGTACCCTCACCCGTACCCTAAACCGTCCCCGTCCCCTAACCCTAACCCTAGCCTGAACCATAACCCTAACACTTCCCTGAAGCCTGACACTCACCCGTCACCTAACCCTAACCCGTACGCTAACACTAACCCACGCCCTCACACGTACGCTCCCCCTAAAGCGTTGTCGTACCCTCAACCACACCCTAAACCGTCCCCGTCCCCTAACCCTAACCCTAGCCCGAACCCTAACCCTAACCCTTCCCCGAAGCCTGACCCTCACCCGTCCCCTAATCCTAACCCGTACGCTGACACTAACCCGCGTCCTCACACGTACGCTCCCCCTAAAGCGTTGTCGTACCCTCACCTGGACCCTACACCGTCTCCGTCCCCTAACCCTAACCCTAGCCCGAACCCTAACCCTAACCCTTCCCCGAAGCCTGAACCTCACCCGTCCCCTAATCCTAACCCGTACGCTGACACTAACCCACGCCCTCACACGTACGCTCCCCCTAAAGCGTTGTCGTACCCTCACCTGGACCCTAACCCGTCCCCGTGCCCTAACCCTAACCCTAGCCCGAACCCTAACCCTAACCCTTCCCCGAAACCTGACCCTCACCCGTCCCCTACTCCTAACCCGTACGCTAACACTAACCTGCGCCCTCCCACGTACGCTCCCCCTAAAACGTTGTCGTACCTTCACCTGGACTCTAAACCGTCCCCGTCCCCTAACACTAACCCTAGCCCGAACCCTAACCCTAAACCTTCCCCGAAGCCTGACCCTCACCCGTCCCCTAATCCTAACCCGTATGCTGACACTAAACCGCGCCCTCACACGTACGCTCCCCCTAAAGCGTTGTCGTACCCTCACCTGGACCCTAAACCGTCCCCATCCCCTAACCCTAACCCTAGCCCGAACCCTAACCCTAAACCTTCCCCGAAGCCTGAACCTCACCCGTCCCCTAATTCTAACCCGAACGCTGACACTAACCCGTGCCCTCACACGTACGCTCCCCCTAAAGCGTTGTCGTACCCTCAACCACACCCTAAACCGTCCCCGTCCCCTAACCCTAACCCTAGCCCGAACCCTAACCCTAACCCTTCCCCGAAGCCTGACCCTCACACGTCCCCTAATCCTAACCCGTACGCTGAAACTAACCCGCGTCCTCACACGTACGCTCCCCCTAAAGCGTTGTGGTACCCTCACCTGGACCCTACACCGTCTCCGTCCCCTAACCCTAACCCTAGCCCGAACCCTAACCCTAACACTTCCCCGAAGCCTGACACTCACCCGTCGCCTAATCCTAACCTGTACGCTGACACTAACCCGTGCCCTCACACGTACGCTCCCCCTAAAGCGTTGTCGTGCCCTCACCTGGACCCTAAACCGTCCCCGTCCCCTAACCCTAACCCTATCACGAACCCTAACCCTAAAACTTCCCCGAAGCCTGACCCTCACCCGTCCCCTACTCCTAACACGTACGCTGACACTAACCCGCGCCCTCACACGTACGCTCCCCCTAAAGCGTTGTCGTACCCTCACCTGGCCCCTAACCCGTCCCCGTCCCCTAACCCTAACGCTAGCCCGAACCCTAACCCTAACCCTTCCCCGAAGCCTGACACTCACCCTTCCCCTAATCTTAACCCGTACGCTGACACTAACCCGCGCCCTCACACGTACGCTCCCCCTAAAGCGTTGTCGTGCCCTCACCTGGACCCTAAACCTTCCCCGTCCCCTAACCCTAACCCTAGCCCGAACCCTAACCCTAACCCTTCCCCGAAGCCAGACCCTCACCCGTCCCCTAATCCTAACCCGTACGCCGACACTAACCCGCGCCCTCACACGTACGCTCCCCCTAAAGCGTTGTCGTGCCCTCACCTGGACCCTAAACCGTCCCCGTCCCCTAAACCTAACCCTATTCCGAACCCTAACCCTAATCCTTCCCCGAAGCCTGATCCTCACCCGTCCCCTAATCCTAACCCGTACGCTGACTCTAACCCGCGCCCTCACACGTACGCTCCCCCTAAAGCGTTGTCGTGCCCTCACCTGGACCCTAAACCGTCCCCGTCCCCTAACCCTAACCCTAGCCCGAACCCTAACCCTAAACCTTCCCCGAAGCCTGAACCTCACCCGTCCCCTAATCCTAACCCGTACGCTGACACTAACCCACGCCCTCACACGTACGCTCCCCCTAAAGCGTTGTCGTACCCTCACCTGGACCCTAACCCTTCCCCATCCCCTAAACCTAGCCCGAACCCTAACCCTAACCCTTCCCCGAAACCTGACCCTCACCCGTCCCCTACTCCTAACCCGTACGCTGACACTAACCCGCGCCCTCACACGTACGCTCCCCCTAAAGCGTTGTCGTACCCTCACCCGGACCGTAACCCGTCCCCGTCCCCTAACCCTGAACGTAGCCCGAACCCTAACCCTAAACCTTCCCCGAAGCCTGAACCTCACCCGTCCCCTAATCCTAACCCGTACGGTGACACTAACCCACGCGCTCACACGTACGCTCCCCCTAAAGCGTTGTCGTACCCTCACCTGGACCCTAACCCGTCCCCGTCCCCTAACCCTAACCCTAGCCCGAACCCTAACCCTAACACTTCCCCGAAGCCTGACCCTCACCCATCCCCTAATCCTAACCCGTACGCTGACACTAACCCGCGCCCTCACACGTACGCTCCCCCTAAAGCGTTGTCGTGCCCTCACCTGGACCCTAAACCGTTCCCTAACCCTAACCCTAGCACGAACCCTAAACCTAACCCTTCCCCGAAGCCGGACCCTCACCCGTCCCCTAATCCTAACCCGTACGCTGACACTAACCCGCGCCCTCACACGTACGCTCCCCCTAAAGCGTTGTCGTACCCTCACCTGGACCCTAACCCGTCCCCGTCCCCTAACCCTAACCCTAGCCCGAACCCGAACCCTAACCCTTCCCCGAAGCCTGACCCTCACCCGTCCCCTAATCCTAACCCGTACGCTGACACTAACCCGCGCCCTCACACGTACGCTCCCCCTAAAGCATTGGCGTACCCTCACCTGGACCCTAAAGCTTCCCCGTCCCCTAACCCTAACCCTAGACCGAACCCTAACCCTAACACTTCCCCGAAGCCTGAACCTCACCCGTCCCCTAATCCTAACCCGTACGCTGACGCTAACCCACGCCCTCACACGTACGCTCCCCCTAAAGCGTTGTCGTACCCTCACCTGGACCCTAAACCGTCCCCGTCCCCTAACCGTAATCCTAGCCCAAACACTAACCCTAACCCTTCCCCGAAGCCTGACCCTCACCCGTCCCCGAAACCTAACCCGTACGGTGACGCAAACCCGCGCCCTCAAACGTACGCTCCCCCTAAAGCGTTGTCGTACCTTCACCTGGACCCTAAACCGTCCCCGTCCCCTAACCCTAACCCTAGCCCGAACCCTAACCCTCACCCTTCCCCGAAGCCTGACCCTCACCCGTCCCCGAATCCTAACCCGTACGCTGACACTAACCCGCGCCCTCACACGTACGCTCCCCTTAAAGCGTTGTCGTACCCTCACCTGGACCCTAACCCGTCCCCGTCCCCTAACCCTAACCCTAGTCCGAACCCTAACCCTAACCCTTCCCCGAAGCCTGACCCTCACCCGTCACCTAATCCCAACCCTTACGCTGACACTAACCCGCGCCCTCACACGTATGCTCCCCCTAAAGCGTTGTCGTACCCTCACCTGGACCCTAAACCGTCCCCGTCCCCTAACCCTAACCCTAGCCCGAACCCTAACCCTAACCCTTCCCCGAAGCCTGACCCTCATCTGTCCCCTAATCCTAACCCGTACGCTGACACTAACCCGCGCCCTCACACGTACGCTCCCCCTAAAGCGTTTTCGTACCCTCACCTGGACCCTAAACCGTCCCCGTCCCCTAACACTAACCCTAGCCCGAACCCTAACCCTAACCCTTCCCTGAAGCCTGACCCTCACCCGTCCCCTAATCCTAACCCGTACGCTCACACTAAGCCGTGCCCTCACACGTACGCTCCCCCTAAAGCGTTGTCGTACCCTCACCTGGACCCTAAACCGTCCCCGTCCCCTAACCCTAACCCTAGCCCGAACCCTAACCCTAACACTTCCCCGAAGCCTGACCCTTACCCGTGCCCTAATCCTATCCCGTACGCTGACACTAACCCGCGCCCTCACACGTCCGCTCCCCCTAAAGCGTTGTCGTACCCTCACCTGGACCCTAAACCGTCCCCGTCCCCTAACCCTAACCCTAGCCCGAACCCTAACCCTAACCCTTCCCCGAAGCCTGTACCTCACCCGTCCCCTAATCCTTACTCGTACGCTGACACTAACCCGCGCCCTCACACGTCCGCACCCCCTAAAGCGTTGTCGTACCCTCACCTGGACCCTAAACCGTCCCCATCCCCTAACCCTAACCCTAGCCCGAACCCTAACCCTAACCCTTCCCCGAAGCCTGACTCTCATCCATCCCCTAATCCTAACCCGTACGCTGACACTAACCCGCGCCCTCACACGTACGCTCCCCCTAAAGCGTTGTCATACCCTCAGCTGGACCCTAAACCATCCCCGTCCCCTAACCCTAACCCTAGCCCGAAATCTAACCCTAACCCTTCCCCGAAGCCTGACCCTCACCCGTCCCCTAATCCTAACCCGTACGCTGACACTAACCCGCGCCCTCACACGTACGCTCCCCCTAAAGCGTTGTCGTACCCTCACCTGGACGCTAAACCGTCCCCGTCCCCTAACCCTAACCGTAGCCCGAACCCTAACCCTAACCCTTCAACGAAGCCTGACCCTCACCCGTCCCCTAATCCTAACCCGTACGCTGACACTAACCCGCGCCCTCACACGTACGCTCACCATAAAGCGTTGTCGTACCCTCACCTGGCCCCTAACCCGTCCCCGTCCCCTAACCCTAACCCTAGCCCGAACCCTAACCCTAACCCTTCCCCGAAGCCAGACCCTCACCCATCCCCTAAGCCTAACCCGTACACCGACACTAACCCGTGCCCTCACACGTATGCTCCCCCTAAAGCGTTGTCGTGCCCTCACCTGGACCCTAAACCGTCCCCGTCCCCTAATCCTAACCCTAGTCCGAACGCTAACATAATCCTTCCCCGAAGCCTGATCCTCACCCGTCCCCTAATCCTAACCCGTACGCTGACACTAACCCGCGCCCTCACACGTACGCTCCCCCTAAAGCGTTGTCGTACCCTCACCTGGACCCTAAACCGTCCCCATCCCCTAACCCTAACCCTAGCCCGAACCCTAACCCTCACCCTTCCCCGAAGCCTGACCCTCACCCGTCCCCGAATCCTAACCCGTACGCTGACACTAACCCGCGCCCTCACACGTACGTTCCCCCTAAAGCGTTGTCGTACCCTCACCTGGACCCTAAACCGTCCCCGTCCCCTAACCCTAACCCTAGCCCGAACCCTAACCCTAACCCTTCCCCGAAGCCTGACCCTCACCCGTCCCCTAATCCCAACCCTTACGCTGACACTAACCCACGCCCTCACACGTACGCTCCCCCTAAAGCGTTGTCGTACCCTCACCTGGACCCTAAACCGTCCCCATCCCCTAACCCTAACCCTAGCCAGAACCCTAACCCTAACCCTTCCCCAAAGCCTGACCCTCATCCGTCCCCTAATCCTAACCCGTATGCTGACACTAACCCGCGCCCTCACACGTACGCTCCCCCTAAAGTGTTGTCGTACCCTCACCTGGACCCTAAACCGTCCCCGTCCCCTAACCCTAACCCTAGCCCGAACCCTAACCCTAACCCTTCCACGAAGCCTGACCCTCACCCGTCCCCTAATCCTAATCCGTACGCTCACACTAACCCGTGCCCTCACACGTACGCTCCCCCTAAAGCGTTGTCGTACCCTCACCTGGACCCTAAACCGTCCCCGTCCCCTAACCCTAACCCTAGCCCTAACCAAAACCCTAACACTTCCCCGAAACCTGACCCTCCCCCGTCCCCTAATCCCAACCCGTACGCTGACACTAACCCGCGCCCTCACACGTACGCTCCCCCTAAAGCGTTGTCGTACCCTCACCTGGACCCTAAACCGTCCCCGTCCCCTAACCCTAACCCTGGCCCAAACCCTAACCCTAACCCTTCCCTGAAGCCTGACCCTCACCCGTCCCCTAATCCTAACCCGTACGCTGACACTAACCCGTGCCCTCACACGTACGCTCCCCCTAATGCGTTGTCGTAACCTCACCTGGACCCTAAACTGTCCCCGTCCCCTAACACTAACCCTAGCCCGAACCCTAACCCTAACCCTTCCCCGAAGCCTGACACTCACCCGTCCCCTAATCTTAACCCGTACGCTGACACTAACCCGCGCCCTCACACGTACGCTCCCCCTAAAGCGTTGTCGTGCCCTCACCTGGACCCTAAACCTTCCCCGTCCCCTAACCCTAACCCTAGCCCGAACCCTAACCCTAACCCTTCCCCGAAGCCAGACCCTCACCCGTCCCCTAATCCTAACCCGTACGCCGACACTAACCCGCGCCCTCACACGTACGCTCCCCCTAAAGCGTTGTCGTGCCCTCACCTGGACCCTAAACCGTCCCCGTCCCCTAAACCTAACCCTATTCCGAACCCTAACCCTAATCCTTCCCCGAAGCCTGATCCTCACCCGTCCCCTAATCCTAACCCGTACGCTGACTCTAACCCGCGCCCTCACACGTACGCTCCCCCTAAAGCGTTGTCGTGCCCTCACCTGGACCCTAAACCGTCCCCGTCCCCTAACCCTAACCCTAGCCCGAACCCTAACCCTAAACCTTCCCCGAAGCCTGAACCTCACCCGTCCCCTAATCCTAACCCGTACGCTGACACTAACCCACGCCCTCACACGTACGCTCCCCCTAAAGCGTTGTCGTACCCTCACCTGGACCCTAACCCTTCCCCATCCCCTAAACCTAGCCCGAACCCTAACCCTAACCCTTCCCCGAAACCTGACCCTCACCCGTCCCCTACTCCTAACCCGTACGCTGACACTAACCCGCGCCCTCACACGTACGCTCCCCCTAAAGCGTTGTCGTACCCTCACCCGGACCGTAACCCGTCCCCGTCCCCTAACCCTGAACGTAGCCCGAACCCTAACCCTAAACCTTCCCCGAAGCCTGAACCTCACCCGTCCCCTAATCCTAACCCGTACGGTGACACTAACCCACGCGCTCACACGTACGCTCCCCCTAAAGCGTTGTCGTACCCTCACCTGGACCCTAACCCGTCCCCGTCCCCTAACCCTAACCCTAGCCCGAACCCTAACCCTAACACTTCCCCGAAGCCTGACCCTCACCCATCCCCTAATCCTAACCCGTACGCTGACACTAACCCACGCCCTCACACGTACGCTCCCCCTAAAGCGTTGTCGTGCCCTCACCTGGACCCTAAACCGTTCCCTAACCCTAACCCTAGCACGAACCCTAAACCTAACCCTTCCCCGAAGCCGGACCCTCACCCGTCCCCTAATCCTAACCCGTACGCTGACACTAACCCGCGCCCTCACACGTACGCTCCCCCTAAAGCGTTGTCGTACCCTCACCTGGACCCTAACCCGTCCCCGTCCCCTAACCCTAACCCTAGCCCGAACCCGAACCCTAACCCTTCCCCGAAGCCTGACCCTCACCCGTCCCCTAATCCTAACCCGTACGCTGACACTAACCCGCGCCCTCACACGTACGCTCCCCCTAAAGCATTGGCGTACCCTCACCTGGACCCTAAAGCTTCCCCGTCCCCTAACCCTAACCCTAGACCGAACCCTAACCCTAACACTTCCCCGAAGCCTGAACCTCACCCGTCCCCTAATCCTAACCCGTACGCTGACGCTAACCCACGCCCTCACACGTACGCTCCCCCTAAAGCGTTGTCGTACCCTCACCTGGACCCTAAACCGTCCCCGTCCCCTAACCGTAATCCTAGCCCAAACACTAACCCTAACCCTTCCCCGAAGCCTGACCCTCACCCGTCCCCGAAACCTAACCCGTACGGTGACGCAAACCCGCGCCCTCAAACGTACGCTCCCCCTAAAGCGTTGTCGTACCTTCACCTGGACCCTAAACCGTCCCCGTCCCCTAACCCTAACCCTAGCCCGAACCCTAACCCTCACCCTTCCCCGAAGCCTGACCCTCACCCGTCCCCGAATCCTAACCCGTACGCTGACACTAACCCGCGCCCTCACACGTACGCTCCCCCTAAAGCGTTGTCGTACCCTCACCTGGACCCTAACCCGTCCCCGTCCCCTAACCCTAACCCTAGTCCGAACCCTAACCCTAACCCTTCCCCGAAGCCTGACCCTCACCCGTCACCTAATCCCAACCCTTACGCTGACACTAACCCGCGCCCTCACACGTATGCTCCCCCTAAAGCGTTGTCGTACCCTCACCTGGACCCTAAACCGTCCCCGTCCCCTAACCCTAACCCTAGCCCGAACCCTAACCCTAACCCTTCCCCGAAGCCTGACCCTCATCTGTCCCCTAATCCTAACCCGTACGCTGACACTAACCCGCGCCCTCACACGTACGCTCCCCCTAAAGCGTTTTCGTACCCTCACCTGGACCCTAAACCGTCCCCGTCCCCTAACACTAACCCTAGCCCGAACCCTAACCCTAACCCTTCCCTGAAGCCTGACCCTCACCCGTCCCCTAATCCTAACCCGTACGCTCACACTAAGCCGTGCCCTCACACGTACGCTCCCCCTAAAGCGTTGTCGTACCCTCACCTGGACCCTAAACCGTCCCCGTCCCCTAACCCTAACCCTAGCCCGAACCCTAACCCTAACACTTCCCCGAAGCCTGACCCTTACCCGTGCCCTAATCCTATCCCGTACGCTGACACTAACCCGCGCCCTCACACGTCCGCTCCCCCTAAAGCGTTGTCGTACCCTCACCTGGACCCTAAACCGTCCCCGTCCCCTAACCCTAACCCTAGCCCGAACCCTAACCCTAACCCTTCCCCGAAGCCTGTACCTCACCCGTCCCCTAATCCTTACTCGTACGCTGACACTAACCCGCGCCCTCACACGTCCGCACCCCCTAAAGCGTTGTCGTACCCTCACCTGGACCCTAAACCGTCCCCATCCCCTAACCCTAACCCTAGCCCGAACCCTAACCCTAACCCTTCCCCGAAGCCTGACTCTCATCCATCCCCTAATCCTAACCCGTACGCTGACACTAACCCGCGCCCTCACACGTACGCTCCCCCTAAAGCGTTGTCATACCCTCAGCTGGACCCTAAACCATCCCCGTCCCCTAACCCTAACCCTAGCCCGAAATCTAACCCTAACCCTTCCCCGAAGCCTGACCCTCACCCGTCCCCTAATCCTAACCCGTACGCTGACACTAACCCGCGCCCTCACACGTACGCTCCCCCTAAAGCGTTGTCGTACCCTCACCTGGACGCTAAACCGTCCCCGTCCCCTAACCCTAACCCTAGCCCGAACCCTAACCCTAACCCTTCAACGAAGCCTGACCCTCACCCGTCCCCTAATCCTAACCCGTACGCTGACACTAACCCGCGCCCTCACACGTACGCTCACCATAAAGCGTTGTCGTACCCTCACCTGGACCCTAACCCGTCCCCGTCCCCTAACCCTAACCCTAGCCCGAACCCTAACCCTAACCCTTCCCCGAAGCCAGACCCTCACCCATCCCCTAAGCCTAACCCGTACGCCGACACTAACCCGTGCCCTCACACGTATGCTCCCCCTAAAGCGTTGTCGTGCCCTCACCTGGACCCTAAACCGTCCCCGTCCCCTAATCCTAACCCTAGTCCGAACGCTAACATAATCCTTCCCCGAAGCCTGATCCTCACCCGTCCCCTAATCCTAACCCGTACGCTGACACTAACCCGCGCCCTCACACGTACGCTCCCCCTAAAGCGTTGTCGTACCCTCACCTGGACCCTAAACCGTCCCCATCCCCTAACCCTAACCCTAGCCCGAACCCTAACCCTCACCCTTCCCCGAAGCCTGACCCTCACCCGTCCCCGAATCCTAACCCGTACGCTGACACTAACCCGCGCCCTCACACGTACGTTCCCCCTAAAGCGTTGTCGTACCCTCACCTGGACCCTAAACCGTCCCCGTCCCCTAACCCTAACCCTAGCCCGAACCCTAACCCTAACCCTTCCCCGAAGCCTGACCCTCACCCGTCCCCTAATCCCAACCCTTACGCTGACACTAACCCACGCCCTCACACGTACGCTCCCCCTAAAGCGTTGTCGTACCCTCACCTGGACCCTAAACCGTCCCCGTCCCCTAACCCTAACCCTAGCCAGAACCCTAACCCTAACCCTTCCCCGAAGCCTGACCCTCATCCGTCCCCTAATCCTAACCCGTACGCTGACACTAACCCGCGCCCTCACACGTACGCTCCCCCTAAAGTGTTGTCGTACCCTCACCTGGACCCTAAACCGTCCCCGTCCCCTAACCCTAACCCTAGCCCGAACCCTAACCCTAACCCTTCCACGAAGCCTGACCCTCACCCGTCCCCTAATCCTAATCCGTACGCTCACACTAACCCGTGCCCTCACACGTACGCTCCCCCTAAAGCGTTGTCGTACCCTCACCTGGACCCTAAACCGTCCCCGTCCCCTAACCCTAACCCTAGCCCTAACCAAAACCCTAACACTTCCCCGAAACCTGACCCTCCCCCGTCCCCTAATCCCAACCCGTACGCTGACACTAACCCGCGCCCTCACACGTACGCTCCCCCTAAAGCGTTGTCGTACCCTCACCTGGACCCTAAACCGTCCCCGTCCCCTAACCCTAACCCTGGCCCAAACCCTAACCCTAACCCTTCCCTGAAGCCTGACCCTCACCCGTCCCCTAATCCTAACCCGTACGCTGACACTAACCCGTGCCCTCACACGTACGCTCCCCCTAATGCGTTGTCGTAACCTCACCTGGACCCTAAACTGTCCCCGTCCCCTAACCCTAACCCTGGCCTGAAACCTAACCCTAACCCTTCCCCGCAGCCTGACCCTCACCCGTCCCCTAATCCTAACCCGTACGCTGACACTAACTCGCGCCCTCACACGTACGCTCCCCCTAAAGCGTTGTCGTACCCTCAGCTGGACCCTAACCCGTCCCCGTCCCCTAACCCTAAACCTAGCCCGAACCCTAACCCTAACACTTCCCCGAAGCCTGACCCTCACCCGTCCCCTAATACTAACCCGTACGCTGACACTAACCCGCGCCCTCACACGTACGCTCCCCCTAAAGCGTTGTCGTACCCTCACCTGGACCCTAACCCGTCCCCGTCCCCTAACCCTAACCCTGGCCTGAACCCTAACCCTAACACTTCCCCGAAGCCTGACCCTCACCCGTCTCCTAATCCTAACCTGTACGCTGACACTAACCCGCACCCTCACACGTACGCTCCCCCTAAAGCGTTGTCGTACCCTCACCTGGACCCTAAACCGTCCCCGTCCCCTAACCCTAACCCTGGCCCAAACCCTAACCCTAACCCTTCCCTGAAGCCTGACCCTCACCCGTCCCCTAATCCTAACCTGTACGCTGACACTAACCCGTGCCCTCACACGTACGCTCCCCCTAATGCGTTGTCGTAACCTCACCTGGACCCTAAACTGTCCCCGTCCCCTAACACTAACCCTGGCCTGAACCCTAACCCTAACCCTTCCCCGCAGCCTGACCCTCACCCGTCCCCTAATCCTAACCCGTACGCTGACACTAACTCGCGCCCTCACACGTACGCTCCCCCTAAAGCGTTGTCGTACCCTCAGCTGGACCCTAACCCGTCCCCGTCCCCTAACCCTAAACCTAGCCCGAACCCTAACCCTAACACTTCCCCGAAGCCTGACCCTCACCCGTCCCCTAATCCTAACCCGTACGCTGACACTAACCCGCGACCTCACACGTACGCTCCCCCTAAAGCGTTGTCGTACCCTCACCTGGACCCTAAACCGTCCCCTTCCCCTAACCCTAACCCTAGCCCGAACCCTAACCCTAACCCTTCCCCGAAGCCTGACACTCACCCGTCCACTAATCCTAACCCGTACGCTGACACTAACCCGCGCCCTCACACGTCTGCTACCCTAAAGCGTTGTCGTACCCTCACCTGGACCCTAAACCGTCCCCGTCCCCTAACCCTAACCCTAGCCCGAACCCTAACCCTAACACTTCCCCGAAGCCTGACCCTCACCCGTCCCCTAATCCTAAGCCGTACGCTGACACTAACCCGCGCTCTCACACGTACGCTCCCCCTAAAGCGTTGTTGTACCCTCACCTGCACCCTAAACCGTCCCCGTCCCCTAACCCTAACCCTAGCCCGAACCCTAACCCTAACCCTTCCCCGAAGCCTGACACTCACCCGTCCCCTAATCCTAACCCGTATGCTGACACTAACCCGCTCCCTCACAAGTACGCTCCCCCTAATGCGTTGTCGTACCCTCACCTGGACCCTAAACCGTCCCCGTCCCCTAACCCTAACCCTGGCCGGAACCCTAACCCTAACCCTTCCCCGCAGCCTGACCCTCACCCGTCCCCTAATCTTAACCCGTACGCTGACACTAACTCGCGCCCTCACACATACGCTCCCCCTAAAGCGTTGTCGTATCCTCACCTGGACCCTAACCCGTCCCCTTCCCCTAACCCTAAACCTAGCCCGAACCCTAACCCTAACCCTTCCCCGAAGCCTGACCCTCACCCGTCCCGTAATCCTAACCCGTACGCTGACACTATCCCGCGACCTCACACGTACGCTCCCCCTAAAGCGTTGTCGTACCCTCACCTGGACCCTAAACCGTCCCCGTCCCCTAACCCTAACCCTAGCCCGAACCCTAACCCTAACCCTTCCCCGAAGCCTGACCCTCACCCGTCCCCTAATCCTAACCCGTACGCTGACACTAACCCGCGACCTCACACGTACGCTCCCCCTAAAGCGTTGTCGTACCCTCACCTGGACCCTAAACCGTCCCCGTCCCCTAACCCTAACCCTAGCCCGAACCCTAACCCTAACACTTCCCCGAAGCCTGACCCTCACCCGTCCACTAATCTTAACCCGTACGCTGACACTAACCCGCGCCCTCACACGTACACTCCCCTAAAACGTTGTCGTACCCTCACCTGGACCCTAAACCGTCCCCGTCCCATAACCTAAACCGTAGCCCGAACCCTAACCCTAACCCTTCTCCGAAGCCTGACCCTCACCCGTCCCCTAATCCTAACCCGTACGCTCACACTAACCCACGCCCTCACACGTACGCTCCCCCTAGAGCGTTGTCGTACCCTCACCTGGACCCTAAACCGTACCCGTCCCCTAACCCTAACCCTAGCCCGAACCCTAACCCTAACCCTTCCCCGAAGCCTGACCCTCACCCGTCCCCTAATCCTAAACCGTACGCTGACACTAACCCGCGCCCTCACACGTACGCTCCCCCTAAAGCGTTGTTGTACCCTCACCTGGACCCTAAACCATCCCCGTCCCCTAACCCTAACCCTAGCCCGAACCCTAACCCTAACCCTTCCCCGAAGCCTGACACTCACCCATCCCCTAATCCTAACCCGTACGCTGACACTAACCCGCGCCCTCACACGTACGCTCCCCCTAAAGCGTTGTCGTACCCTCACCTGGACCCTAAACCCTCCCCGTCCCCTAAACCTAACCCTAGCCCGAACCCTAACCCTAACCCTTCCACGAAGCCTGACCCTCACCCGTCCCCTAATCCTAACCCGTACGCTGACACTAACCCGCGCCCTCACACGTACGCTCCCCCTAAAGCGTTGTCGTACCCTCACCTGGACCCTAAAACGTCCCCGTCCCCTAACCCTAACCCTGGCCCGAACCCTAACCCTAACCCTTCCCCGAAGCCTGACCCTCACCCGTCCCCTAATCCTAACCCGTACGCTGACACTAACCTGCGCCCTCACACGTACGCTCCCCCTAAAGCGTTGTCGTACCCTCACCTGGACTCTAAACCGTCCCCTTCCCCTAACCCTAACCCTAGCCCGAACCCTAACCCTAACCCTTCCCCGAAGCCTGACCCTCACCCGTCCCCTAATCCTAACCCGTACGCTGACACTAACCCGCGCCCTCACACGTACGCTCCCCCTAAAGCGTTGTCGTACCCTCACCTGGACGCTAAACCGTCCCCGTCACCTAACCCTAACCCTAGGCCGAAACCTAACCCTAAACCTTCCCCGAAGCCTGACCCTCACCCGTCCCCTAATCTTAAACCATACGCTGACACTAACCCGCGCCCTCACACGTACGCTCCCCCTAAAGCGTTGTCGTACCCTCACCTGGACCCTAAACCGTCCCCGTCCCCTAACCCTAACCCTAGCCCTAACCAAAACCCTAACACTTCCCCGAAACCTGACCCTCCCCCGTCCCCTAATCCCAACCCGTACGCTGACACTAACCCGCGCCCTCACACGTACGCTCCCCCTAAAGCGTTGTCGTACCCTCACCTGGACCCTAAACCGTCCCCTTCCCCTAACCCTAACCCTAGCCCGAACCCTAACCCTAACCCTTCCCCGAAGCCTGAGCCTCACCCGTCACCTAATCCTAACCCGTACGCTGGCACTAACCCGCGTCCTCACACGTCCGCTGCCCCTAAAGCGTTGTAGTACCCTCACCTGGACCCTAAACCGTCCCCGTCCCCTAACCCTAACCCTAGCCCGAACCCTAACCCTAACCCTTCCCCGAAGCCTGACCCTTACCCGTGCCCTAATCCTATCCCGTACGCTGACACTAACCCGCGCCCTCACACGTCCGCTCCCCCTAAAGCGTTGTCGTACCCTCACCTGGACCCTAAACCGTCCCCGTCCCCTAACCCTAACCCTAGCCCGAACCCTACCCTAACTCTTCCCCGAAGCCTGACCCTCACCCGTCCCATAATCCTAACCCGTACGCTGACACTAACCGGCGCCCTCACACGTACGCTCCCCCTAAAGCGTTGTCGTACCCTCACCTGGACCCTAAACCGTCCCCGTCCCCTAACCCTAACCCTAGCCCGAACCCTAACCCTAACACTTCCCCGAAGCCTGACCCTCACCCGTCCCCTAATCCTAAGCCGTTCGCTGACACTAACCCGCGCCCTCACACGTACGCTCCCCCTAAAGCGTTGTTGTACCCTCACCTGCACCCTAAACCATCCCCGTCCCCTAACACTAACCCTAGCCCGAACCCTAACCCTAACCCTTCCCCGAAGCCTGACACTCACCCGTCCCCTAATCCTAACCCGTATGCTGACACTAACCCGCGCCCTCACACGTACGCTCCCCCTAATGCGTTGTCGTACCCTCACCTGGACCCTAAACCGTCCCCGTCCCCTAACCCTAACCCTGGCCGGAACCCTAACCCTAACCCTTCCCGCAGCCTGACCCTCACCCGTCCCCTAATCTTAACCCGTACGCTGACACTAACTCGCGCCCTCACACGTACGCTCCCCCTAAAGCGTTGTCGTACCCTCACCTGGACCCTAACCCGTCCCCGTCCCCTAACCCTAAACCTAGCCCGAACCCTAACCCTAACCCTTCCCCGAAGCCTGACCCTCACCCGTCCACTAATCTTAACCCGTACGCTGACACTAACCCGCGCCCTCACACGTCTGCTCCCCTAAAGCGTTGTCGTACCCTCACCTGGACCCTAAACCGTCCCCGTCCCCTAACCCTAACCCTAGCCCGAACCCTAACCCTAACCCTTCCCCGAAGCCTGACCCTCCCCCGTCCCCTAATCCTAACCTGTACGCTGACACTAACCCGCGCCCTCACACGTACGCTCCGCTAAAACGTTGTCGTACCCTCATCTGGTCCCTAAACCGTCCCCGGCCCCTAACCTAAACCCTAGCCCGAACCCTAACCCTAAACCTTCCCCGAAGCCTGACCCTCACCCGTCCCCTAATCCTAACCCGTACGCTGACACTAACCCACGCCCTCACCCGTACGCTCCCCCTAAAGCGTTGTCGTACCCTCACCTGGACCCTAAACCGTACCCGTCCCCTAACCCTAACCCTAGCCCGAACCCTAACCCTAACCCTTCCCCGAAGCCTGACCCTCACCCGTCCCCTAATCCTAACCCGTACGCTGACACTAACCCGCGCCCTCACACGTACGCTCCCCCTAAAGCGTTGTCGTACCCTCACCTGGACCCTAAACCGTCCCCGTCCCCTAAACCTAACCCTAGCCCGAACCCTAACCCTAACCCTTCCCCGAAGCCTGACCCTCACCCGTCCCCTAATCCTAACCCGTACGCTGACACTAACCCGCGCCCTCACACGTACGCTCCCCCTAAAGCGTTGTCGTACCCTCACCTGGACCCTAAAACGTCCCCGTCCCCTAACCCTAACCCTGGCCCGAACCCTAACCCTAACCCTTCCCCGAAGCCTGACCCTCACCCGTCCCCTAATCCTAAACCGTACGCTGACACTAACCCGCGCCCTCACACGTACGCTCCCCCTAAAGCGTTGTCGTACCCTCACCTGGACGCTAAACCGTCCCCTTCCCCTAAACCTAACCCTAGCCCGAACCCTAACCCTAACCCTTCCCCGAAGCCTGACCCTCACCCGTCCCCTAATCCTAACCCGTACGCTGACACTAACCCACGCCCTCACACGTACGCTCCCCCTAAAGCGTTGTCGTACCCTCACCTGGACGCTAAACCGTCCCCGTCACCTAACCCTAACCCTAGGCCGAAACCTAACCCTAAACCTTGCCCGAAGCCTGACCCTCACCCGTCCCCTAATCTTAAACCATACGCTGACACTAACCCGCGCCCTCACACGTACGCTCCCCCTAAAGCGTTGTCGTACCCTCACCTGGACCCTAAACCGTCCCCGTCCCCTAACCCTAACCCTAGACCGAACCCTAACCCTAACCCTTCCCCGAAGCCTGACCCTCACCCGTCCCCTAATCCTAACCCGTACGCTGACACTAACCCACGCCCTCAAACGTACGCTCCCCCTAAAGCGTTGACGTACCCTCACCTGAACCCTAAACCGTCCCTGTCCCCTAACCCTAACCCTAGCCCGAACCCTAACCCTAACTCTTCCCTGAAGCCTGACCCTCACCCGTCCCATAATCCTAACCCGTACACTGACACTAACCGGCGCCCTCACACGTACGCTCCCCCTAAAGCATTGTCGTACCCTCACCTGGACCCTAAACCGTCCCCGTCCCCTAATCCTAACCCTAGCCCGAACCCTAACCGTAACCCTTCCCCGAAGCCTGACCCTCACCCGTCCCCTAATCCTAACCCGAACGCTGACACTAACCCCCGCCCTCACACGTACGCTCCCCCTAAAGCGTTGTTGTACCCTCACCTGGACCCTAAACCGTCCCCGTCGCCTAACCCTAACCCTAGCCCGAACCCTAACCCTAACCCTTCCCCGAAGCCTGACCCTCACCCGTCCCCTAATCCTAAGCCGTACGCTGACACTAACCTGCGCCCTCACACGTACGCTCCCCCTAAAGCGTTGTCGTACCCTCACCTGGACCCTAACCCGTCCCCGTGCCCTAACCCTAACCCTAGCCCGAACCCTAACCCTAACACTTCCCCGAAGCCTGACCCTCACCCGTCCCCTAATCCTAACCCGTACGCTGACACTAACCCGCGCCCTCACCCGTACGCTCCCCCTAAAGCGTTGTCATACCCTCACCTGGACCCTAAACCGTCCCCGTCCCCTAACACTAACCCTAGCCCGAACCCTAACCCTAACCCTTCCCCGAAGCCTGACCCTCACCCGTCCCGTAATCCTAACCCATATGCTGACACTAACCCGCGCCCTCACACGTACGCTCCCCCTAAAACGTTGTCTTACCCTCACCTGGACCCTAAACCGTCCCCGTCCCCTAACCCTAACACTAGCCCGAACCCTAAACCTAACCCTTCCCCGAAGCTTGACCCTCACCCGTCCCCTAATCCTAACCCATACGCTGACACTAACCCGCGCCCACACACGTACGCTCCACCTAAGGCGTTGTCATACCCTCACCTGGACCCTAAACCGTCCCCGTCCCCTAACCCTAACCCTAGTCCGAACCCTAACCCTAACCCTTCCCCGAAGCCTGACACTCACCCGTCCCCTAATCCTAAACCGTACGCTGACACTAACCCCCGCCCTCACACGTACGCTCCCCCTAAAGCGTTGTTGTACCCTCACCTGGACCCTAAACCGTCCCCGTCCCCTAACCCTAACCCTAGCCCGAACCCTAACCCTAACCCTTCCCCGAAGCCTGACCCTCACCCGTCCCCTAATCCTAAGCCGTACGCTGACACTAACCTGCACCCTCACACGTACGCTCCCCCTAAAGCGTTGTCGTACCCTCACCTGGACCCTAAACCGTCCCCGTCCCCTAACACTAACCCTAGCCCGAACCCTAACCCTAACACTTCCCCGAAGCCTGACCCTCACCCGTCCCCTAATCCTAACCCGTACGCTGACACTAACCCGCGCCCTCACCCGTACGCTCCCCCTAAAGCGTTGTCATACCCTCACCTGGACCCTAAACCGTCCCCGTCCCCTAACACTAACCCTAGCCCGAACCCTAACCCTAACCCTTCCCCGAAGCCTGACCCTCACCCGTCCCGTAATCCTAACCCGTAAGCTGACACTAACCCGCGCCCTCACACGTACGCTCCCCCTAAAACGTTGTCTTACCCTCACCTGGACCCTAAACCGTCCCCGTCCCCTAACCCTAACCCTAGCCCGAACCCTAAACCTAACCCTTCCCCGAAGCTTGACCCTCACCCGTCCCCTAATCCTAACCCATACGCTGACACTAACCCGCGCCCACACACGTACGCTCCACCTAAGGCGTTGTCATACCCTCACCTGGACCCTAAACCGTCCCCGTCCCCTAACCCTAACCCTAGTCCGAACCCTAACCCTAACCCTTCCCCGAAGTCTGACCCTCACCCGTCCCCTAATCCTAACCCGTACGCTGACACTAACCCGCGCCCTCACACGTACGCTCCCCCTAAAGCGTTGTCGTACCCTCAGCTGGACCCTAAACCGTCCCCGTCCCCTAACCCTAACCCTAGCCCGAACCCTAACCCTAACCCTTCCCCGAAGCCTGACCCTCACCCGTCCCCTAATCCTAATCCGTACGCTGACACTAACCCGCGTCCTCACACGTACGCTCCCCCTAAAGCATTTTCGTACCCTCACCTGGACCCTAAACCGTCCCCGTCCCCTAACCCTAACCCTAGCCCGAACCCTAACCCTAACCCTTCCCCGAAGCCTGACCCTCACCCGTCCCCTAATCCTAACCCGTACGCTGACACTAACCCGCGCCCTCACACGTACGCTCCCCCTAAAGCGTTGACGTACCCTCACCTGGACCCTAAACCGTCCCCGTCCCCTAACCCTAACCCTAGCCCGAACCCTAACCCTAAACCTTCCCCGAAGCCTGACCCTCACCCGTCCCCTCATCCAAAACCGTACGCTGACACTAACCCGCGCCCTCACACGTACGCTCCCCCTAAAGCATTGTCGTACCCTCACCTGGACCCTAAACCGTCCCCGTCCCCTAACCCTAACCCTAGCCCGAACCCTAACCCTAACCCTTTCCCGAAGCCTGACCCTCACCCGTCCCCTAATCCTAACCCGTACGCTGACACTAACCCGCGCCCTCACACGTACGCTCCCCCTAAAGCGTTGTCGTACCCTCACCTGGACCCTAAACCGTCCCCGTCCCCTAACCCTAACCCTAGCCTGAACCCTAAACCTAACCCTTCCCCGAAGCCTGACCCTCACCCGTACCCTAATCCTAACCCGTACGCTGACACTAACCCGCGTCCTCACACTTATGCTCCCCCTAAAGCGTTGTCGTACCCTCACCTGGACCCTAACCCGTCCCCGTCCCCTAACCCTAACCCTAGCCCGAACCCTAACCCTAACACTTCCCCGAAGCCTGACCCTCACCCGTCCCATAATCCTAACCCGTACGCTGACACTAACCCGCGCCCTCACACGTACGCTCCCCCTAAAGCATTGTCATACCCTCACCTGGACCGTGAACCGTCCAGGTCCCCTAACCCTAACCCTAGCCCGAACCCTAACCGTAACCCTTCCCCGAAGCCTGACCCTCACCTGTCCCCTAATCCTAACCCGTACGCTGACACTAACCCCCGCCCTCACACGTACGCTCCCCCTAAAGCGTTGTTGTACCCTCACCTGGACGCTAAACCGTCCCCGTCCCCTAACCCTAACCCTAGCCCGAACCCTAACCCTAACCCTTCCCCGAAGCCTGACCCTCACCCGTCCCCTAATCTTAACCTGTACGCTGACACTAACCCGCGCCCTCACACGTACGCTCCCCCTAAAGCGTTGTTGTACCGTTACCTGGACCCTAAACCGTCCCCGTCCCCTAACCCTAACCCTAGCCCGAACCCTAACCCTAAACCTTCCCCGAAGCCTGACCCTCACCCGTCCCCTAATCCTAACCCGTACGCTGACACTAACCCGCGTCCTCACACGTACGCTCCCCCTAAAGCGTTGTCGTACTCTCACCTGGACGCTAAACCGTCCCCGTCACCTAACCCTAACCCTAGCCCGAACCCTAACCCTAAACCTTCCCCGAAGCCTGACCCTCACCCGTCCCCTAATCCTAAACCATACGCTGACACTAACCCGCGCCCTCACACGTACGCTCCCCCTAAAGCGTTGTCGTACCCTCACCTGGACCCTAAACCGTCTCCGTCCCCTAATCCTAACCCTAGCCCGAACCGTAAACCTAATCCTTCCCCGAAGCCTGACCCTCACCCGTCCCCTAATCCTAACCCGTACGCTGACACTAACCCGCGCCCTCACACGTACGCTCTCCCTAAAGCGTTGACGTACCCTCACCTGGACCCTAAACCGTCCCCGTCCCCTAACCCTAACCCTAGCCCGAACCCTAACCCTAACCCTTCCCCGAAGCCTGACTCTCACCCGTCCCCTCATCCTAACCCGTACGCTGACACTAACCCGCGCCCTCACACGTACGCTCCTTCTAAAGCATTGTCGTACCCTCACCTGGACCCTAAACCGTCCCCGTCCCCTAACCCTAACCCTAGCCCGAACCATAACTCTAACCCTTCCCCGAAGCCTGACCCTCACCCGTCCCCTAATCCTAACCCGTACGCTGACACTAACCCTCGCCCTCACACGTACCCTCCCCCTAAAGCGTTGTCGTACCCTCACCTGGACCCTAAACCGTCCCCGTCCCCTAACCCTCACCCTAGCCCGAACCCTAACCCTAACCCTTCCCCGAAGCCTGACCCTCACCCGTCCCCTAATCCTAACCCGTACGCTGACACTAACACGCACCCTCACACGTACGCTCCCCCTAAAGCGTTGTCGTACCCTCACCTGGACCCTAAACCGTCCCCGTCCCCTAACACTAACCCTAGCCCGAACCCTAACCCTAATCCTTCCCCGAAGCCTGACCCTCACCCGTCCCCTAATCCTAACCCGTACGCTGACACTAACCCGCGCCCTCACACGTACGCTCCCCCTAAAGCGTTTTCTTACCCTCACCTGGACCCTAAACCGTCCCCGTCCCCTAACCCTAACCCTGGCCCGAACCCTAACCCTAACACTTCCCCGAAGCCTGACCCTCACCCGTCCCCTAATCCTAACCCGTACGCTGACACTAACCCGCGCCCTCACACGTACGCTCCCCCTAAAGCGTTGTTGAACCCTCACCTGGACCCAAAACCGTCCCCGTCCCGTAACCCTAACCCTGGTCCGAACCCTAACCTTAACACTTCCCCGAAGCCTGACCCTCACCCGTCCCCTCATCCTAACCCGTACGCTGACACTAACCTGCGCCCTCACACGTACGCTCCCCCTAATGCGTTGTCGTACCCTCACCTGGACCCTAAACCGTTCCCGTCCCCTAACCCTAACCCTAGCCCGAAACCTAACCCTAACCCTTCCCCGCAGCCTGACTCTCACCCGTCCCATAATCCTAACCCGTACGCTGACACTAACCCGCGCCCTCACACGTACGCTCCCCCTAAAGTGTTGTCGTACCCTCACCTGGACCCTAAACCGTCCCCGTCCCCTAACCCTAACCCTAGCCCGAACCCTAACCCTAAACCTTCCCCGAAGCCTGACCCTCACTCGTCGCCTAATCCTAACCCGTACGCTGACACTAACCCGCGCCCTCACCCGTACGCTCCCCATAAAGCGTTGTCGTACCCTCACCTGGACCCTAAACCGTCCCCGTCCCCTAACCCTAACCCTAGCCTGAACCCTAACCCTAACCCTTCCCCGAAGCCTGACCCTCACCCGTCCCCTAATCCTAAGCCGTACGCTGACACTAACCTGCGCCCTCACACGTACACTCCCCCTAAAGCGTTGTCGTACCCTCACCTGGACCCTAAACCGTCCCCGTCCCCTAACCCTAACCCTAGCCCGAACCCTAACCCTAACCCTTCCCCGAAGCCTGACCCTCACCCCTCCCCTAATCCTAACCCGTACGCTGACACTAACCCACGCCCTCACACGTACGCTCCCCCTAAAGCGTTGTCGTACCCTCACCTGGACCCTAAACCGTCCCCGTCCCCTAACCCTAACCCTAGCCCGAACCCAACCCTAACCCTTCCCCGAAGCCTGACCCTCACCTGTCCCCTAATCCTAACCCGTACGCTGACACTAACCCGCGCCCTCACACGTACGCTCTCCCTAAAGCGTTGTCGTACCCTCACCTGGACCCTAAACCGTCCCCGTCCCCTAACCCTAACACTGGCCCGAACCCTAACCCTAAACCTTCCCCGAAGCCTGACCCTCACCCGTCCCCTAATCCTAACCCGTACGCTGACACTAACCCGCGCCCTCACACGTACGCTCCCCCTAAAGCGTTGTCGTACCCTCACCTGGACCCTAAACCGTCCCCGTCCCCTAACCCTAACCCTAGCCCGAACCCTAAACCTAACCCTTCCCCGAAGCCTGACCCTCACCCGTCCCCTAATCCTAACCCGTACGCTGACACTAACCCGCGCCCTCACACGTACGCTCCCCCTAAAGCGTTGTCGTACCCTCACCTGGACCCTAAACCGTCCCCGTCCCCTAACCCTAACCCTAGCCCGAACCCTAACGCTAACACTTCCCCGAAGCCTGACCCTCACCCGTCCCCTAATCCTAACCCGTACGCTGACACTAACCCGCGCCCTCACACGTACGCTCCCCCTAAAGCGTTGTCGTACCGTTACCTGGACCCTAAACCGTCCCCGTCCCCTAACCCTAACCATAGTCCGAACCCTAAGCCTAACCCTTACCCGAAGCCTGACACTCACCCGTCCCCTAATCCTAACCCGTACGCTGACACTAACCCTTGCCCTCACACGTACGCTCCCCCTAAAGCGTTGTCGTACGCTCACCTGGACCCTAAACCGTCCCCGTCCCCTAACCCTAACCCTAGCCCGAACCCTAACCCTAACCCTTTCCCAAAGCCTGACCCTCACCCGTCCCCTAATCCTAACCCGTACGCTGACACTAACCCGCGCCCTCACACGTACGCTCCCCCTAAAGCGTTGTCGTACCCTCACCTGGACCCTAAACCGTCCCCGTTCCCTAACCCTAACCCTAGCCTGAACCCTAACCCTAACCCTTCCCCGAAGGCTGACCCTCAACCGTCCCCTAATCCTAACCCGTACGCTGACACTAACCCGCGCCCTCACACGTACGCTCCCCCTAAAGCGTTGTCGTACCCTCACCTGGACCCTAAACCGTCCCCGTCCCCTAACCCTAACCCTAGCCCGAACCCTAACCCTAACCCTTCCCCGAAGCCTGACCCTCACCCGTCCCCTAATCCTAACCCCTACGCTGACACTAACCCGCGCCCTCACACGTACGCTCCCCCTAAAGCGTTGTCGTACCCTCAGCTGGACCGTAAACCGTCCCCGTCCCCTAACCCTAACCCTAGCCCGAACCCTAACCCTAACCCTTCCCCGAAGCCTGACCCTCACCCGTCCCCTAATCCTAACCCGTACGCTGACACTAACCCGCGCCCTCACACGTACGCTCCCCCTAAAGCGTTGTCGTACCCTCACTTGGACCCTAAACC
This sequence comes from Grampus griseus, assembly GCF_964374135.1. Taxonomy (NCBI): domain Eukaryota; kingdom Metazoa; phylum Chordata; class Mammalia; order Artiodactyla; family Delphinidae; genus Grampus; species Grampus griseus. The sequence goes on along the minus strand of NW_028133249.1, from coordinate 518,604 downwards.
GTCCCTGTCCCCTAACCCTAACCCTAGCCCGAACCCTAACCCTAACCCTTCCCCGAAACCTGACCCCCACCCGTCCCCTAATCCTAACCCCTACACTGACACTAACCCGCGCCCTCACACGTACGCTCCCTCTAAAGCGTTGTCATACCCTCAGCTGGACCCTAAACCGTCCCCGTCCCCTAACCCTAACCCTAGCCCGAACCCTAACCCTAACCCTTCCCCGAAGCCTGACCCTCACCCGTCCCCTAATCCTAACACGTACGCTGACACTAACCCGCGCCCTCACACGTACGCTCCCCCTAAAACGCTGTCGTACCCTCACCTGGACCCTAAACCGTCCCCGTCCCCTAACCCTAACCCTAGCCAGAACCCTAACCCTAACCCTTCCTTGAAGCCTGACCCTCACCCGTCCCCTAATCCTAATCCGCACGCTGACACTAACCCGCGCCCTCACACGTACGCTCCCCCTAAAGCGTTGTCGTACCCTCACCTGGACCCTAAACCGTCCCCGTCCCCTAACCCTAACCCTAGCCCGAACCCTAACCCTAACCCTTCCCCGAAGCCTGACCCTCACCCGTCCCCTAATCCTAACCCGTACGCTGACACTAACCCACGCCCTCACACGTACGCTCCCCCTAAAGCGTTGTCGTACCCTCAGCTGGACCCTAAACCGTCCCCGTCCCCTAACCCTAACCCTAGCCCGAACCCTAACACTAATCCTTCCCCGAAACCTGAACCTCACCCGTCCCCTAATCCTAACCCGTACGATGACACTAACCCGCGCCCTCACACGTACGCTCCCCCTAAAGCGTTGTCGTAACCTGACCTGGACCCTAAACCGTCCCCGTCCCCTAACCCTTACCCTAGCCCGAACCCTAACCCTAACCCTTCCCCGAAGCCTGACCCTCACCCGTCCCCTAATCCTAACCCGTACGCTGACACTAACCCGCGCCCTCCCACGTACGCTCCCCCTAAAGCGTTGTCGTACCCTCACCTGGACCCTAAACGGTCGTCGTCCCCTAACCCTAACCCTGGCCGGAACCCTAACCCTAACACTTCCCCGAAGCCTGACCCTCATCCGTCCCCTAATCCTAACCCGTACGCTGACACTAACCCGCGCCCTCACACGTACGCTCCCCCTAAAGCGTTGTCGTACCCTCACCTGGACCCTAAACCGTCCCCGTCCCCTAACCCTAACCCTGGTCCGAACCCTAACCCTAACCCTTCCCCGAAGCCTGACCCTCACCCGTCCCCTCATCCTAAACCGTACGCTGACACTAACCCGCGCCCTCACACATACGCTCCCCCTAATGCGTTGTCGTACCCTCACCTGGACCCTAAACCGTCCCCATCCCCTAACCCTATCCCTGGCCCGAACCCTAACCCTAACACTTCCCCGCAGCCTGACCCTCACCCGTCCCCTAATCCTAACCCGTACGCTGACACTAACCCGCGCCCTCACACGTACGCTCCCCCTAAAGCGTTGTCGTACCCTCACCTGGACCCTAAACCGTCCCCGTCCCCTAACCCTAACCCTAGCCCGAACCCTAACCCTAAACCTTCCCCGAAGCCTGACCCTCACCCGTCCCCTAATCCTAACCCGTACGCTGACACTAACCCGCGCCCTCACACGTACGCTCCCCATAAAACGTTGTCGTACCCTCACCTGGACCCTAAACCGTCCCCGTCCCCTAACCCTAACCCTAGCCTGAACCCTAACCCTAACCCTTCCCCGAAGCCTGACCCTCACCCGTCCCATAATCCTAAGCCGTACGCTGACACTAACCCGCGCCCTCACACGTACGCTCCCCCTAAAGCGTTGTCGTACCCTCACCTGGACCCTAAACCGTCTCCGTCCCCTAACCCTAACCCTAGTCCGAACCCTAAACCTAACCCTTCCCCGAAGCCTGACCCTCACCCGTCCCCTAATCCTAACCCGTACGCTGACACTAACCCGCACCCTCACACGTACGCTCCCCCTAAAGCGTTGTCGTACCCTCACCTGGACCCTAAACCGTCCCCGTCCCCTAACCCTAACCCGAGCCCGAACCCTAACCCTAACCCTTCCCCGAAGCCTGACCCTCACCCGTCCCCTAATCCTAACACGTACGCTGACACTAACCCGCGCCCTCACACGTACGCTCTCCCTAAAGCGTTGTCGTACCCTCACCTGGACCCTTAACCGTCCCCGTCCCCTAACCCTAACACTGGCCCGAACCCTAACCCTAAACATTCCCCGAAGCCTGACCCTCACCCGTCCCCTAATCCTAACCCGTACGCTGACACTAACCCGCGCCCTCACACCTACGCTCCACCTTAAGCGTTGTCGTACCCTCACCTGGACCCTAAACCGTCCCCGTCCCCTAACCCTAACCCTAGCCCGAACCCTAACCCTAACCCTTCTCCGAAGCCTGACCATCACCCGTCCCCTAATCCTAACTCGTACGCTGACACTAACCCGCGCCCTCACACGTCCGCACCCACTAAAGCGTTGTCGTACCCTCACCTGGACCCTAAACCGTCCCCGTCCCCTAACCCTAACCCTAGCCCGAATCCTAACCCTAAACCTTCCCCGAAGCCTGACCCTCACCCGTCCCCTAATCCTAAACCGTACGCTGACACTAACCCGCGCCCTCACACGTCCGCTCCCCCTAAAGCGTTGTCGTACCCTCACCTGGACCCTAAAGCGTCCCCGTCCCCTAATCCTAACCCTAGCCCGAACCCTAACCCTAACCCTTCCCCGAAGCCTGACACTCACCCGCCTCCTAATCCTAACCCGTACGCTGACACTAACCCACACCCTCACACGTCTGCTCCCCCTAAAGCGTTGTCGTACCCTCACCTGGACCCTAAACCGTCCCCGTCCCCTAACCCTAACCCTAGCCCGAACCCTAACCCTAACCCTTTCCCGAAGCCTGACCCTCACCCGTCCCCTAATCCTAACCCGTACGCTGACACTAACCCGCGCCCTCACACGTACGCTCCCCCTAAAGCGTTGTCGTACCCTCACCTGGACCCTAACCCGTCCCCGTCCCCTAACCCTAACCCTAGCCTGAACCCTAACCCTAACCATTCCCCGAAGCCAGACCCTCACCCGTCCCCTAATCCTAACCCGTACGCTGACACTAACCCGCGTCCTCACAGGTACGCTCCCCCTAAAGCGTTGTCGTACTCTCACCTGGACGCTAAACCGTCCCCGTCACCTAACCCTAACCCTAGCCCGAACCCTAACACTTCCCCGAAGCCTGACCCTCACCCGTCCCCTAATCCTAACCCGTACGCTAACACTAACCCGCGCCCTCACATGTACTCTCCCCCTAAAGCGTTGTCGTACCCTCAAGTACACCCTAACCCATCCCCGTCCCCTAACCCTAACCCTAGCCTGAACCCTAACCCTAACCCTTCACCGAAGCCTGACCCTCACCCGTCCCCTAATCCTAACCCGTACGCTGACACTAACCCGCGCCCTCACACGTACGCTCCCCCTAAAGCGTTGTCGTACCCTCACCTGGACCCTAAACCGTCCCCGTCCCCTAACCCTAACCCTAGCCCGAACCCTAACCCTAACCCTTCCCCGAAGCCTGACCCTCACCCGTCCCCTAATCCTAACCCGTACGCTGATACTAACCCGCGCCCTCACACGTACGCTCCCCGTAAAGCGTTGTCGTACCCTCACCTGGACCCTAAACCGTCCCCGTTCCCTAACCCTAACCCTAGCCTGAACCCTAACCCTAACCCTTCCCCGAAGGCTGACCCTCAACCGTCCCCTAATCCTAACCCGTACGCTGACACTAACCCGCGCCCTCACACGTACGCTCCCCCTAAAGCGTTGCCGTACCCTCACCTGGACCCTAAACCGTCCCCGTCCCCTAACCCTAACACTAGCCCGAACCCTAACCCTAACCCTTCCCCGAAGCCTGACCCTCACCCGTCCCCTAATCCTAACCCCTACGCTGACACTAACCCGCGCCCTCACACGTACGCTCCCCCTAAAGCGTTGTCGTACCCTCAGCTGGACCCTAAACCGTCCCCGTCCCCTAACCCTAACCCTAGCCCGAACCCTAACCCTAACCCTTCCCCGAAGCCTGACCCTCACCCGTCCCCTAATCCTAACCCGTACGCTGACACTAACCCGCGCCCTCACACGTATGCTCCCCCTAAAGCGTTGTCGTACCCTCACCTGGACCCTAAACCGGCCCTGTCCCCTAACCCTAACCCTAGCCCGAACCCTAACCCTAACCCTTCCCCGAAACCTGACCCCCACCCGTCCCCTAATCCTAACCCCTACACTGACACTAACCCGCGCCCTCACACGTACGCTCCCCCTAAAGCGTTGTCGTACCCTCAGCTGGACCCTAAACCGTCCCCGTCCCCTAACCCTAACCCTAGCCCGAACCCTAACCCTAACCCTTCCCCGAAGCCTGACCCTCACCCGTCCCCTAATCCTAACCCGTACGCTGACACTAACCCGCGCCCTCACACGTACGCTCCCCCTAAAGCGTTGTCGTAACCTCACCTGGACCCTAAACCGTCCCCGTGCCCTAACCCTAACCCTAGCCCGAACCCTAACCCTAACCCTTCCCTGAAGCATGACCCTCACCCGTCCCGTAATCCTAACCCGTACGCTGACACTAACCCGTGCCCTCACACGTACGCTCCCCCTAAAACGCTGTCGTACCCTCACCTAGACCCTAAACCGTCCCCGTCCCCTAACCCTAACCCTAGCCAGAACCCTACCCCTAACCCTTCCTTGAAGCCTGACCCTCACCCGTCCCCTAATCCTAACCCGCACGCTGACACTAACCCGCGCCCTCACACGTACGCTCCCCCTAAAGCGTTGTCGTACCCTCACCTGGACCCTAAACCGTCCCCGTCCCCTAACCCTAACCCTAGCCCGAACCCTAACCCTAACCCTTCCCCGAAGCCTGACCCTCACCCGTCCCCTAATCCTAACCCGTACGCTGACACTAACCCACGCCCTCACACGTACGCTCCCCCTAAAGCGTTGTCGTACCCTCACCTGGACCCTAAACCGTCCCCGTCCCCTAACCCTAACCCTAGCCCGAACCCTAACACTAATCCTTCCCCGAAACCTGAACCTCACCCGTCCCCTAATCCTAACCCGTACGCTGACAATAACCCGCGCCCTCACACGTACGCTCCCCCTAAAGCGTTGTCGTAACCTGATCTGGACCCTAAACCGTCCCCGTCCCCTAACCCTAACCCTAGCCCGAACCCTAACCCTAACCCTTCCCCGAAGCCTGACCCTCACCCGTCCCCTAATCCTAACCCGTACGCTGACACTAACCCGCGCCCTCCCACGTACGCTCCCCCTAAAGCGTTGTCGTACCCTCACCTGGACCCTAAACGGTCGTCGTCCCCTAACCCTAACCCTGGCCGGAACCCTAACCCTAACACTTCCCCGAAGCCTGACCCTCATCCGTCCCCTAATCCTAACCCGTACGCTGACACTAACCCGCGCCCTCACACGTACGCTCCCCCTAAAGCGTTGTCGTACCCTCACCTGGACCCTAAACCGTCCCCGTCCCCTAACCCTAACCCTGGTCCGAACCCTAACCCTAACCCTTCCCCGAAGCCTGACCCTCACCCGTCCCCTCATCCTAACCCGTACGCTGACACTAACCCGCGCCCTCACACATACGCTCCCCCTAATGCGTTGTCGTACCCTCACCTGGACCCTAAACCGTCCCCGTCCCCTAACCCTATCCCTGGCCCGAACCCTAACCCTAACCCTTCCCCGCAGCCTGACCCTCACCCGTCCCCTAATCCTAACCCGTACGCTGACACTAACCCGTGCCCTCACACGTACGCTCCCCCTAAAGCGTTGTCGTACCCTCACCTGGACCCTAAACCGTCCCCGTCCCCTAACCCTAACCCTATCCCGAACACTAACCCTAAACCTTCCCCGAAGCCTGACCCTCACCCGTCCCCTAATCCTAACACGTACGCTGACACTAACCCGCGCCCTCACACGTACGGTCTCCCTAAAGCGTTGTCGTACCCTCACCTGGACCCTTAACCGTCCCCGTCCCCTAACCCTAACCCTGGCCCGAACCCTAACCCTAAACCTTCACCGAAGCCTGACCCTCACCCGTCCCCTAATCCTAACCCGTACGCTGACACTAACCCGCGCCCTCACACCTACGCTCCACCTTAAGCGTTGTCGTACCCTCACCTGGACCCTAAACCGTCCCCGTCCCCTAACCCTAACCCTAGCCCGAACCCTAACCCTAACCCTTCTCCGAAGCCTGACCATCACCCGTCCCCTAATCCTAACTCGTACGCTGACACTAACCCGCGCCCTCACACGTCCGCACCCACTAAAGCGTTGTCGTACCCTCACCTGGACCCTAAACCGTCCCCGTCCCCTAACCCTAACCCTAGCCCGAATCCTAACCCTAAACCTTCCCCGAAGCCTGACCCTCACCCGTCCCCTAATCCTAAACCGTACGCTGACACTAACCCGCGCCCTCACACGTCCGCTCCCCCTAAAGCGTTGTCGTACCCTCACCTGGACCCTAAAGCGTCCCCGTCCCCTAATCCTAACCCTAGCCCGAACCCTAACCCTAACCCTTCCCCGAAGCCTGACACTCACCCGCCTCCTAATCCTAACCCGTACGCTGACACTAACCCACACCCTCACACGTCTGCTCCCCCTAAAGCGTTGTCGTACCCTCAACTGGACCCTAAACCGTCCCCGTCCCCTAACCCTAACCCTAGCCCGAACCCTAACCCTAACCCTTTCCCGAAGCCTGACCCTCACCCGTCCCCTAATCCTAACCCGTACGCTGACACTAACCCGCGCCCTCACACGTACGCTCCCCCTAAAGCGTTGTCGTACCCTCACCTGGACCCTAACCCGTCCCCGTCCCCTAACCCTAACCCTAGCCTGAACCCTAACCCTAACCATTCCCCGAAGCCAGACCCTCACCCGTCCCCTAATCCTAACCCGTACGCTGACACTAACCCGCGTCCTCACAGGTACGCTCCCCCTAAAGCGTTGTCGTACTCTCACCTGGACGCTAAACCGTCCCCGTCACCTAACCCTAACCCTAGCCCGAACCCTAACCCTTCCCCGAAGCCTGACCCTCACCCGTCCCCTAATCCTAACCCGTACGCTAACACTAACCCGCGCCCTCACATGTACGCTCCCCCTAAAGCGTTGTCGTACCCTCAAGTGCACCCTAACCCATCCCCGTCCCCTAACCCTAACCCTAGCCCGAACCCTAACCCAAACACTTCCCCGAAGCCTGACCCTCACCCGTCCCCTAATCCTAACCCGTACGCTGACACTAACCCGCACCCTCACCCGTACGCTCCCCCTAAAGCGTTGTCGTACCCTCACCTGGACCCTAAACCGTCCCCGTCCCCTAACCTTAACCCTAGCCCGAACCCTAACCCTAACCCTTCACCGAAGCCTGACCCTCACCCGTCCCCTAATCCTAACCCGTACGCTGACACTAACCCGCGCCCTCACACGTACGCTCCCCCTAAAGCGTTGTCGTACCCTCACCTGGACCCTAAACCGTCCCCGTCCCCTAACCCTAACCCTAGCCCGAACCCTAACCCTAACCCTTCCCCGAAGCCTGACCCTCACCCGTCCCCTAATCCTAACCCGTACGCTGACACTAACCCGCGCCCTCACACGTACGCTCCCCGTAAAGCGTTGTCGTACCCTCACCTGGACCCTAAACCGTCCCCGTTCCCTAACCCTAACCCTAGCCTGAACCCTAACCCTAACCCTTCCCCGAAGGCTGACCCTCAACCGTCCCCTAATCCTAACCCGTACGCTGACACTAACCCGCGCCCTCACACGTACGCTCCCCCTAAATCGTTGTCGTACCCTCACCTGGACCCTAAACCGTCCCCGTCCCCTAACCCTAACACTAGCCCGAACCCTAACCCTAACCCTTCCCCGAAGCCTGACCCTCACCCGTCCCCTAATCCTAACCCCTACGCTGACACTAACCCGCGCCCTCACACGTACGCTCCCCCTAAAGCGTTGTCGTACCCTCAGCTGGACCCTAAACCGTCCCCGTCCCCTAACCCTAACCCTAGCCCGAACCCTAACCCTAACCCTTCCCCGAAGCCTGACCCTCACCCGTCCCCTAATCCTAACCCGTACGCTGACACTAACCCGCGCCCTCACACGTATGCTCCCCCTAAAGCGTTGTCGTACCCTCACCTGGACCCTAAACCGGCCCTGTCCCCTAACCCTAACCCTAGCCCGAACCCTAACCCTAACCCTTCCCCGAAACCTGACCCCCACCCGTCCCCTAATCCTAACCCCTACACTGACACTAACCCACGCCCTCACACGTACGCTCCCCCTAAAGCGTTGTCGTACCCTCAGCTGGACCCTAAACCGTCCCCGTCCCCTAACCCTAACCCTAGCCCGAACCCTAACCCTAACCCTTCCCCGAAGCCTGACCCTCACCCGTCCCCTAATCCTAACCCGTACGCTGACACTAACCCGCGCCCTCACACGTACGCTCCCCCTAAAGCGTTGTCGTAACATCACCTGGACCCTAAACCGTCCCCGTGCCCTAACCCTAACCCTAGCCCGAACCCTAACCCTAACCCTTCCCCGAAGCATGACCCTCACCCGTCCCGTAATCCTAACCCGTACGCTGACACTAACCCGTGCCCTCACACGTACGCTCCCCCTAAAACGCTGTCGTACCCTCACCTAGACCCTAAACCGTCCCCGTCCCATAACCCTAACCCTAGCCAGAACCCTAACCCTAACCCTTCCTTGAAGCCTGACCCTCACCCGTCCCCTAATCCTAACCCGCACGCTGACACTAACCCGCGCCCTCACACGTACGCTCCCCCTAAAGCGTTGTCGTACCCTCACCTGGACCCTAAACCGTCCCCGTCCCCTAACCCTAACCCTAGCCCGAACCCTAACCCTAACCCTTCCCCGAAGCCTGATCCTCACCCGTCCCCTAATCCTAACCCGTACGCTGACACTAACCCACGCCCTCACACGTACGCTCCCCCTAAAGCGTTGTCGTACCCTCACCTGGACCCTAAACCGTCCCCGTCCCCTAACCCTAACCCTAGCCCGAACCCTAACACTAATCCTTCCCCGAAACCTGAACCTCACCCGTCCCCTAATCCTAACCCGTACGCTGACACTAACCCGCGCCCTCACACGTACGCTCCCCCTAAAGCGTTGTCGTAACCTGACCTGGACCCTAAACCGTCCCCGTCCCCTAACCCTAACCCTAGCCCGAACCCTAACCCTAACCCTTCCCCGAAGCCTGACCCTCACCCGTCCCCTAATCCTAACCCGTACGCTGACACTAACCCGCGCCCTCCCACGTACGCTCCCCCTAAAGCGTTGTCGTACCCTCACCTGGACCCTAAACGGTCGTCGTCCCCTAACCCTAACCCTGGCCGGAACCCTAACCCTAACACTTCCCCGAAGCCTGACCCTCATCCGTCCCCTAATCCTAACCCGTACGCTGACACTAACCCGCGCCCTCACACATACGCTCCCCCTAATGCGTTGTCGTATCCTCACCTGGACCCTAAACCGTCCCCGTCCCCTAACCCTAACCCTGGTCCGAACCCTAACCCTAACCCTTCCCCGAAGCCTGACCCTCACCCGTCCCCTCATCCTAACCCGTACGCTGACACTAACCCGGCCCTCACACATACGCTCCCCCTAATGCGTTGTCGTACCCTCACCTGGACCCTAAACCGTCCCCGTCCCCTAACCCTATCCCTGGCCCGAACCCTAACCCTAACCCTTCCCCGCAGCCTGACCCTCACCCGTCCCCTAATCCTAACCCGTACGCTGACACTAACCCGTGCCCTCACACGTACGCTCCCCCTAAAGCGTTGTCGTACCCTCACCTGGACCCTAAACCGTCCCCGTCCCCTAACCCTAACCCTATCCCGAACACTAACCCTAAACCTTCCCCGAAGCCTGACCCTCACACGTCCCCTAATCCTAACCCGTACGCTGACACTAACCCGCGCCCTCACACGTACGCTCCCCATAAAGCGTTGTCGTACCCTCACCTGGACCCTAAACCTTCCCCGTCCCCTAACCCTAACCCTAGCCTGAACCCTAACCCTAACCCTTCCCCGAAGCCTGACCCTCACACGTCCCCTAATCCTAACCCGTACGCTGACACTAACCCGCGCCCTCACACGTACGCTCCCCCTAAAGCGTTGTCGTACCCTCACCTGGACCCTAAACCGTCTCCGTCCCCTAACCCTAACCCTAGCCCGAACCCTAAACCTAACCCTTCCCCGAAGCCTGACCCTCACCCGTCCCCTAATCCTAAACCGTACGCTGACACTAACCCGCGCCCTCCCACGTACGCTCCCCCTAAAGCGTTGTCGTACCCTCACCTGGACCCTAAACGGTCGTCGTCCCCTAACCCTAACCCTGGCCGGAACCCTAACCCTAACACTTCCCCGAAGCCTGACCCTCATCCGTCCCCTAATCCTAACCCGTACGCTGACACTAACCCGCGCCCTCACACGTACGCTCCCCCTAAAGCGTTGTCGTACCCTCACCTGGACCCTAAACCGTCCCCGTCCCCTAACCCTAACCCTGGTCCTAACCCTAACCCTAACCCTTCCCCGAAGCCTGACCCTCACCCGTCCCCTCATCCTAACCCGTACGCTGACACTAACCCACGCCCTCACACATACGCTCCCCCTAATGCGTTGTCGTACCCTCACCTGGACCCTAAACCGTCCCCGTCCCCTAACCCTATCCCTGGCCCGAACCCTAACCCTAACCCTTCCCCGCAGCCTGACCCTCACCCGTCCCCTAATCCTAACCCGTACGCTGACACTAACCCGTGCCCTCACACGTACGCTCCCCCTAAAGCGTTGTCGTACCCTCACCTGGACCCTAAACCGTCCCCGTCCCCTAACCCTAACCCTATCCCGAACACTAACCCTAAACCTTCCCCGAAGCCTGACCCTCACCCGTCCCCTAATCCTAACACGTACGCTGACACTAACCCGCGCCCTCACACGTACGCTCTCCCTAAAGCGTTGTCGTACCCTCACCTGGACCCTTAACCTTCCCCGTCCCCTAACCCTAACCCTGGCCCGAACCCTAACCCTAAACCTTCCCCGAAGCCTGACCCTCACCCGTCCCCTAATCCTAACCCGTACGCTGACACTAACCCGCGCCCTCACACCTACGCTCCACCTTAAGCGTTGTCGTACCCTCACCTGGACCCTAAACCGTCCCCGTCCCCTAACCCTAACCCTAGCCCGAACCCTAACCCTAACCCTTCTCCGAAGCCTGACCATCACCCGTCCCCTAATCCTAACTCGTACGCTGACACTAACCCGTGCCCTCACACGTCCGCACCCACTAAAGCGTTGTCGTACCCTCACCTGGACCCTAAACCGTCCCCGTCCCCTAACCCTAACCCTAGCCCGAATCCTAACCCTAAACCTTCCCCGAAGCCTGACCCTCACCCGTCCCCTAATCCTAAGCCGTACGCTGACACTAACCCGCGCCCTCACACGTCCGCTCCCCCTAAAGCGTTGTCGTACCCTCACCTGGACCCTAAAGCGTCCCCGTCCCCTAATCCTAACCCTAGCCCGAACCCTAACCCTAACCCTTCCCCGAAGCCTGACACTCACCCGCCTCCTAATCCTAACCCGTACGCTGACACTAACCCACACCCTCACACGTCTGCTCCCCCTAAAGCGTTGTAGTACCCTCACCTGGACCCTAAACCGTCCCCGTCCCCTAACCCTAACCCTAGCCCGAACCCTTACCCTAACCCTTTCCCGAAGCCTGACCCTCACCCGTCCCCTAATCCTAACCCGTACGCTGACACTAACCCGCGCCCTCACACGTACGCTCCCCCTAAAGCGTTGTCGTACCCTCACCTGGACCCTAACCCGTCCCCGTCCCCTAACCCTAACCCTAGCCTGAACCCTAACCCTAACCATTCCCCTAAGCCAGACCCTCACCCGTCCCCTAATCCTAACCCGTACGCTGACACTAACCCGCGTCCTCACAGGTACGCTCCCCCTAAAGCGTTGTCGTACTCTCACCTGGACGCTAAACCGTCCCCGTCACCTAACCCTAACCCTAGCCCGAACCCTAACCCTTCCCCGAAGCCTGACCCTCACCCGTCCCCTAATCCTAACCCGTACGCTAACACTAACCCGCGCCCTCACATGTACGCTCCCCCTAAAGCGTTGTCGTACCCTCAAGTGCACCCTAACCCATCCCCGTCCCCTAACCCTAACCCTAGCCCGAACCCTAACCCAAACACTTCCCCGAAGCCTGACCCTCACCCGTCCCCTAATCCTAACCCGTACGCTGACACTAACCCGCGCCCTCACCCGTACGCTCCCCCTAAAGCGTTGTCGTACCCTCACCTGGACCCTAAACCGTCCCCGTCCCCTAACCTTAACCCTAGCCCGAACCCTAACCCTAACCCTTCACCGAAGCCTGACCCTCACCCGTCCCCTAATCCTAACCCGTACGCTGACACTAACCCGCGCCCTCACACGTACGCTCCCCCTAAAGCGTTGTCGTACCCTCACCTGGACCCTAAACCGTCCCCGTCCCCTAACCCTAACCCTAGCCCGAACCCTAACCCTAACCCTTCCCCGAAGCCTGACCCTCACCCGTCCCCTAATCCTAACCCGTACGCTGACACTAACCCGCGCCCTCACACGTACGCTCCCCGTAAAGCGTTGTCGTACCCTCACCTGGACCCTAAACCGTCCCCGTTCCCTAACCCTAACCCTAGCCTGAACCCTAACCCTAACCCTTCCCCGAAGGCTGACCCTCAACCGTCCCCTAATCCTAACCCGTACGCTGACACTAACCCGCGCCCTCACACGTACGCTCTCCCTAAAGCGTTGTCGTACCCTCACCTGCACCCTTAACCGTCCCCGTCCCCTAACCCTAACCCTGGCCCGAACCCTAACCCTAACCCTTCCCCGAAGCCTGACCCTCACCCGTCCCCTAATCCTAACCCGTACGCTGACACTAACCCGCGCCCTCACACGTCCGCTGCCCCTAAAGCTTTCTCTTACCCTCAGCTGGACCCTAAACCATCCCCGTCCCCTAATCCTAACCCTAGCCCGAACCCTAACCCTAACCCTTCCCCGAAGCCTGACACTCACCCGCCTCCTAATCCTAACCCGTACGCTGACACTAACCCACACCCTCACACGTCTGCTCCCCCTAAAGCGTTGTCGTACCCTCACCTGGACCCTAAACCGTCCCCGTCCCCTAACCCTAACCCTAGCCCGAACCCTAACCCTAACCCTTTCCCGAAGCCTGACCCTCACCCGTCCCCTAATCCTAACCCGTACGCTGACACTAACCCGCGCCCTCACACGTACGCTCCCCCTAAAGCGTTGTCGTACCGTTACCTGGAACCTAAACCGGCCCCGTCCCCTAACCCTAACCCTGGCCCGAACCCTAAGCCTAACCCTTCCCCGAAGCCTGACACTCACCCGTCCCCTAATCCTAACCCGTACGCTGACACTAACCCGTGCCCTCACACGTACGCTCCCCCTAAAGCGTTGTCGTACCCTCACCTGGACCCTAAACCGTCCCCGTCGCCTAACCCTAACCCTAGCCCGAACCCTAACCCTAACCTTTTCCCGAAGCCTGACCCTCACCCGTCCCCTAATGCTAACCCGTACGCTGACACTAACCCGCGCCCTCACACGTACGCTCCCCCTAAAGCGTTGTCGTACCCTCACCTGGACCCTAACCCGTCCCCGTCCCCTAACCCTAACCCTAGCCTGAACCCTAACCCTAACCCTTCCCCGAAGCCAGACACTCACCCGTCCCCTAATCCTAACCCGTACGCTGACACTAACCCGCGTCCTCACACGTACGCTCCCCCTAAAGCGTTGTCGTACTCTCACCTGGACGCTAAACCGTCCCCGTCTCCTAACCCTAACCCTAGCCCGAACACTAACCCTAAAACTTCCCCGAAGCCTGACCCTCACCCGTCCCCTAATCCTAAACCATACGCTGACACTAACCCGTGCCCTCACACGTACGCTCCCCCTAAAGCGTTGTCGTACCCTCACCTGGACCCTAAACCGTCCCCGTCCCCTAACCCTAACCCTAGACCGAACCCTAACCCTAACCCTTCCCCGAAGCCTGACACTCACCCGTCCCCTAATCCTAACACGTACGCTGACACTAACCCGCGCCCTCACCTGTACGCTCCCCCTAAAGCGTTGTCGTACCCTCACCTGGACCCTAAACTGTCCCCGTCCACTAACCCTAACCCTAGCCCGAACCCTAACCCTTCCCCGAAGCCTGACACTCACCCGTCCCCTAATCCTAACACGTACGCTGACACTAACCCGCGCCCTCACACGTACGCTCCCCCTAAAGCGTTGTCGTACCCTCAAATGCACCCTAACCCGTCCCCGTCCCCTAACCCTAACCCTAGCCCGAACCCTAACCCTAACACTTCCCCGAACCCTGACCCTCACCCGTCCCCTAATCCTAACCCGTACGCTGACACTAACCCGCGCCCTCACCCGTACGCTCCCCCTAAAGCGTTGTCGTACCCTCACCTGGACCCTAAACCGTCCCCGTCCCCTAACCTTAACCCTAGCCCGAACCCTAACCCTAACCCTTCACCGAAGCCTGACCCTCACCCGTCCCCTTATCCTAACCCGTACGCTGACACTAACCCGCACCCTCACACGTACGCTCCCCCTAAAGCGTTGTCGTACCCTCACCTGGACCCTAAACCGTCTCCGTCCCCTAACCCTAACCCTAGCCCGAACCCTAAACCTAACCCTTCCCCGCAGCCTGACCCTCACCCGTCCCCTAATCCTAACCCGTACGCTGACACTAACCCGCGCCCTCCCACGTACGCTCCCCCTAAAGCGTTGTCGTACCCTCACCTGGACCCTAAACGGTCGTCGTCCCCTAACCCTAACCCTGGCCGGGACCCTAACCCTAACACTTCCCCGAAGCCTGACCCTCATCCGTCCCCTAATCCTAACCCGTACGCTGACACTAACCCGCGCCCTCACACGTACGCTCCCCCTAAAGCGTTGTCGTACCCTCACCTGGACCCTAAACCGTCCTCGTCCCCTAACCCTAACCCTGGTCCGAACCCTAACCCTAACCCTTCCCCGAAGCCTGACCCTCACCCGTCCCCTCATCCTAACCCGTACGCTGACACTAACCCGCGCCCTCACACATACGCTCCCCCTAATGCGTTGTCGTACCCTCACCTGGACCCTAAACCGTCCCCGTCCCCTAACCCTATCCCTGGCCCGAACCCTAACCCTAACCCTTCCCCGCAGCCTGACCCTCACCCGTCCCCTAATCCTAACCCGTACGCTGACACTAACCCGTGCCCTCACACGTACGCTCCCCCTAAAGCGTTGTCGTACCCTCACCTGGACCCTAAACCGTCCCCGTCCCCTAACCCTAACCCTATCCCGAACACTAACCCTAAACCTTCCCCGAAGCCTGACCCTCACCCGTCCCCTAATCCTAACACGTACGCTGACACTAACCCGCGCCCTCACACGTACTCTCTCCCTAAAGCGTTGTCGTACCCTCACCTGGACCCTTAACCGTCCCCGTCCCCTAACCCTAACCCTGGCCCGAACCCTAAACCTAAACCTTCCCCGAAGCCTGACCCTCACCCGTCCCCTAATCCTAACCCGTACGCTGACACTAACCCACGCCCTCACACCTACGCTCCACCTTAAGCGTTGTCGTACCCTCACCTGGACCCTAAACCGTCCCCGTCCCCTAACCCTAACCCTAGCCCGAACCCTAACCCTAACCCTTCTCCGAAGCCTGACCATCACCCGTCCCCTAATCCTAACTCGTACGCTGACACTAACCCGCGCCCTCACACGTCCGCACCCACTAAAGCGTTGTCGTACCCTCACCTGGACCCTAAACCGTCCCCGTCCCCTAACCCTAACCCTAGCCCGAATCCTAACCCTAAACCTTCCCTGAAGCCTGACCCTCACCCGTCCCCTAATCCTAAACCGTACGCTGACACTAACCCGCGCCCTCACACGTCCGCTCCCCCTAAAGCGTTGTCGTACCCTCACCTGGACCCTAAAGCGTCCCCGTCCCCTAATCCTAACCCTAGCCCGAACCCTAACCCTAACCCTTCCCCGAAGCCTGACCCTCACCCGCCTCCTAATCCTAACCCGTACGCTGACACTAACCCACACCCTCACACGTCTGCTCCCCCTAAAGCGTTGTCGTACCCTCACCTGGACCCTAAACCGTCCCCGTCCCCTAACCCTAACCCTAGCCCGAACCCTAACCCTAACCCTTTCCCGAAGCCTGACCCTCACCCGTCCCCTAATCCTAACCCGTACGCTGACACTAACCCGCGCCCTCACACGTACGCTCCCCCTAAAGCGTTGTCGTACCCTCACCTGGACCCTAACCCGTCCCCGTCCCCTAACCCTAACCCTAGCCTGAACCCTAACCCTAACCATTCCCCGAAGCCAGACCCTCACCCGTCCCCTAATCCTAACCCGTACGCTGACACTAACCCGCGTCCTCACAGGTACGCTCCCCCTAAAGCGTTGTCGTACTCTCACCTGGACGCTAAACCGTCCCCGTCACCTAACCCTAACCCTAGCCCGAACCCTAACCCTTCCCCGAAGCCTGACCCTCACCCGTCCCCTAATCCTAACCCGTACGCTAACACTAACCCGCGCCCTCACATGTACGCTCCCCCTAAAGCGTTGTCGTACCCTCAAGTGCACCCTAACCCATCCCCGTCCCCTAACCCTAACCCTAGCCCGAACCCTAACCCAAACACTTCCCCGAAGCCTGACCCTCACCCGTCCCCTAATCCTAACCCGTACGCTGACACTAACCCGCGCCCTCACCCGTACGCTCCCCCTAAAGCGTTGTCGTACCCTCACCTGGACCCTAAACCGTCCCCGTCCCCTAACCTTAACCCTAGCCCGAACCCTAACCCTAACCCTTCACCGAAGCCTGACCCTCACCCGTCCCCTAATCCTAACCCGTACGCTGACACTAACCCGCGCCCTCACACGTACGCTCCCCCTAAAGCGTTGTCGTACCCTCACCTGGACCCTAAACCGTCCCCGTCCCCTAACCCTAACCCTAGCCCGAACCCTAACCCTAACCCTTCCCCGAAGCCTGACCCTCACCCGTCCCCTAATCCTAACCCGTACGCTGACACTAACCCGCGCCCTCACACGTACGCTCCCCGTAAAGCGTTGTCGTACCCTCACCTGGACCCTAAACCGTCCCCGTTCCCTAACCCTAACCCTAGCCTGAACCCTAACCCTAACCCTTCCCCGAAGGCTGACCCTCAACCGTCCCCTAATCCTAACCCGTACGCTGACACTAACCCGCGCCCTCACACGTACGCTCTCCCTAAAGCGTTGTCGTACCCTCACCTGGACCCTTAACCGTCCCCGTCCCCTAACCCTAACCCTGGCCCGAACCCTAACCCTAAACCTTCCCCGAAGCCTGACCCTCACCCGTCCCCTAATCCTAACCCGTACGCTGACACTAACCCGCGCCCTCACACGTCCGCTGCCCCTAAAGCTTTCTCTTACCCTCAGCTGGACCCTAAACCATCCCCGTCCCCTAATCCTAACCCTAGCCCGAACCCTAACCCTAACCCTTCCCCGAAGCCTGACACTCACCCGCCTCCTAATCCTAACCCGTACGCTGACACTAACCCACACCCTCACACGTCTGCTCCCCCTAAAGCGTTGTCGTACCCTCACCTGGACCCTAAACCGTCCCCGTCCCCTAACCCTAACCCTAGCCCGAACCCTAACCCTAACCCTTTCCCGAAGCCTGACCCTCACCCGTCCCCTAATCCTAACCCGTACGCTGACACTAACCCGCGCCCTCACACGTACGCTCCCCCTAAAGCGTTGTCGTACCGTTACCTGGAACCTAAACCGGCCCCGTCCCCTAACCCTAACCCTGGCCCGAACCCTAAGCCTAACCCTTCCCCGAAGCCTGACACTCACCCGTCCCCTAATCCTAACCCGTACGCTGACACTAACCCGTGCCCTCACACGTACGCTCCCCCTAAAGCGTTGTCGTACCCTCACCTGGACCCTAAACCGTCCCCGTCGCCTAACCCTAACCCTAGCCCGAACCCTAACCCTAACCTTTTCCCGAAGCCTGACCCTCACCCGTCCCCTAATCCTAACCCGTACGCTGACACTAACCCGCGCCCTCACACGTACGCTCCCCCTAAAGCGTTGTCGTACCCTCACCTGGACCCTAACCCGTCCCCGTCCCCTAACCCTAACCCTAGCCTGAACCCTAACCCTAACCCTTCCCCGAAGCCAGACACTCACCCGTCCCCTAATCCTAACCCGTACGCTGACACTAACCCGCGTCCTCACACGTACGCTCCCCCTAAAGCGTTGTCGTACTCTCACCTGGACGCTAAACCGTCCCCGTCTCCTAACCCTAACCCTAGCCCGAACACTAACCCTAAAACTTCCCCGAAGCCTGACCCTCACCCGTCCCCTAATCCTAAACCATACGCTGACACTAACCCGTGCCCTCACACGTACGCTCCCCCTAAAGCGTTGTCGTACCCTCACCTGGACCCTAAACTGTCCCCGTCAACTAACCCTAACCCTAGCCCGAACCCTAACCCTTCCCCGAAGCCTGACACTCACCCGTCCCCTAATCCTAACACGTACGCTGACACTAACCCGCGCCCTCACACGTACGCTCCCCCTAAAGCGTTGTCGTACCCTCAAATGCACCCTAACCCGTCCCCGTCCCCTAACCCTAACCCTAGCCCGAACCCTAACCCTAACACTTCCCCGAACCCTGACCCTCACCCGTCCCCTAATCCTAACCCGTACGCTGACACTAACCCGCGCCCTCACCCGTACGCTCCCCCTAAAGCGTTGTCGTACCCTCACCTGGACCCTAAACCGTCCCCGTCCCCTAACCTTAACCCTAGCCCGAACCCTAACCCTAACCCTTCACCGAAGCCTGACCCTCACCCGTCCCCTAATCCTAACCCGTACGCTGACACTAACCCGCACCCTCACACGTACGCTCCCCCTAAAGCGTTGTCGTACCCTCACCTGGACCCTAAACCGTCCCCGTCCCCTAACCCTAACCCTAGCCCGAACCCTAAACCTAACCATTCCCCGAAGCCTGACCCTCACCCGTCCCCTAATCCTAAGCCGTACGCTGACACTAACCCACGCCCTCACACGTACGCTCCCCCTAAAGCGTTGTCGTACCCTCACCTGGACCCTAAACCGTCCCCGTCCCCTTACCCTAACCCTAGCCCGAACCCTAACCCTAACCCTTCCCCGAAGCCTGACCCGCAACCGTCCCCTAATCCTAACCCGTACGCTGACACTAACCCGCGCCTTCACACGTACGCTCCCCCTAAAGCGTTGTCGTACCCTCACCTGGAACCTAAACCGTCCCCGTCCCCTAACCCTAACCCTAGCCCGAACCCTAAACCTGACCCTTCCCTGAAGCCTGACCCTCACCCGTCCCCTAATCCTAACCCGTACGCTGACACTAACCTGCGCACTCCCACGTACGCTCCCCCTAAAGCGTTGGCGTACCCTCACTTGGACCCTAAACCGTCCCCGTCCCCTAACCCTAACCCTGTCGCAAACCCTAACCCTAACCCTTCCCCGAAGCCTGACCCTCACCCGTCCCCTAATCCTAACCCGTACGCTGACACTAACCCACGCCCTCACACGTACGCTCCCCCTAAAGCGTTGTCGTACCCTCACCTGGACCCTAAACCGTCCCCGTCCCCTAACCCTAACCCTGGCCCGAACCCTAACCCTAACCCTTCCCTGAAGCCTGACCCTCACCCGTCCCCTAATCCTAACCCGTACGCTGACACTAACCCGCGCCCTCACACGTACGCTCCCCCTAATGCGTTGTTGTACCCTCACCTGGACCCTAAACCGTCCCCGTCCCCTATCCCTAACCCTGGCCTGAACCCTAACCCTAACCCTTCCCCGCAGCCTGACCCTCACCCGTCCCCTAATCCTAACCCGTACGCTGACACTAACTCGCGCCCTCACACGTACGCTCCCCCTAAAGCGTTGTCGTACCCTCACCTGTACCCTAACCCGTCCCCGTCCCCTAACACTAAACCAAGCCCGAACCCTAACCCTAACCCTTCCCCGAAGCCTGACCCTCACCCGTCCCCTAATCCTAACCCGTACGCTGACACTAACCCGCGACCTCACACGTACGCTCCCCCTAAAGCGTTGTCGTACCCTCACCTGGACCCTAAACCGTCCCCGTCCCCTAACCCTAACCCTAGCCCGAACCCTAACCCTAACCCTTCCCCGAAGCCTGACCCTCACCCGTCCCCTAATCCTAACCCGTACGCTGACACTAACACACGCCCTCACCCGTACACTCCCCCTAAAGCGTTGTCGTACCCTCAGCTGGATCCTAAACCGTCCCCGTCCCCTAATCCTAAACCTAGCCCGAACCCTAACCCTAACCCTTCCCCGAAGCCTGACCCTCACCCGTCCCCTAATCCTAAGCCGTACGCTGACACTAACCCGCGCCCTCACACGTACGCTCCCCCTAAAGCGTTGTCGTACCCTCACCTGGACCCTAAACCGTCCCCGTCCCCTAACTCTAACCCTAGCCCGAACCCTAACCCTAACACTTCCCCGAAGCCTGACCCTCACCCGTCCCCTAATCCTAACCCGTACGCTGACACTAACCCGCGCCCTCACACGTACGCTCCCCCTAAAGCGTTGTCGTAGCCTCACCTGGACCCTAAACCGTCCCCGTCCCCTAACCCTAACCCTAGCCCGAACCCTAACCCTTCCCCGAAGCCTGACCCTCACCCGTCCCCTAATCCTAAGCCGTACGCTGACACTAACCCGCGCCCTCACACGTAAGCTCCCCCTAAAGCGTTGTCGTACCCTCACCTGGACCCTAAACCGTCCCCGTCCCCTAACCCTAACCCTAGCCCGAACCCTAACCCTAACCCTTCCCCGAAGCCTGACCCTCACCCGTACCCTAATCCTAACACGTACGCTGACACTAACCCGCGCCCTCACACGTACGCTCCCCCTAAAGCGTTGTCGTACCGTCACCTGGACCCTAAACTGTCCCCGTCCCCTAACCCTAACCCTAGCCCGAACCCTAACCCTAACCCTTCCCCGAAGCCTGACCCTCACCCGTCCCCTAATCCTAACCCGTACGCTGACACTAACCCGCGCCCTCACACCTACGCTCCCCCTAAAGCGTTGTCGTACCGTCACCTGGACCCTAAACCGTCCCCGTCCCCTAACCCTAACCCTGGCCCGAACCCTAACCCTAATCCTTCCCCGAAGCCTGACCCTCACCCGTCCCCTAAACCTAAACCGTACGCTGACACTAACCCGCGCCCTCACACGTACGCTCCCCCTAAAGCGTTGTCGTACCCTCACCTGGACCCTAAACCGTCCCCGTCCCCTAACCCTAACCCTAGCCCGAACCCTAACCCTAACCCTTCCCCGAAGCCTGACCCTCACCCGTCCCCTAATCCTAACTCGTACGCTGACACTAACCCGCGCCCTCACACGTCCGCACCCCCTAAAGCGTTGTCGTACCCTCACCTGGACCCTAAACCGTCCCCGTCCCCTAACCCTAACCCTAGCCCGAACCCTAACACTAAACATTCCCCGAAGCCTGACCCTCACCCGTCCCCAAATCCTAACCCGTACGCTGACACTAACCCACGCCCTCACACGTCCGCTGCCCCTAAAGCTTTGTCTTACCCTCAGCTGGACCCTAACCATCCCCGTCCCCTAACCCTAACCCTAGCCCGAACCCTAACCCTAACCCTTCCCCGAAGCCTGACCCTCACCCGTCTCCTAATCCTAACCCGTACGCTGACACTAACCCACACCCTCAAACGTCTGCTCCCCCTAAAGCGTTTTCGTACCCTCACCTGGACCCTAAACCGTCCCCGTCCCCTAACTCTAACCCTAGCCTGAACCCTAACCCTAAACCTTCCCCGAAGCCTGACCCTCACCTGTCACCTAATCCTAACCCGTACGCTGACACTAACCCACGCCCTCACCCGTACACTCCCCCTAAAGCGTTGTCGTACCCTCACCTGGACCCTAAACCGTCCCCGTCCCCTAACCCTAACCCTAGCCCGAACCCTAACCCTAACCCTTCCCCGAAGCCTGACCCTCACCCGTCCCCTAATCCTAAGCCGTACGCTGACACTAACCCGCGCCCTCACACGTACGCTCCCCCTAAAGCGTTGTCGTACCCTCACCTGGACCCTAAACCATCCCCGTCCCCTAACCCTAACCCTAGCCCGAACCCTAACCCTAACACTTCCCCGAAGCCTGACCCTCACCCGTCTCCTAATCCTAACCCGTACGCTGACACTAACCCACACTCTCAAACGTCTGCTCCCCCTAAAGCGTTTTCGTACCCTCACCTGGACCCTTAACCGTCCCCGTCCCCTAACCCTAACCCTAGCCCGAACCCTAACCCTAACCCTTTCCCGAAGCCTGACCCTCACCCGTCCCCTAATCCTAAACCGTACGCTGACACTAACCCGCGCCCTCACACGTACGCTCCCCCTAAAGCGTTGTCGTACCCTCACCTGGACCCTAAACCGTCCCCGTCCCCTAACTCTAACACTAGCCTGAACCCTAACCCTAACCCTTCCCCGAAGCCTGACCCTCACCCGTCCCCTAATCCTAACCCGTACGCTGACACTAACCTGCGTCCTCACACGTACGGTCCGCCTAAAGCGTTGTCGTACTCTCACCTGGAAGCTAAACCGTCCCCGTCACCTAACCCTAACCCTAGCCCGAACCCTAACCCTAAACCTTCCCCGAAGCCTGACCCTCACCCGTCCCCTAATCCTAAACCATACGCTGACACTAACCCGCGCCCTCACACGTACGCTCCCCCTAAAGCGTTGTCGTACCCTCACCTGGACCCTAAACCGTCCCCGTCCCGTAACCCTAACCCTAGCCCGAACCCTAACCCTAACCCTTCCCCGAAGCCAGACCCTCACCCGTCCCCTATTCCTAACCCGTACGCTGACACTAACCCGCGCCCTCACACGTACGCTCCCCCTAAAGCGTTGTCGTACCCTCACCTGGACCCTAAACCTTCCCCGTCCCCTAACCCTAACCCTAGCCCGAACCCTAACCCTAACCCTTCCCCGAAGCCTGACCCTCACCCGTCCCCTAATCCTAACCCGTACGCTGACACTAACCCGCGCCCTCACACGTACGCTCCCCCTAAAGCATTGTCGTACCCTCACCTGGACCCTAAACCGTCCCCGTCCCCTAACCCTAACCCTAGCCCGAACCCTAACCCTAACCCTTCCCCGAAGCCTGACCCTCACCCGTCCCCTAATACTAACCCGTACGCAGACACTAACCCCCGCCCTCACACGTACGCTCCCCCTAAAGCGTTGTCGTACCCTCACCAGGACCCTAAACCGTCCCCGTCCCCTAACCCTAACCCTGGCCCGAACCCTAACCCCAACTCTTCCCCGAAGCCTGACCCTCACCCGTCCCCTAATCCTAAGCTGTACGCTGACACTAACCCGCGCCCTCACACGTACGCTCCCCCTAAAGCGTTGTCGTACCCTCAAGTGCACCCTAACCCGTCCGCGTCCCCTAACCCTAACCCTAGCCCGAACCCTAACCCTAACACTTCCCCGAAGCCTGACCCTCACCCGTCCCCTAATCCTAACCCGTACGCTGACACTAACCCGCGCCCTCACCCGTACGCTCCCCCTAAAGCGTTGTCGTACCCTCACCTGGACCCTAAACCGTCCCCGTCCCCTAACCTTAACCCTAGCCCGTACCCTAACCCTAACCCTTCCCCGAAGCCTGACCCTCACACGTCCCCTAATCCTAACCCGTACGCTGACACTAACCCGCACCCTCACACGTACGCTCCCCCTAAAGCGTTGTCGTACCCTCACCTGGACCCTAAACCGTCCCCGTCCCCTAACCCTAACCCTAGCCCGAACCCTAAACCTAACCCTTCCCCGAAGCCTGACACTCACCTGTCCCCTAATCCTAACCCGTACGCTGACACTAACCCACGACCTCACACGTACGCTCCCCCTAAAGCGTTGTCGTACCCTCACCTGGACCCTAAACCGTCCCCGTCCCCTAACCCTAACCCTAGCCCGAACCCTAACCCTAACCCTTCCCCGAAGCCTGACCCTCACCCGTCCCCTAATCCTAACCCGTACGCTGACACTAACCCACGCCCTCACACGTACGCTCCCCCTAAAGCGTTGTCGTACCCTCACCTGGACCCTAAACCGTCCCCGTCCCCTAACCCTAACCCTGGACCGAACCCTAAACCTAACCCTTCCCTGAAGCCTGACCCTCACCCGTCCCCTAATGCTAACCCGTACGCTGACACTAACCCGCGCCCTCACACGTACGCTCCCCCTAATGCGTTGTCGTACCCTCACCTGGACCCTAAACCGTCCCCGTCCCCTATCCCTAACCCTGGCCTGAACCCTAACCCTAACCCTTCCCCGCAGCCTGACCCTCACCCGTCCCCTAATCCTAACCCGTACGCTGACACTAACTCGCGCCCTCACACGTACGCTCCCCCTAAAGCGTTGTCGTACCCTCACCTGTACCCTAACCCGTCCCCGTCCCCTAACCCTAAACCAAGCCCGAACCCTAACCCTAACCCTTCCCCGAAGCCTGACCCTCACCCGTCCCCTAATCCTAAGCCGTACGCTGACACTAACCCGCGACCTCACACGTACGCTCCCCCTAAAGCGTTGTCGTACCCTCACCTGGACCCTAAACCGTCCCCGTCCCCTAACCCTAACCCTAGCCCGAACCCTAACCCTAACCCTTCCCCGAAGCCTGACCCTCACCCGTCCCCTAATCCTAACCCGTACGCTGACACTAACACACGCCCTCACCCGTACACTCCCCCTAAAGCGTTGTCGTACCCTCACCTGGACCCTAAACCGTCCCCGTCCCCTAACCCTAAACCTAGCCCGAACCCTAACCCTAACCCTTCCCCGAAGCCTGACCCTCACCCGTCCCCTAATCCTAAGCCGTACGCTGACACTAACCCGCGCCCTCACACGTACGCTCCCCCTAAAGCGTTGTCGTACCCTCACCTGGACCCTAAACCGTCCCCGTCCCCTAACTATAACCCTAGCCCGAACCCTAACCCTAACACTTCCCCGAAGCCTGACCCTCACCCGTCCCCTAATCCTAACCCGTACGCTGACACTAACCCGCGCCCTCACACGTACGCTCCCCCTAAAGCGTTGTCGTAGCCTCACCTGGACCCTAAACCGTCCCCGTCCCCTAACCCTAACCCTAGCCCGAACCCTAACCCTTCCCCGAAGCCTGACCCTCACCCGTCCCCTAATCCTAAGCCGTACGCTGACACTAACCCGCGCCCTCACACGTAAGCTCCCCCTAAAGCGTTGTCGTACCCTCACCTGGACCCTAAACCGTCCCCGTCCCCTAACCCTAACCCTAGCCCGAACCCTAACCCTAACCCTTCCCCGAAGCCTGACCCTCACCCGTACCCTAATCCTAACACGTACGCTGACACTAACCCACGCCCTCACACGTACGCT
The DNA here is from genome assembly GCF_964374135.1 of Grampus griseus. Taxonomy (NCBI): domain Eukaryota; kingdom Metazoa; phylum Chordata; class Mammalia; order Artiodactyla; family Delphinidae; genus Grampus; species Grampus griseus. Next base: position 492,991 of record NW_028133249.1, on the reverse strand, counting down.
CCCCCTAAAGCGTTGTCGTACCGTCACCTGGACCCTAAACCGTCCCCGTCCCCTAAACCTAACCCTAGCCCGAACCCTAACCCTAACCCTTCCCCGAAGCCTGACCCTCACCTGTCCCCTAATCCTAACCCGTACGCTGACACTAACCCGCGCCCTCACACCTACGCTCCCCCTAAAGCGTTGTCGTACGGTCACCTGGACCCTAAACCGTCCCCGTCCCCTAACCCTAACCCTGGCCCGAACCCTAACCCTAATCCTTCCCCAAAGCCTGACCCTCACCCGTCCCCTAAACCTAAACCGTACGCTGACACTAACCGGCGCCCTCACACGTACGCTCCCCCTAAAGCGTTGTCGTACCCTCACCTGGACCCTAAACCGTCCCCGTCCCCTAACCCTAACCCTAGCCTGAACCCTAACCCCAACCCTTCCCCGAAGCCTGACCCTCACCCGTCCCCTAATCCTAACTCGTACGCTGACACTAACCCGCGCCCTCACACGTCCGCACCCCCTAAAGCGTTGTCGTACCCTCACCTGGACCCTAAACCGTCCCCGTCCCCTAACCCTAACCCTAGCCCGAACCCTAACACTAAACATTCCCCGAAGCCTGACCCTCACCCGTCCCCAAATCCTAACCCGTACGCTGACACTAACCCGCGCCCTCACACGTCCGCTGCCCCTAAAGCTTTGTCTTACCCTCAGCTGGACCCTAACCATCCCCGTCCCCTAACCCTAACCCTAGCCCGAACCCTAACCCTAACCCTTCCCCGAAGCCTGACCCTCACCCGTCTCCTAATCCTAACCCGTACGCTGACACTAACCCACACCCTCAAACGTCTGCTCCCCCTAAAGCGTTTTCGTACCCTCACCTGGACCCTAAACCGTCCCCGTCCCCTAACTCTAACCCTAGCCTGAACCCTAACCCTAACCCTTCCCCGAAGCCTGACCCTCACCTGTCACCTAATCCTAACCCGTACGCTGACACTAACCCACGCCCTCACCCGTACACTCCCCCTAAAGCGTTGTCGTACCCTCACCTGGACCCTAAACCGTCCCCGTCCCCTAACCCTAACCCTAGCCCGAACCCTAACCCTAACCCTTCCCCGAAGCCTGACCCTCACCCGTCCCCTAATCCTAAGCCGTACGCTGACACTAACCCGCGCCCTCACACGTACGCTCCCCCTAAAGCGTTGTCGTACCCTCACCTGGACCCTAAACCGTCCCCGTCCCCTAACCCTAACCCTAGCCCGAACCCTAACCCTAACACTTCCCCGAAGCCTGACCCTCACCCGTCCCCTAATCCTAAGCCGTACGCTGACACTAACCCGCGCCCTCACACGTACGCTCCCCCTAAAGCGTTGTCGTACCCTCACCTGGACCCTAAACCGTCTCCGTCCCCTAACCCTAACCCTAGCCCGAACCCTAAACCTAACCCTTCCCCGCAGCCTGACCCTCACCCGTCCCCTAATCCTAACCCGTACGCTGACACTAACCCGCGCCCTCCCACGTACGCTCCCCCTAAAGCGTTGTCGTACCCTCACCTGGACCCTAAACGGTCGTCGTCCCCTAACCCTAACCCTGGCCGGGACCCTAACCCTAACACTTCCCCGAAGCCTGACCCTCATCCGTCCCCTAATCCTAACCCGTACGCTGACACTAACCCGCGCCCTCACACGTACGCTCCCCCTAAAGCGTTGTCGTACCCTCACCTGGACCCTAAACCGTCCTCGTCCCCTAACCCTAACCCTGGTCCGAACCCTAACCCTAATCCTTCCCCGAAGCCTGACCCTCACCCGTCCCCTCATCCTAACCCGTACGCTGACACTAACCCGCGCCCTCACACATACGCTCCCCCTAATGCGTTGTCGTACCCTCACCTGGACCCTAAACCGTCCCCGTCCCCTAACCCTATCCCTGGCCAGAACCCTAACCCTAACCCTTCCCCGCAGCCTGACCCTCACCCGTCCCCTAATCCTAACCCGTACGCTGACACTAACCCGTGCCCTCACACGTACGCTCCCCCTAAAGCGTTGTCGTACCCTCACCTGGACCCTAAACCGTCCCCGTCCCCTAACCCTAACCCTATCCCGAACACTAACCCTAAACCTTCCCCGAAGCCTGACCCTCACCCGTCCCCTAATCCTAACACGTACGCTGACACTAACCCGCGCCCTCACACGTACTCTCTCCCTAAAGCGTTGTCGTACCCTCACCTGGACCCTTAACCGTCCCCGTCCCCTAACCCTAACCCTGGCCCGAACCCTAACCCTAAACCTTCCCCGAAGCCTGACCCTCACCCGTCCCCTAATCCTAACCCGTACGCTGACACTAACCCGCGCCCTCACACCTACGCTCCACCTTAAGCGTTGTCGTACCCTCACCTGGACCCTAAACCGTCCCCGTCCCCTAACCCTAACCCTAGCCCGAACCCTAACCCTAACCCTTCTCCGAAGCCTGACCATCACCCGTCCCCTAATCCTAACTCGTACGCTGACACTAACCCGCGCCCTCACACGTCCGCACCCACTAAAGCGTTGTCGTACCCTCACCTGGACCCTAAACCGTCCCCGTCCCCTAACCCTAACCCTAGCCCGAATCCTAACCCTAAACCTTCCCCGAAGCCTGACCCTCACCCGTCCCCTAATCCTAAACCGTACGCTGACACTAACCCGCGCCCTCACACGTCCGCTCCCCCTAAAGCGTTGTCGTACCCTCACCTGGACCCTAAAGCGTCCCCGTCCCCTAATCCTAACCCTAGCCCGAACCCTAACCCTAACCCTTCCCCGAAGCCTGACACTCACCCGCCTCCTAATCCTAACCCGTACGCTGACACTAACCCACACCCTCACACGTCTGCTCCCCCTAAAGCGTTGTCGTACCCTCACCTGGACCCTAAACCGTCCCCGTCCCCTAACCCTAACCCTAGCCCGAACCCTAACCCTAACCCTTTCCCGAAGCCTGACCCTCACCCGTCCCCTAATCCTAACCCGTACGCTGACACTAACCCGCGCCCTCACACGTACGCTCCCCCTAAAGCGTTGTCGTACCCTCACCTGGACCCTAACCCGTCCCCGTCCCCTAACCCTAACCCTAGCCTGAACCCTAACCCTAACCATTCCCCGAAGCCAGACCCTCACCCGTCCCCTAATCCTAACCCGTACGCTGACACTAACCCGCGTCCTCACAGGTACGCTCCCCCTAAAGCGTTGTCGTACTCTCACCTGGACGCTAAACCGTCCCCGTCACCTAACCCTAACCCTAGCCCGAACCCTAACCCTTCCCCGAAGCCTGACCCTCACCCGTCCCCTAATCCTAACCCGTACGCTAACACTAACCCGCGCCCTCACATGTACGCTCCCCCTAAAGCGTTGTCGTACCCTCAAGTGCACCCTAACCCATCCCCGTCCCCTAACCCTAACCCTAGCCCGAACCCTAACCCTAACACTTCCCCGAACCCTGACCCTCACCCGTCCCCTAATCCTAACCCGTACGCTGACACTAACCCGCGCCCTCACCCGTACGCTCCCCCTAAAGCGTTGTCGTACCCTCACCTGGACCCTAAACCGTCCCCGTCCCCTAACCTTAACCCTAGCCCGAACCCTAACCCTAACCCTTCACCGAAGCCTGACCCTCACCCGTCCCCTAATCCTAACCCGTACGCTGACACTAACCCGCACCCTCACACGTACGCTCCCCCTAAAGCGTTGTCGTACCCTCACCTGGACCCTAAACCGTCCCCGTCCCCTAACCCTAACCCTAGCCCGAACCCTAAACCTAACCATTCCCCGAAGCCTGACCCTCACCCGTCCCCTAATCCTAAGCCGTACGCTGACACTAACCCACGCCCTCACACGTACGCTCCCCCTAAAGCGTTGTCGTACCCTCACCTGGACCCTAAACCGTCCCCGTCCCCTTACCCTAACCCTAGCCCGAACCCTAACCCTAACCCTTCCCCGAAGCCTGACCCGCAACCGTCCCCTAATCCTAACCCGTACGCTGACACTAACCCGCGCCTTCACACGTACGCTCCCCCTAAAGCGTTGTCGTACCCTCACCTGGAACCTAAACCGTCCCCGTCCCCTAACCCTAACCCTAGCCCGAACCCTAAACCTGACCTTTCCCTGAAGCCTGACCCTCACCCGTCCCCTAATCCTAACCCGTACGCTGACACTAACCTGCGCACTCCCACGTACGCTCCCCCTAAAGCGTTGGCGTACCCTCACTTGGACCCTAAACCGTCCCCGTCCCCTAACCCTAACCCTGTCGCAAACCCTAACCCTAACCCTTCCCCGAAGCCTGACCCTCACCCGTCCCCTAATCCTAACCCGTACGCTGACACTAACCCACGCCCTCACACGTACGCTCCCCCTAAAGCGTTGTCGTACCCTCACCTGGACCCTAAACCGTCCCCGTCCCCTAACCCTAACCCTGGCCCGAACCCTAACCCTAACCCTTCCCTGAAGCCTGACCCTCACCCGTCCCCTAATCCTAACCCGTACGCTGACACTAACCCGCGCCCTCACACGTACGCTCCCCCTAATGCGTTGTCGTACCCTCACCTGGACCCTAAACCGTCCCCGTCCCCTATCCCTAACCCTGGCCTGAACCCTAACCCTAACCCTTCCCCGCAGCCTGACCCTCACCCGTCCCCTAATCCTAACCCGTACGCTGACACTAACTCGCGCCCTCACACGTACGCTCCCCCTAAAGCGTTGTCGTACCCTCACCTGTACCCTAACCCGTCCCCGTCCCCTAACACTAAACCAAGCCCGAACCCTAACCCTAACCCTTCCCCGAAGCCTGACCCTCACCCGTCCCCTAATCCTAACCCGTACGCTGACACTAACCCGCGACCTCACACGTACGCTCCCCCTAAAGCGTTGTCGTACCCTCACCTGGACCCTAAACCGTCCCCGTCCCCTAACCCTAACCCTAGCCCGAACCCTAACCCTAACCCTTCCCCGAAGCCTGACCCTCACCCGTCCCCTAATCCTAACCCGTACGCTGACACTAACACACGCCCTCACCCGTACACTCCCCCTAAAGCGTTGTCGTACCCTCACCTGGACCCTAAACCGTCCCCGTCCCCTAATCCTAAACCTAGCCCGAACCCTAACCCTAACCCTTCCCCGAAGCCTGACCCTCACCCGTCCCCTAATCCTAAGCCGTACGCTGACACTAACCCGCGCCCTCACACGTACGCTCCCCCTAAAGCGTTGTCGTACCCTCACCTGGACCCTAAACCGTCCCCGTCCCCTAACTCTAACCCTAGCCCGAACCCTAACCCTAACACTTCCCCGAAGCCTGACCCTCACCCGTCCCCTAATCCTAACCCGTACGCTGACACTAACCCGCGCCCTCACACGTACGCTCCCCCTAAAGCGTTGTCGTAGCCTCACCTGGACCCTAAACCGTCCCCGTCCCCTAACCCTAACCCTAGCCCGAACCCTAACCCTTCCCCGAAGCCTGACCCTCACCCGTCCCCTAATCCTAAGCCGTACGCTGACACTAACCCGCGCCCTCACACGTAAGCTCCCCCTAAAGCGTTGTCGTACCCTCACCTGGACCCTAAACCGTCCCCGTCCCCTAACCCTAACCCTAGCCCGAACCCTAACCCTAACCCTTCCCCGAAGCCTGACCCTCACCCGTACCCTAATCCTAACACGTACGCTGACACTAACCCGCGCCCTCACACGTACGCTCCCCCTAAAGCGTTGTCGTACCGTCACCTGGACCCTAAACTGTCCCCGTCCCCTAACCCTAACCCTAGCCCGAACCCTAACCCTAACCCTTCCCCGAAGCCTGACCCTCACCCGTCCCCTAATCCTAACCCGTACGCTGACACTAACCCGCGCCCTCACACCTACGCTCCCCCTAAAGCGTTGTCGTACCGTCACCTGGACCCTAAACCGTCCCCGTCCCCTAACCCTAACCCTGGCCCGAACCCTAACCCTAATCCTTCCCCGAAGCCTGACCCTCACCCGTCCCCTAAACCTAAACCGTACGCTGACACTAACCCGCGCCCTCACACGTACGCTCCCCCTAAAGCGTTGTCGTACCCTCACCTGGACCCTAAACCGTCCCCGTCCCCTAACCCTAACCCTAGCCCGAACCCTAACCCTAACCCTTCCCCGAAGCCTGACCCTCACCCGTCCCCTAATCCTAACTCGTACGCTGACACTAACCCGCGCCCTCACACGTCCGCACCCCCTAAAGCGTTGTCGTACCCTCACCTGGACCCTAAACCGTCCCCGTCCCCTAACCCTAACCCTAGCCCGAACCCTAACACTAAACATTCCCCGAAGCCTGACCCTCACCCGTCCCCAAATCCTAACCCGTACGCTGACACTAACCCACGCCCTCACACCTCCGCTGCCCCTAAAGCTTTGTCTTACCCTCAGCTGGACCCTAACCATCCCCGTCCCCTAACCCTAACCCTAGCCCGAACCCTAACCCTAACCCTTCCCCGAAGCCTGACCCTCACCCGTCTCCTAATCCTAACCCGTACGCTGACACTAACCCACACCCTCAAACGTCTGCTCCCCCTAAAGCGTTTTCGTACCCTCACCTGGACCCTAAACCGTCCCCGTCCCCTAACTCTAACCCTAGCCTGAACCCTAACCCTAAACCTTCCCCGAAGCCTGACCCTCACCTGTCACCTAATCCTAACCCGTACGCTGACACTAACCCACGCCCTCACCCGTACACTCCCCCTAAAGCGTTGTCGTACCCTCACCTGGACCCTAAACCGTCCCCGTCCCCTAACCCTAACCCTAGCCCGAACCCTAACCCTAACCCTTCCCCGAAGCCTGACCCTCACCCGTCCCCTAATCCTAAGCCGTACGCTGACACTAACCCGCGCCCTCACACGTACGCTCCCCCTAAAGCGTTGTCGTACCCTCACCTGGACCCTAAACCATCCCCGTCCCCTAACCCTAACCCTAGCCCGAACCCTAACCCTAACACTTCCCCGAAGCCTGACCCTCACCCGTCTCCTAATCCTAACCCGTACGCTGACACTAACCCACACTCTCAAACGTCTGCTCCCCCTAAAGCGTTTTCGTACCCTCACCTGGACCCTTAACCGTCCCCGTCCCCTAACCCTAACCCTAGCCCGAACCCTAACCCTAACCCTTTCCCGAAGCCTGACCCTCACCCGTCCCCTAATCCTAAACCGTACGCTGACACTAACCCGCGCCCTCACACGTACGCTCCCCCTAAAGCGTTGTCGTACCCTCACCTGGACCCTAAACCGTCCCCGTCCCCTAACTCTAACACTAGCCTGAACCCTAACCCTAACCCTTCCCCGAAGCCTGACCCTCACCCGTCCCCTAATCCTAACCCGTACGCTGACACTAACCTGCGTCCTCACACGTACGGTCCGCCTAAAGCGTTGTCGTACTCTCACCTGGAAGCTAAACCGTCCCCGTCACCTAACCCTAACCCTAGCCCGAACCCTAACCCTAAACCTTCCCCGAAGCCTGACCCTCACCCGTCCCCTAATCCTAAACCATACGCTGACACTAACCCGCGCCCTCACACGTACGCTCCCCCTAAAGCGTTGTCGTACCCTCACCTGGACCCTAAACCGTCCCCGTCCCGTAACCCTAACCCTAGCCCGAACCCTAACCCTAACCCTTCCCCGAAGCCAGACCCTCACCCGTCCCCTATTCCTAACCCGTACGCTGACACTAACCCGCGCCCTCACACGTACGCTCCCCCTAAAGCGTTGTCGTACCCTCACCTGGACCCTAAACCTTCCCCGTCCCCTAACCCTAACCCTAGCCCGAACCCTAACCCTAACCCTTCCCCGAAGCCTGACCCTCACCCGTCCCCTAATCCTAACCCGTACGCTGACACTAACCCGCGCCCTCACACGTACGCTCCCCCTAAAGCATTGTCGTACCCTCACCTGGACCCTAAACCGTCCCCGTCCCCTAACCCTAACCCTAGCCCGAACCCTAACCCTAACCCTTCCCCGAAGCCTGACCCTCACCCGTCCCCTAATACTAACCCGTACGCAGACACTAACCCCCGCCCTCACACGTACGCTCCCCCTAAAGCGTTGTCGTACCCTCACCAGGACCCTAAACCGTCCCCGTCCCCTAACCCTAACCCTGGCCCGAACCCTAACCCCAACTCTTCCCCGAAGCCTGACCCTCACCCGTCCCCTAATCCTAAGCTGTACGCTGACACTAACCCGCGCCCTCACACGTACGCTCCCCCTAAAGCGTTGTCGTACCCTCAAGTGCACCCTAACCCGTCCGCGTCCCCTAACCCTAACCCTAGCCCGAACCCTAACCCTAACACTTCCCCGAAGCCTGACCCTCACCCGTCCCCTAATCCTAACCCGTACGCTGACACTAACCCGCGCCCTCACCCGTACGCTCCCCCTAAAGCGTTGTCGTACCCTCACCTGGACCCTAAACCGTCCCCGTCCCCTAACCTTAACCCTAGCCCGTACCCTAACCCTAACCCTTCCCCGAAGCCTGACCCTCACACGTCCCCTAATCCTAACCCGTACGCTGACACTAACCCGCACCCTCACACGTACGCTCCCCCTAAAGCGTTGTCGTACCCTCACCTGGACCCTAAACCGTCCCCGTCCCCTAACCCTAACCCTAGCCCGAACCCTAAACCTAACCCTTCCCCGAAGCCTGACACTCACCTGTCCCCTAATCCTAACCCGTACGCTGACACTAACCCACGACCTCACACGTACGCTCCCCCTAAAGCGTTGTCGTACCCTCACCTGGACCCTAAACCGTCCCCGTCCCCTAACCCTAACCCTAGCCCGAACCCTAACCCTAACCCTTCCCCGAAGCCTGACCCTCACCCGTCCCCTAATCCTAACCCGTACGCTGACACTAACCCACGCCCTCACACGTACGCTCCCCCTAAAGCGTTGTCGTACCCTCACCTGGACCCTAAACCGTCCCCGTCCCCTAACCCTAACCCTGGACCGAACCCTAAACCTAACCCTTCCCTGAAGCCTGACCCTCACCCGTCCCCTAATGCTAACCCGTACGCTGACACTAACCCGCGCCCTCACACGTACGCTCCCCCTAATGCGTTGTCGTACCCTCACCTGGACCCTAAACCGTCCCCGTCCCCTATCCCTAACCCTGGCCTGAACCCTAACCCTAACCCTTCCCCGCAGCCTGACCCTCACCCGTCCCCTAATCCTAACCCGTACGCTGACACTAACTCGCGCCCTCACACGTACGCTCCCCCTAAAGCGTTGTCGTACCCTCACCTGTACCCTAACCCGTCCCCGTCCCCTAACCCTAAACCAAGCCCGAACCCTAACCCTAACCCTTCCCCGAAGCCTGACCCTCACCCGTCCCCTAATCCTAAGCCGTACGCTGACACTAACCCGCGACCTCACACGTACGCTCCCCCTAAAGCGTTGTCGTACCCTCACCTGGACCCTAAACCGTCCCCGTCCCCTAACCCTAACCCTAGCCCGAACCCTAACCCTAACCCTTCCCCGAAGCCTGACCCTCACCCGTCCCCTAATCCTAACCCGTACGCTGACACTAACACACGCCCTCACCCGTACACTCCCCCTAAAGCGTTGTCGTACCCTCACCTGGACCCTAAACCGTCCCCGTCCCCTAACCCTAAACCTAGCCCGAACCCTAACCCTAACCCTTCCCCGAAGCCTGACCCTCACCCGTCCCCTAATCCTAAGCCGTACGCTGACACTAACCCGCGCCCTCACACGTACGCTCCCCCTAAAGCGTTGTCGTACCCTCACCTGGACCCTAAACCGTCCCCGTCCCCTAACTATAACCCTAGCCCGAACCCTAACCCTAACACTTCCCCGAAGCCTGACCCTCACCCGTCCCCTAATCCTAACCCGTACGCTGACACTAACCCGCGCCCTCACACGTACGCTCCCCCTAAAGCGTTGTCGTAGCCTCACCTGGACCCTAAACCGTCCCCGTCCCCTAACCCTAACCCTAGCCCGAACCCTAACCCTTCCCCGAAGCCTGACCCTCACCCGTCCCCTAATCCTAAGCCGTACGCTGACACTAACCCGCGCCCTCACACGTAAGCTCCCCCTAAAGCGTTGTCGTACCCTCACCTGGACCCTAAACCGTCCCCGTCCCCTAACCCTAACCCTAGCCCGAACCCTAACCCTAACCCTTCCCCGAAGCCTGACCCTCACCCGTACCCTAATCCTAACACGTACGCTGACACTAACCCACGCCCTCACACGTACGCTCCCCCTAAAGCGTTGTCGTACCGTCACCTGGACCCTAAACCGTCCCCGTCCCCTAAACCTAACCCTAGCCCGAACCCTAACCCTAACCCTTCCCCGAAGCCTGACCCTCACCTGTCCCCTAATCCTAACCCGTACGCTGACACTAACCCGCGCCCTCACACCTACGCTCCCCCTAAAGCGTTGTCGTACCGTCACCTGGACCCTAAACCGTCCCCGTCCCCTAACCCTAACCCTGGCCCGAACCCTAACCCTAATCCTTCCCCAAAGCCTGACCCTCACCCGTCCCCTAAACCTAAACCGTACGCTGACACTAACCGGCGCCCTCACACGTACGCTCCCCCTAAAGCGTTGTCGTACCCTCACCTGGACCCTAAACCGTCCCCGTCCCCTAACCCTAACCCTAGCCTGAACCCTAACCCCAACCCTTCCCCGAAGCCTGACCCTCACCCGTCCCCTAATCCTAACTCGTACGCTGACACTAACCCGCGCCCTCACACGTCCGCACCCCCTAAAGCGTTGTCGTACCCTCACCTGGACCCTAAACCGTCCCCGTCCCCTAACCCTAACCCTAGCCCGAACCCTAACACTAAACATTCCCCGAAGCCTGACCCTCACCCGTCCCCAAATCCTAACCCGTACGCTGACACTAACCCGCGCCCTCACACGTCCGCTGCCCCTAAAGCTTTGTCTTACCCTCAGCTGGACCCTAACCATCCCCGTCCCCTAACCCTAACCCTAGCCCGAACCCTAACCCTAACCCTTCCCCGAAGCCTGACCCTCACCCGTCTCCTAATCCTAACCCGTACGCTGACACTAACCCACACCCTCAAACGTCTGCTCCCCCTAAAGCGTTTTCGTACCCTCACCTGGACCCTAAACCGTCCCCGTCCCCTAACTCTAACCCTAGCCTGAACCCTAACCCTAACCCTTCCCCGAAGCCTGACCCTCACCTGTCACCTAATCCTAACCCGTACGCTGACACTAACCCACGCCCTCACCCGTACACTCCCCCTAAAGCGTTGTCGTACCCTCACCTGGACCCTAAACCGTCCCCGTCCCCTAACCCTAACCCTAGCCCGAACCCTAACCCTAACCCTTCCCCGAAGCCTGACCCTCACCCGTCCCCTAATCCTAAGCCGTACGCTGACACTAACCCGCGCCCTCACACGTACGCTCCCCCTAAAGCGTTGTCGTACCCTCACCTGGACCCTAAACCGTCCCCGTCCCCTAACCCTAACCCTAGCCCGAACCCTAACCCTAACACTTCCCCGAAGCCTGACCCTCACCCGTCCCCTAATCCTAACCCGTACGCTGACACTAACCCGCGCCCTCACCTGTACGCTCCCCCTAAAGCGTTGTCGTACACTCACCTGGACCCTAAACTGTCCCCGTCCCCTAACCCTAACCCTAGCCCGAACCCTAACCCTTCCCCGAAGCCTGACCCTCACCCGTCCCCTAATCCTAAGCCGTACCCTGACACTAACCCGCGCCCTCACACGTAAGCTCCCCCTAAAGCGTTGTCGTACCCTCACCTGGACCCTAAACCGTCCCCGTCCCCTAACCCTAACCCTAGCCCGAACCCTAACCCTAACCCTTCCCCGAAGCCTGACCCTCACCCGTCCCGAAATCCTAACCCGTACGCTGACACTAACCCGCGCCCTCACACGTCCGCTGCCCCTAAAGCTTTGTCTTACCCTCAGCTGGACCCTAAACCCTCCCCGTCCCCTAACCCTAACCCTAGCGCGAACCCTAACCCTAACCCTTCCCCGAAGCCTGACCCTCACCCGTCTCCTAATCCTAACCCGTACGCTGACACTAACCCACACTCTCAAACGTCTGCTCCCCCTAAAGCGTTTTCGTACCCTCACCTGGACCCTAAACCGTCCCCGTCCCCTAACCCTAACCCTAGCCCGAACCCTAACCCTAACACTTCCCCGAAGCCTGACCCTCACCCGTCCCCTAATCCTAACCCGTACGCTGACACTAACCCGCGCCCTCACCCGTACGCTCCCCCTAAAGCGTTGTCGTACCCTCACCTGGACCCTAAACCGTCCCCGTCCCCTAACCTTAACCCTAGCCCGAACCCTAACCCTAACCCTTCCCCGAAGCCTGACCCTCACCCGTCCCCTAATCCTAACCCGTACGCTGACACTAACCCGCGCCCTCACACGTACGCTCCCCCTAAAGCGTTGTCGTACCCTCACCTGGACCCTAAACCGTCCCCGTCCCCTAACCCTAACCCTAGCCCGAACCCTAAACCTAACCCTTCCCCGAAGCCTGACACTCACCTGTCCCCTAATCCTAACCCGTACGCTGACACTAACCCACGACCTCACACGTACGCTCCCCCTAAAGCGTTGTCGTACCCTCACCTGGACCCTAAACCGTCCCCGTCCCCTAACCCTAACCCTAGCCCGAACCCTAACCCTAACCCTTCCCCGAAGCCTGACCCTCACCCGTCCCCTAATCCTAACCCGTACGCTGACACTAACCCGCGCCCTCACACGTACGCTCCCCCTAATGCGTTGTCGTACCCTCACCTGGACCCTAAACCGTCCCCGTCCCCTAACCCTAACCCTGGCCTGAACCCTAACCCTAACCCTTCCCCGCAGCCTGACCCTCACCCGTCCCCTAATCCTAACCCGTTCGCTGACACTAACTCGCGCCCTCACACGTACGCTCGCCCTAAAGCGTTGTCGTACCCTCACCTGTACCCTAACCCGTCCCCGTCCCCTAACCCTAACCCTAGCCCGAACCCTAACCCTAACCCTTCCCCGAAGCCTGACCCTCACCAGTCCCCTAATCCGAACCCGTACGCTGACACTAACCCGCGACCTCACACGTACGCTCCCCCTAAAGCGTTGTCGTACCCTCACCTGGACCCTAAACCGTCCCCGTCCCCTAACCCGAACCCTAGCCCGAACCCTAACCCTAACCCTTCCCCGAAGCCTGACACTCACCCATCCCCTAATCCTAACCCATACGCTGACACTAACCCGCGCCCTCACACGTACGCTCCCCTAAAGCGTTGTCGTACCCTCACCTGGACCCTAAACCGTCCCCGTCCCCTAACACTAACCCTAGCCCGAACCCTAACCCTAACCCTTCCCCGAAGCCTGACCCTCACCCGTCCCCTAATCCTAACCCGTACGCTGACACTAACCCACGCCCTCACCCGTACACTCCCCCTAAAGCGTTGTCGTACCCTCACCTGGACCCTAAACCGTCCCCGTCCCCTAACCCTAAACCTAGCCCGAACCCTAACCCTAACCCTTCCCCGAAGCCTGACACTCACCCGTCCCCTAATCCTAAGCCGTACGCTGACACTAACCCGCGCCCTCACACGTACGCTCCCCCTAAAGCGTTGTCGTAGCCTCACCTGGACCCTAAACCGTCCCCGTCCCCTAACCCTAACCCTAGCCCGAACCCTAAACCTAACCCTTTCCCGAAGCCTGACCCTCACCCGTCCCCTAATCCTAACCAGTACGCTGACACTAACCCGCGCCCTCACACGTACGCTCCCCCTAAAGCGTTGTCGTACCCTCACCTGGACCCTAAACCGTCCCCGTCCCCTAACCCTAACCCTAGCCTGAACCCTAACCCTAACCCTTCCCCGAAGCCTGACCCTCACCCGTCCCCTAATCCTAACCCGTACGCTGACACTAACCCGCGCCCTCACACGTATGCTCTCCCTAAAGCGTTGTCGTACCCTCACCTGGACCCTAAACCGTCCCCGTCCCCTAACCCTAACCCTAGACCGAACCCTAACCCTAACCCTTCCCCGAAGCCTGACACTCACCCGTCCCCTAATCCTAACACGTACGCTGACACTAACCCGCGCCCTCACCTGTACGCTCCCCCTAAAGCGTTGTCGTACCCTCACCTGGACCCTAAACTGTCCCCGTCCACTAACCCTAACCCTAGCCCGAACCCTAACCCTTCCCCGAAGCCTGACACTCACCCGTCCCCTAATCCTAACCCGTACGCTGACACTAACCCGCGCCCTCACACGTACGCTCCCCCTAAAGCGTTGTCGTACCCTCAAGTGCACCCTAACCCGTCCCCGTCCCCTAACCCTAACCCTAGCCCGAACCCTAACCCTAACACTTCCCCGAACCCTGACCCTCACCCGTCCCCTAATCCTAACCCGTACGCTGACACTAACCTGCGCCCTCACCCGTACGCTCCCCCTAAAGCGTTGTCGTACCCTCAAGTGCACCCTAAACCGTCCCCGTCCCCTAACCTTAACCCTAACCCTAGCCCGAACCCTAACCCTTCCCCGAACCCTGACACTCACCCGTCCCCTAATCCTAACCCGTACGCTGACACTAACCCGCGCCCTCACACGTACGCTCCCCCTAAAGCGTTGTCGTACCCTCACCTGGACCCTAAACCGTCCCCGTCCCGTAACCCTAACCCTGGCCCGAACCCTAACCCTAACCCTTCCCTGAAGCCTGACCCTCACCCGTCCCCTAATCCTAACCCGTACGCTGACACTAACCCGCGCCCTCACACGTACGCTCCCCCTAATGCGTTGTCGTACCCTCACCTGGACCCTAAACCGTCCCCGTCCCCTAACTCTAACCCTAGCCCGAACCCTAACCCTAACACTTCCCCGAAGCCTGACCCTCACCCGTCCCCTAATCCTAACCCGTACGCTGACACTAACCCGCGCCCTCACACGTACGCTCCCCCTAAAGCGTTGTCGTAGCCTCACCTGGACCCTAAACCGTCCCCGTCCCCTAACCCTAACCCTAGCCCGAACCCTAACCCTTCCCCGAAGCCTGACCCTCACCCGACCCCTAATCCTAAGCCGTACGCTGACACTAACCCGCGCCCTCACACGTAAGCTCCCCCTAAAGCGTTGTCGTACCCTCACCTGGACCCTAAACCGTCCCCGTCCCCTAACCCTAACCCTAGCCCGAACCCTAACCCTAACCCTTCCCCGAAGCCTGACCCTCACCCGTACCCTAATCCTAACACGTACGCTGACACTAACCCGCGCCCTCACACGTACGCTCCCCCTAAAGCGTTGTCGTACCGTCACGTGGACCCTAAACCGTCCCCGTCCCCTAACCCTAACCCTAGCCCGAACCCTAACCCTAACCCTTCCCCGAAGCCTGACCCTCACCCGTCCCCTAATCCTAACCCGTACGCTGACACTAACCCGCGCCCTCACACCTACGCTCCCCCTAAAGCGTTGTCGTACCGTCACCTGGACACTAAACCGTCCCCGTCCCCTAACCCTAACCCTGGCCCGAACCCTAACCCTAATCCTTCCCCGAAGCCTGACACTCACCCGTCCCCTAAACCTAAACCGTACGCTGACACTAACCCGCGCCCTCACACGTACGCTCCCCCTAAAGCGTTGTCGTACCCTCACCTGGACCCTAAACCGTCCCCGTCCCCTAACCCTAACCCTAGCCTGAACCCTAACCCTAACCCTTCCCCGAAGCCTGACCCTCACCCGTCCCCTAATCCTAACTCGTACGCTGACACTAACCCGCACCCTCACACGTCCGCACCCCCTAAAGCGTTGTCGTACCCTCACCTGGACCCTAAACCGTCCCCGTCCCCTAACCCTAACCCTAGCCCGAACCCTAACACTAAACATTCCCCGAAGCCTGACCCTCACCCGTCCCCAAATCCTAACCCGTACGCTGACACTAACCCACGCCCTCACACGTCCGCTGCCCCTAAAGCTTTGTCTTACCCTCAGCTGGACCCTAACCATCCCCGTCCCCTAACCCTAACCCTAGCCCGAACCCTAACCCTAACCCTTCCCCGAAGCCTGACCCTCACCCGTCTCCTAATCCTAACCCGTACGCTGACACTAACCCACACCCTCAAACGTCTGCTCCCCCTAAAGCGTTTTCGTACCCTCACCTGGACCCTAAACCGTCCCCGTCCCCTAACTCTAACCCTAGCCTGAACCCTAACCCTAACCCTTCCCCGAAGCCTGACCCTCACCTGTCACCTAATCCTAACCCGTACGCTGACACTAACCCACGCCCTCACCCGTACACTCCCCCTAAAGCGTTGTCGTACCCTCACCTGGACCCTAAACCGTCCCCGTCCCCTAACCCTAACCCTAGCCCGAACCCTAACCCTAACCCTTCCCCGAAGCCTGACCCTCACCCGTCCCCTAATCCTAAGCCGTACGCTGACACTAACCCGCGCCCTCACACGTACGCTCCCCCTAAAGCGTTGTCGTACCCTCACCTGGACCCTAAACCGTCCCCGTCCCCTAACCCTAACCCTAGCCCGAACCCTAACCCTAACACTTCCCCGAAGCCTGACCCTCACCCGTCTCCTAATCCTAACCCGTACGCTGACACTAACCCACACTCTCAAACGTCTGCTCCCCCTAAAGCGTTTTCGTACCCTCACCTGGACCCTTAACAGTCCCCGTCCCCTAACCCTAACCCTAGCCCGAACCCTAACCCTAACCCTTTCCCGAAGCCTGACCCTCACCCGTCCCCTAATCCTAAACCGTACGCTGACACTAACCCGCGCCCTCACACGTACGCTCCCCCTAAAGCGTTGTCGTACCCTCACCTGGACCCTAAACCGTCCCCGTCCCCTAACTCTAACACTAGCCTGAACCCTAACCCTAACCCTTCCCCGAAGCCTGACCCTCACCCGTCCCCTAATCCTAACCCGTACGCTGACACTAACCTGCGTCCTCACACGTACGGTCCGCCTAAAGCGTTGTCGTACTCTCACCTGGAAGCTAAACCGTCCCCGTCACCTAACCCTAACCCTAGCCCGAACCCTAACCCTAAACCTTCCCCGAAGCCTGACCCTCACCCGTCCCCTAATCCTAAACCATACGCTGACACTAACCCGCGCCCTCACACGTACGCTCCCCCTAAAGCGTTGTCGTACCCTCACATGGACCCTAAACCGTCCCCGTCCCGTAACCCTAACCCTAGCCCGAACCCTAACCCTAACCCTTCCCCGAAGCCTGACCCTCACCCGTCCCCTAATCCTAAGCTGTACGCTGACACTAACCCGCGCCCTCACACGTACGCTCCCCCTAAAGCGTTGTCGTACCCTCACCTGGACCCTAAACCGTCCCCGTCCCCTAACCCTAACCCTAGCCCGAACCCTAACCCTAACCCTTCCCCGAAGCCTGACACTCACCCGTCCCCTAATCCTAACCCGTACGCTGACACTAACCCGCGCCCTCACACGTACGCTCCCCCTAAAGCATTGTCGTACCCTCACCTGGACCCTAAACCGTCCCCGTCCCCTAACCCTAACCCTAGCCCGAACCCTAACCCTAACCCTTCCCCGAAGCCTGACCCTCACCCGTCCCCTAATACTAACCCGTACGCAGACACTAACCCCCGCCCTCACACGTACGCTCCCCCTAAAGCGTTGTCGTACCCTCACCAGGACCCTAAACCGTCCCCGTCCCCTAATCCTAACCCTGGCCCGAACCCTAACCCTAACTCTTCCCCGAAGCCTGACCCTCACCCGTCCCCTAATCCTAAGCTGTACGCTGACACTAACCCGCGCCCTCACACGTACGCTCCCCCTAAAGCGTTGTCGTACCCTCAAGTGCACCCTAACCCGTCCGCGTCCCCTAACCCTAACCCTAGCCCGAACCCTAACCCTAACCCTTCCCCGAAGCCTGACCCTCACACGTCCCCTAATCCTAACCCGTACGCTGACACTAACCCGCACCCTCACACGTACGCTCCCCCTAAAGCGTTGTCGTACCCTCACCTGGACCCTAAACCGTCCCCGTCCCCTAACCCTAACCCTAGCCCGAACCCTAAACCTAACCCTTCCCCGAAGCCTGACACTCACCTGTCCCCTAATCCTAACCCGTACGCTGACACTAACCCACGACCTCACACGTACGCTCCCCCTAAAGCGTTGTCGTACCCTCACCTGGACCCTAAACCGTCCCCGTCCCCTAACCCTAACCCTAGCCCGAACCCTAACCCTAACCCTTCCCCGAAGCCTGACCCTCACCCGTCCCCTAATCCTAACCCGTACGCTGACACTAACCCGCGCCCTCACACGTACGCTCCCCCTAAAGCGTTGTCGTACCCTCACCTGGACCCTAAACCGTCCCCGTCCCCTTACCCTAACCCTAGCCCGAACCCTAACCCTAACCCTTCCCCGAAGCCTGACCCGCAACCGTCCCCTAATCCTAACCCGTACGCTGACACTAACCCGCGCCCTCACACGTACGCTCCCCCTAAAGCGTTGTCGTACCCTCACCTGGAACCTAAACCGTCCCCGTCCCCTAACCCTAACCCTAGCCCGAACCCTAACCCTAACCCTTCCCTGAAGCCTGACCCTCACCCGTCCCCTAATCCTAACCCGTACGCTGACACTAACCCGCGCACTCCCACGTACGCTCCCCCTAAAGCGTTGGCGTACCCTCACTTGGACCCTAAACCGTCCCCGTCCCCTAACCCTAACCCTGGCCCGAACCCTAACCCTAACCCTTCCCCGAAGCCTGACCCTCACCCGTCCCCTAATGCTAACCCGTACGCTGACACTAACCCGCGCACTCCCACGTACGCTCCCCCTAAAGCGTTGGCGTACCCTCACTTGGACCCTAAACCGTCCCCGTCCCCTAACCCTAAACCAAGCCCGAACCCTAACCCTAACCCTTCCCCGAAGCCTGACCCTCACCCGTCCCCTAATCCTAAGCCGTACGCTGACACTAACCCACGACCTCACACGTACGCTCCCCCTAAAGCGTTGTCGTACCCTCACCTGGACCCTAAACCGTCCCCGTCCCCTAACCCTAACCCTAGCCCGAACCCTAACCCTAACCCTTCCCCGAAGCCTGACCCTCACCCGTCCCCTAATCCTAACCCGTACGCTGACACTAACACACGCCCTCACCCGTACACTCCCCCTAAAGCGTTGTCGTACCCTCACCTGGACCCTAAACCGTCCCCGTCCCCTAACCCTAAACCTAGCCCGAACCCTAACCCTAAACCTTCCCCGAAGCCTGACCCTCACCCGTCCCCTAATCCTAAGCCGTACGCTGACACTAACCCGTGCCCTCACACGTACGCTCCCCCTAAAGCGTTGTCGTACCCTCACCTGGACCCTAAACCGTCCCCGTCCCCTAACTATAACCCTAGCCCGAACCCTAACCCTAACACTTCCCCGAAGCCTGACCCTCACCCGTCCCCTAATCCTAACCCGTACGCTGACACTAACCCGCGCCCTCACACGTACGCTCCCCCTAAAGCGTTGTCGTAGCCTCACCTGGACCCTAAACCGTCCCCGTCCCCTAACCCTAACCCTAGCCCGAACCCTAACCCTTCCCCGAAGCCTGACCCTCACCCGTCCCCTAATCCTAAGCCGTACGCTGACACTAACCCGCGCCCTCACACGTAAGCTCCCCCTAAAGCGTTGTCGTACCCTCACCTGGACCCTAAAACGTCCCCGTCCCCTAACCCTAACCCTAGCCCGAACCCTAACCCTAACCCTTCCCCGAAGCCTGACCCTCACCCGTACCCTAATCCTAACACGTACGCTGACACTAACCCACGCCCTCACACGTACGCTCCCCCTAAAGCGTTTTCGTACCGTCACCTGGACCCTAAACCGTCCCCGTCCCCTAAACCTAACCCTAGCCCGAACCCTAACCCTAACCCTTCCCCGAAGCCTGACCCTCACCCGTCCCCTAATCCTAACCCGTACGCTGACACTAACCCGCGCCCTCACACCTACGCTCCCCCTAAAGCGTTGTCGTACCGTCACCTGGACCCTAAACCGTCCCCGTCCCCTAACCCTAACCCTGGCCCGAACCCTAACCCTAATCCTTCCCCGAAGCCTGACCCTCACCCGTCCCCTAAACCTAAACCGTACGCTGACACTAACCGGCGCCCTCACACGTACGCTCCCCCTAAAGCGTTGTCGTACCCTCACCTGGACCCTAAACCGTCCCCGTCCCCTAACCCTAACCCTAGCCCGAACCCTAACCCCAACCCTTCCCCGAAGCCTGACCCTCACCCGTCCCCTAATCCTAACTCGTACGCTGACACTAACCCGCGCCCTCACACGTCCGCACCCCCTAAAGCGTTGTCGTACCCTCACCTGGACCCTAAACCGTCCCCGTCCCCTAACCCTAACCCTAGCCCGAACCCTAACACTAAACATTCCCCGAAGCCTGACCCTCACCCGTCCCCAAATCCTAACCCGTACGCTGACACTAACCCGCGCCCTCACACGTCCGCTGCCCCTAAAGCTTTGTCTTACCCTCAGCTGGACCCTAACCATCCCCGTCCCCTAACCCTAACCCTAGCCCGAACCCTAACCCTAACCCTTCCCCGAAGCCTGACCCTCACCCGTCTCCTAATCCTAACCCGTACGCTGACACTAACCCACACCCTCAAACGTCTGCTCCCCCTAAAGCGTTTTCGTACCCTCACCTGGACCCTAAACCGTCCCCGTCCCCTAACTCTAACGATAGCCTGAACCCTAACCCTAACCCTTCCCCGAAGCCTGACCCTCACCTGTCACCTAATCCTAACACGTACGCTGACACTAACCCACGCCCTCACACGTACGCTCCCCCTAAAGCGTTGTCGTACCCTCACCTGGACCCTAAACCGTCCCCGTCCCCTAACCCTAACCCTAGCCCGAACCCTAACCCTAACCCTTCCCCGAAGCCTGACCCTCACCCGTCCCCTATTCCTAACCCGTACGCTGACACTAACCCGCGCCCTCACACGTACGCTCCCCCTAAAGCGTTGTCGTACCCTCACCTGGACCCTAAACCGTCCCCGTCCCCTAACCCTAACCCTAGCCCGAACCCTAACCCTAACCCTTCCCCGAAGCCTGACCCTCACCCGTCCCCTAATCCTAACCCGTACGCTGACACTAACCCGCGCCCTCACACGTACGCTCCCCCTAAAGCATTGTCGTACCCTCACCTGGACCCTAAACCGTCGCCGTCCCCTAACCCTAACCCTAGCCCGAACCCTAACCCTAACCCTTCCCCGAAGCCTGACCCTCACCCGTCCCCTAATACTAACCCGTACGCAGACACTAACCCCCGCCCTCACACGTACCCTCCCCCTAAAGCGTTGTTGTACCCTCACCTGGACCCTAAACCGTCCCCGTCCCCTAACCCTAACCCTGGCCCGAACCCTAACCCTAACTCTTCCCCGAAGCCTGACACTCACCCGTCCCCTAATCCTAAGCTGTACGCTGACACTAACCCGCGCCCTCACACGTACGCTCCCCCTAAAGCGTTGTCGTACCCTCAAGTGCACCCTAACCCGTCCCCGTCCCCTAACCCTAACCCTAGCCCGAACCCTAAACCTAACCCTTCCCCGAAGCCTGACACTCACCTGTCCCCTAATCCTAACCCGTACGCTGACACTAACCCACGACCTCACACGTACGCTCCCCCTAAAGCGTTGTCGTACCCTCACCTGGACCCTAAACCGTCCCCGTCCCCTAACCCTAACCCTAGCCCGAACCCTAACCCTAACCCTTCCCCGAAGCCTGACCCTCACCCGTCCCCTAATCCTAACCCGTACGCTGACACTAACCCGCGCCCTCACACGTACGCTCCCCCTAATGCGTTGTCGTACCCTCACCTGGACCCTAAACCGTCCCCGTCCCCTAACCCTAACCCTGGCCTGAACCCTAACCCTAACCCTTCCCCGCAGCCTGACCCTCACCCGTCCCCTAATCCTAACCCGTTCGCTGACACTAACTCGCGCCCTCACACGTACGCTCGCCCTAAAGCGTTGTCGTACCCTCACCTGTACCCTAACCCGTCCCCGTCCCCTAACCCTAACCCTAGCCCGAACCCTAACCCTAACCCTTCCCCGAAGCCTGACCCTCACCCGTCCCCTAATCCGAACCCGTACGCTGACACTAACCCGCGACCTCACACGTACGCTCCCCCTAAAGCGTTGTCGTACCCTCACCTGGACCCTAAACCGTCCCCGTCCCCTAACCCGAACCCTAGCCCGAACCCTAACCCTAACCCTTCCCCGAAGCCTGACACTCACCCATCCCCTAATCCTAACCCATACGCTGACACTAACCCGCGCCCTCACACGTACGCTCCCCTAAAGCGTTGTCGTACCCTCACCTGGACCCTAAACCGTCCCCGTCCCCTAACACTAACCCTAGCCCGAACCCTAACCCTAACCCTTCCCCGAAGCCTGACCCTCACCCGTCCCCTAATCCTAACCCGTACGCTGACACTAACCCACGCCCTCACCCGTACACTCCCCCTAAAGCGTTGTCGTACCCTCACCTGGACCCTAAACCGTCCCCGTCCCCTAACCCTAAACCTAGCCCGAACCCTAACCCTAACCCTTCCCCGAAGCCTGACACTCACCCGTCCCCTAATCCTAAGCCGTACGCTGACACTAACCCGCGCCCTCACACGTACGCTCCCCCTAAAGCGTTGTCGTAGCCTCACCTGGACCCTAAACCGTCCCCGTCCCCTAACCCTAACCCTAGCCCGAACCCTAACCCTAACCCTTTCCCGAAGCCTGACCCTCACCCGTCCCCTAATCCTAACCAGTACACTGACACTAACCCGCGCCCTCACACGTACGCTCCCCCTAAAGCGTTGTCGTACCCTCACCTGGACCCTAAACCGTCCCCGTCCCCTAACCCTAACCCTAGCCTGAACCCTAACCCTAACCCTTCCCCGAAGCCTGACCCTCACCCGTCCCCTAATCCTAACCCGTACGCTGACACTAACACGCGCCCTCACACGTACGCTCTCCCTAAAGCGTTGTCGTACCCTCACCTGGACCCTAAACCGACCCCGTCCCCTAACCCTAACCCTAGCCCGAACCCTAACCCTAACCCTTCCCCGCAGCCTGACCCTCACCCGTCCCCAAATCGTAACCCGTACGCTGACACTAACCCGCGCCCTCACACGTACGCTCCCCCTAAAGCGTTGTCGTACCCTCACCTGGACCCAAAACCGTCCCCGTCCCCTAAATCTAACCCTAGCCCGAACCCTAACCCTAACCCTTCCCCGAAGCCTGACCCTCACCCGTCCCCTAATCCTAACCCGTACGCTGACACTAACCCGCGCCCTCACACGTACGCTCCCCCTAAAGCGTTGTCGTACCCTCAGCTGGACCCTAAACCGTCCCTGTCCCCTAACCCTAACCCTAGCCCGAACCCTAACCCTAACCCTTCCCCGAAGCCTGACCCTCACCCGTCCCCTAATCCTAACCCGTACGCTGACACTAACCCGCGCCCTCACACGTACGCTCCCCCTAAAGCGTTGTCGTACCCTCACCTGGACCCTAAACCGTCCCCGTCCCCTAACCCTAACGCTGGCCCTAACCCTAACCCTAACCCTTCCCCGAAGCCTGACCCTCACCCGTCCCCTAATCCTAACCTGTACGCTGACACTAACCCGCGCCCTCACACGTACGCTCCCCCTAAAGCGTTGTCGTACCCTCACCTGGACCCTAAACCGTCCCCGTCCCCTAACCCTAACCCTAGACCGAACCCTAACCCTAACCCTTCCCCGAAGCCTGACACTCACCCGTCCCCTAATCCTAACACGTACGCTGACACTAACCCGCGCCCTCACCTGTACGCTCCCCCTAAAGCGTTGTCGTACCCTCACCTGGACCCTAAACTGTCCCCGTCCACTAACCCTAACCCTAGCCCGAACCCTAACCCTTCCCCGAAGCCTGACACTCACCCGTCCCCTAATCCTAACCCGTACGCTGACACTAACCCGCGCCCTCACACGTACGCTCCCCCTAAAGCGTTGTCGTACCCTCAAGTGCACCCTAACCCGTCCCCGTCCCCTAACCCTAACCCTAGCCCGAACCCTAACCCTAACACTTCCCCGAACCCTGACCCTCACCCGTCCCCTAATCCTAACCCGTACGCTGACACTAACCCGCGCCCTCACCCGTACGCTCCCCCTAAAGCGTTGTCGTACCCTCACCTGGACCCTAAACCGTCCCCGTCCCCTAACCTTAACCCTAGCCCGAACCCTAACCCTAACCCTTCACCGAAGCCTGACCCTCACCCGTCCCCTAATCCTAACCCGTACGCTGACACTAACCCACGCCCTCACACGTACGCTCCCCCTAAAGCGTTGTCGTACCCTCACCTGGACCCTAAACCGTCCCCGTCCCCTAACCCTAACCCTAGCCCGAACCCTAAACCTAACCATTCCCCGAAGCCTGACCCTCACCCGTCCCCTAATCCTAAGCCGTACGCTGACACTAACCCACGCCCTCACACGTACGCTCCCCCTAAAGCGTTGTCGTACCCTCACCTGGAACCTAAACCGTCCCCGTCCCCTAACCCTAACCCTAGCCCGAACCCTAACCCTAACCCTTCCCCGAAGCCTGACCCTCAACCGTCCCCTAATCCTAACCCGTACGCTGACACTAACCCGCGCCCTCACACGTACGCTCCCCCTAAAGCGTTGTCGTACCCTCACCTGGAACCTAAACCGTCCCCGTCCCCTAACCCTAACCCTAGCCCGAACCCTAACCCTAACCCTTCCCTGAAGCCTGACCCTCACCCGTCCCCTAATCCTAACCCGTACGCTGACACTAACCCGCGCACTCCCACGTACGCTCCCCCTAAAGCGTTGGCGTACCCTCACTTGGACCCTAAACCGTCCCCGTCCCCTAACCCTAACCCTGTCGCGAACCCTAACCCTAACCCTTCCCCGAAGCCTGACCCTCACCCGTCCCCTAATCCTAACCCGTACGCTGACACTAACCCACGCCCTCACACGTACGCTCCCCCTAAAGTGTTGTCGTACCCTCACCTGGACCCTAAACCGTCCCCGTCCCCTAACCCTAACCCTGGCCCGAACCCTAACCCTAACCCTTCCCTGAAGCCTGACCCTCACCCGTCCCCTAATCCTAACCCGTACGCTGACACTAACCCGCGCCCTCACACGTACGCTCCCCCTAATGCGTTGTCGTACCCTCACCTGGACCCTAAACCGTCCCCGTCCCCTATCCCTAACCCTGGCCTGAACCCTAACCCTAACCCTTCCCCGCAGCCTGACCCTCACCCGTCCCCTAATCCTAACCCGTACGCTGACACTAACTCGCGCCCTCACACGTACGCTCCCCCTAAAGCGTTGTCGTACCCTCACCTGTACCCTAAACCGTCCCCGTCCCCTAACCCTAACCCTAGCCCGAACCCTAACCCTAACCCTTCCCCGAAGCCTGACCCTCACCCGTCCCCTAATCCTAACCCGTACGCTGACACTAACACACGCCCTCACCCGTACACTCCCCCTAAAGCGTTGTCGTACCCTCACCTGGACCCTAAACCGTCCCCGTCCCCTAACCCTAAACCTAGCCCGAACCCTAACCCTAACCCTTCCCCGAAGCCTGACCCTCACCCGTCCCCTAATCCTAAGCCGTATGCTGACACTAACCCGCGCCCTCACACGTACGCTCCCCCTAAAGCGTTGTCGTACCCTCACCTGGACCCTAAACCGTCCCCGTCCCCTAACTCTAACCCTAGCCCGAATCCTAACCCTAACACTTCCCCGAAGCCTGACCCTCACCCGTCCCCTAATGCTAACCCGTACGCTGACACTAACCCGCGCCCTCACACGTACGCTCCCCCTAAAGCGTTGTCGTAGCCTCACCTGGACCCTAAACCGTCCCCGTCCCCTAACCCTAACCCTAGCCCGAACCCTAACCCTTCCCCGAAGCCTGACCCTCACCCGTCTCCTAATCCTAAGCCGTACGCTGACACTAACCCGCGCCCTCACACGTAAGCTCCCCCTAAAGCGTTGTCGTACCCTCACCTGGACCCTAAACCGTCCCCGTCCCCTAACCCTAACCCTAGCCCTAACCCTAACCCTAACCCTTCCCCGAAGCCTGACCCTCACCCGTCCCCTAATCCTAACCCGTACGCTGACACTAACCCGCGCCCTCACCCGTACGCTCCCCCTAAAGCGTTGTCGTACCCTCACCTGGACCCTAAACCGTCCCCGTCCCCTAACCTTAACCCTAGCCCGAACCCTAACCCTAACCCTTCACCGAAGCCTGACCCTCACCCGTCCCCTAATCCTAACCCGTACTCTGACACTAACCCACGCCCTCACACGTACGCTCCCCCTAAAGCGTTGTCGTACCCTCACCTGGACCCTAAACCGTCCCCGTCCCCTAACCCTAACCCTAGCCCGAACCCTAAACCTAACCATTCCCCGAAGCCTGACCCTCACCCGTCCCCTAATCCTAAGCCGTACGCTGACACTAACCCACGCCCTCACACGTACGCTCCCCCTAAAGCGTTGTCGTACCCTCACCTGGACCCTAAACCGTCCCCGTCCCCTTACCCTAACCCTAGCCCGAACCCTAACCCTAACCCTTCCCCGAAGCCTGACCCTCAACCGTCCCCTAATCCTAACCCGTACGCTGACACTAACCCGCGCCCTCACACGTACGCTCCCCCTAAAGCGTTGTCGTACCCTCACCTGGAACCTAAACCGTCCCCGTCCCCTAACCCTAACCCTAGCCCGAACCCTAACCCTAACCCTTCCCTGAAGCCTGACCCTCACCCGTCCCCTAATCCTAACCCGTACGCTGACACTAACCCGCGCACTCCCACGTACGCTCCCCCTAAAGCGTTGGCGTACCCTCACTTGGACCCTAAACCGTCCCCGTCCCCTAACCCTAACCCTGTCGCGAACCCTAACCCTAACCCTTCCCCGAAGCCTGACCCTCACCCGTCCCCTAATCCTAACCCGTACGCTGACACTAACCCACGCCCTCACACGTACGCTCCCCCTAAAGTGTTGTCGTACCCTCACCTGGACCCTAAACCGTCCCCGTCCCCTAACCCTAACCCTGGCCCGAACCCTAACCCTAACCCTTCCCTGAAGCCTGACCCTCACCCGTCCCCTAATCCTAACCCGTACGCTGACACTAACCCGCGCCCTCACATGTACGCTCCCCCTAATGCGTTGTCGTACCCTCACCTGGACCCTAAACCGTCCCCGTCCCCTATCCCTAACCCTGGCCTGAACCCTAACCCTAACCCTTCCCCGCAGCCTGACCCTCACCCGTCCCCTAATCCTAACCCGTACGCTGACACTAACTCGCGCCCTCACACGTACGCTCCCCCTAAAGCGTTGTCGTACCCTCACCTGTACCCTAACCCGTCCCCGTCCCCTAACCCTAAACCTAGCCCGAACCCTAACCCTAACCATTCCCCGAAGCCTGACCCTCACCCGTCCCCTAAACCTAACCCGTACGCTGACACTAACCCGCGACCTCACACGTACGCTCCCCCTAAAGCGTTGTCGTACCCTCACCTGGACCCTAAACCGTCCCCGTCCCCTAACCCTAACCCTAGCCCGAACCCTAACCCTAACCCTTCCCCGAAGCCTGACCCTCACCCGTCCCCTAATCCTAACCCGTACGCTGACACTAACACACGCCCTCACCCGTACACTCCCCCTAAAGCGTTGTCGTACCCTCACCTGGACCCTAAACCGTCCCCGTCCCCTAACCCTAAACCTAGCCCGAACCCTAACCCTAACCCTTCCCCGAAGCCTGACCCTCACCCGTCCCCTAATCCTAAGCCGTATGCTGACACTAACCCGCGCCCTCACACGTACGCTCCCCCTAAAGCGTTGTCGTACCCTCACCTGGACCCTAAACCGTCCCCGTCCCCTAACTCTAACCCTAGCCCGAATCCTAACCCTAACACTTCCCCGAAGCCTGACCCTCACCCGTCCCCTAATGCTAACCCGTACGCTGACACTAACCCGCGCCCTCACACGTACGCTCCCCCTAAAGCGTTGTCGTAGCCTCACCTGGACCCTAAACCGTCCCCGTCCCCTAACCCTAACCCTAGCCCGAACCCTAACCCTTCCCCGAAGCCTGACCCTCACCCGTCTCCTAATCCTAAGCCGTACGCTGACACTAACCCGCGCCCTCACACGTAAGCTCCCCCTAAAGCGTTGTCGTACCCTCACCTGGACCCTAAACCGTCCCCGTCCCCTAACCCTAACCCTAGCCCTAACCCTAACCCTAACCCTTCCCCGAAGCCTGACCCTCACCCGTACCCTAATCCTAACACGTACGCTGACACTAACCCGCGCCCTCACACGTACGCTCCCCCTAAAGCGTTGTCGTACCGTCACCTGGACCCTAAACCGTCCCCGTCCCCTAACCCTAACCCTAGCCCGAACCCTAACCCTAACCCTTCCCCGAAGCCTGACCCTCACCCGTCCCCTAATCCTAACCCGTACGCTGACACTAACCCGCGCCCTCACACGTACGCTCCCCCTAAAGCATTGTCGTACCCTCACCTGGACCCTAAACCGTCCCCGTCCCCTAACCCTAACCCTTGCCCGAACCCTAACCCTAATCCTTCCCCGAAGCCTGACCCTCACCCGTCCCCTAAACCTAAACCGTACGCTGACACTAACCCGCGCCCTCACACGTACGCTCCCCCTAAAGCGTTGTCGTACCCTCACCTGGACCCTAAACCGTCCCCGTCCC
Organism: Grampus griseus; assembly: GCF_964374135.1. Taxonomy (NCBI): domain Eukaryota; kingdom Metazoa; phylum Chordata; class Mammalia; order Artiodactyla; family Delphinidae; genus Grampus; species Grampus griseus. The sequence continues at coordinate 464,278 of NW_028133249.1, read as the reverse complement.
CTAACCCTAACCCTAGCCCGAACCCTAACCCTAACCCTTCCCCGAAGCCTGACCCTCACCCGTCCCCTAATCCTAACTCGTACGCTGACACTAACCCGCGCCCTCACACGTCCGCACCCCCTAAAGCGTTGTCGTACCCTCACCTGGACCCTAAACCGTCCCCGTCCCCTAACCCTAACCCTAGCCCGAACCCTAACACTAAACATTCCCCGAAGCCTGACCCTCACCCGTCCCCAAATCCTAACCCGTACGCTGACACTAACCCGTGCCCTCACACGTCCGCTGCCCCTAAAGCTTTGTCTTACCCTCAGCTGGACCCTAACCATCCCCGTCCCCTAACCCTAACCCTAGCCCGAACCCTAACCCTAACCCTTCCCCGAAGCCTGACCCTCACCCGTCTCCTAATCCTAACCCGTACGCTGACACTAACCCACACCCTCAAACGTCTGCTCCCCCTAAAGCGTTTTCTTACCCTCACCTGGACCCTAAACCGTCCCCGTCCCCTAACTCTAACCCTAGCCTGAACCCTAACCCTAACCCTTCCCCGAAGCCTGACCCTCACCTGTCACCTAATCCTAACCCGTACGCTGACACTAACCGACGCCCTCACCCGTACACTCCCCCTAAAGCGTTGTCGTACCCTCACCTGGACCCTAAACCGTCCCCGTCCCCTAACCCTAACCCTAGCCCGAACCCTAACCCTAACCCTTCCCCGAAGCCTGACCCTCACCCGTCCCCTAATCCTAAGCCGTACGCTGACACTAACCCGCGCCCTCACACGTACGCTCCCCCTAAAGCGTTGTCGTACCCTCACCTGGACCCTAAACCGTCCCCGTCCCCTAACCCTAACCCTAGCCCGAACCCTAACCCTAACACTTCCCCGAAGCCTGACCCTCACCCGTCCCCTAATCCTAACCCGTACGCTGACACTAACCCGCGCCCTCACCTGTACGCTCCCCCTAAAGCGTTGTCGTACCCTCACCTGGACCCTAAACTGTCCCCGTCCCCTAACCCTAACCCTAGCCCGAACCCTAACCCTAACCCTTCCCCGAAGCCTGACCCTCACCCGTCTCCTAATCCTAACCCGTACGCTGACACTAACCCACACTCTCAAACGTCTGCTCCCCCTAAAGCGTTTTCGTACCCTCACCTGGACCCTAAACCGTCCCCGTCCCCTAACCCTAACTCTAGCCCGAACCCTAACCCTAACCCTTTCCCGAAGCCTGACCCTCACCCGTCCCCTAATCCTAAACCGTACGCTGACACTAACCCGCGCCCTCACACGTACGCTCCCCCTAAAGCGTTGTCGTACCCTCACCTGGACCCTAAACCGTCCCCGTCCCCTAACTCTAACCCTAGCCTGAACCCTAACCCTAACCCTTCCCCGAAGCCTGACCCTCACCCGTCCCCTAATCCTAACCCGTACGCTGACACTAACCTGCGTCCTCACACGTACGCTCCGCCTAAAGCGTTGTCGTACTCTCACCTGGAAGCTAAACCGTCCCCGTCACCTAACCCTAACCCTAGCCCGAACCCTAACCCTAAACCTTCCCCAAAGCCTGACCCTCACCCGTCCCCTAATCCTAAACCATACGCTGACACTAACCCGCGCCCTCACACGTACGCTCCCCCTAAAGCGTTGTCGTACCCTCACCTGGACCCTAAACCGTCCCCGTCCCCTAACCCTAACCCTAGCCCGAACCCTAACCCTAACCCTTCCCCGAAGCCTGACCCTCACCCGTCCCCTAATCCTAACTCGTACGCTGACACTAACCCGCGCCCTCACACGTCCGCACCCCCTAAAGCGTTGTCGTACCCTCACCTGGACCCTAAACCGTCCCCGTCCCCTAACCCTAACCCTAGCCCGAACCCTAACACTAAACATTCCCCGAAGCCTGACCCTCACCCGTCCCCAAATCCTAACCCGTACGCTGACACTAACCCGCGCCCTCACACGTCCGCTGCCCCTAAAGCTTTGTCTTACCCTCAGCTGGACCCTAACCATCCCCGTCCCCTAACCCTAACCCTAGCCCGAACCCTAACCCTAACCCTTCCCCGAAGCCTGACCCTCACCCGTCTCCTAATCCTAACCCGTACGCTGACACTAACCCACACCCTCAAACGTCTGCTCCCCCTAAAGCGTTTTCGTACCCTCACCTGGACCCTAAACCGTCCCCGTCCCCTAACTCTAACCCTAGCCTGAATCCTAACCCTTACCCTTCCCCGAAGCCTGACCCTCACCTGTCACCTAATCCTAACCCGTACGCTGACACTAACCCACGCCCTCACCCGTACACTCCCCCTAAAGCGTTGTCGTACCCTCACCTGGACCCTAAACCGTCCCCGTCCCCTAACCCTAACCCTAGCCCGAACCCTAACCCTAACCCTTCCCCGAAGCCTGACCCTCACCCGTCCCCTAATCCTAAGCCGTACGCTGACACTAACCCGCGCCCTCACACGTACGCTCCCCCTAAAGCGTTGTCGTACCCTCACCTGGACCCTAAACCGTCCCCGTCCCCTAACCCTAACCCTAGCCCGAACCCTAACCCTAACACTTCCCCGAAGCCTGACCCTCACCCGTCCCCTAATCCTAACCCGTACGCTGACACTAACCCGCGCCCTCACCTGTACGCTCCCCCTAAAGCGTTGTCGTACCCTCACCTGGACCCTAAACTGTCCCCGTCCCCTAACCCTAACCCTAGCCCGAACACTAACCCTTCCCCGAAGCCTGACCCTCACCCGTCCCCTAATCCTAAGCCGTACGCTGACACTAACCCGCGCCCTCACACGTAAGCTCCCCCTAAAGCGTTGTCGTACCCTCACCTGGACCCTAAACCGTCCCCGTCCCCTAACCCTAACCCTAGCCCGAACCCTAACCCTAACCCTTCCCCGAAGCCTGACCCTCAACCGTCCCCAAATCCTAACCCGTACGCTGACACTAACCCGCGCCCTCACACGTCCGCTGCCCCTAAAGCTTTGTCTTACCCTCAGCTGGACCCTAAACCATCCCCGTCCCCTAACCCTAACCCTAGCGCGAACCCTAACCCTAACCCTTCCCCGAAGCCTGACCCTCACCCGTCTCCTAATCCTAACCCGTACGCTGACACTAACCCACACTCTCAAACGTCTGCTCCCCCTAAAGCGTTTTCGTACCCTCACCTGGACCCTAAACCGTCCCCGTCCCCTAACCCTAACCCTAGCCCGAACCCTAACCCTAACCCTTTCCCGAAGCCTGACCCTCACCCGTCCCCTAATCCTAAACCGTACGCTGACACTAACCCGCGCCCTCACACGTACGCTCCCCCTAAAGCGTTGTCGTACCCTCACCTGGAACCTAAACCGTCCCCGTCCCCTAACTCTAACGCTAGCCTGAACCCTAACCCTAACCCTTCCCCGAAGCCTGACCCTCACCCGTCCCCTAATCCTAACCCGTACGCTGACACTAACCTGCGTCCTCACACGTACGCTCCGCCTAAACCGTTGTCGTACTCTCACCTGGAAGCTAAACCGTCCCCGTCACCTAACCATAACCCTAGCCCGAACCCTAACCCTAAACCTTCCCCGAAGCCTGACCCTCACCCGTCCCCTAATCCTAAACCATACGCTGACACTAACCCGCGCCCTCACACGTACGCTCCCCCTAAAGCATTGTCGTACCCTCACCTGGACCCTAAACCGTCCCCGTCCCCTAACCCTAACCCTAGCCCGAACCCTAACCCTAACCCTTCCCCGAAGCCTGACCCTCACCCGTCCCCTATTCCTAACCCGTACGCTGACACTAACCCACGCCCTCACACGTACGCTCCCCCTAAAGCGTTGTCGTACCCTCACCTGGACCCTAAACCGTCCCCGTCCCCTAACCCTAACCCTAGCCCGAACCCTAACCCTAACCCTTCCCCGAAGCCTGACCCTCACCCGTCCCCTAATCCTAACCCGTACGCTGACACTAACCCGCGCCCTCACACGTACGCTCCCCCTAAAGCATTGTCGTACCCTCACCTGGACCCTAAACCGTCCCCGTCCCCTAACCCTAACCCTAGCCCGAACCCTAACCCTAACCCTTCCCCGAAGCCTGACCCTCACCCGTCCCCTAATACTAACCCGTACGCAGACACTAACCCCCGCCCTCACACGTACGCTCCCCCTAAAGCGTTGTCGTACCCTCACCTGGACCCTAAACCGTCCCCGTCCCCTAACCCTAACCCTGGCCCGAACCCTAACCCTAACTCTTCCCCGAAGCCGGACCCTCAACCGTCCCCTAATCCTAAGCTGTACGCTGACACTAACCCGCGCCCTCACACGTACGCTCCCCCTAAAGCGTTGTCGTACCCTCAAGTGCACCCTAACCCGTCCGCGTCCCCTAACCCTAACCCTAGCCCGAACCCTAACCCTAACACTTCCCCGAAGCCTGACCCTCACCCGTCCCCTAATCCTAACCCGTACGCTGACACTAACCCGCGCCCTCACCCGTACGCTCCCCCTAAAGCGTTGTCGTACCCTCACCTGGACCCTAAACCGTCCCCATCCCCTAACCCGAACCCTAGCCCGAACCCTAACCCTAACCCTTCCCCGAAGCCTGACACTCACCCATCCCCTAATCCTAACCCATACGCTGACACTAACCCGCGCCCTCACACGTACGCTCCCCTAAAGCGTTGTCGTACCCTCACCTGGACCCTAAACCGTCCCCGTCCCCTAACCCTAACCCTAGCCCGAACCCTAACCCTAACCCTTCCCCGAAGCCTGACCCTCACCCGTCCCCTAATCCTAACCCGTACGCTGACACTAACCCACGCCCTCACCCGTACACTCCCCCTAAAGCGTTGTCGTACCCTCACCTGGACCCTAAACCGTCCCCGTCCCCTAACCCTAAACCTAGCCCGAACCCTAACCCTAACCCTTCCCCGAAGCCTGACACTCACCCGTCCCCTAATCCTAAGCCGTACGCTGACACTAACCCGCGCCCTCACACGTACGCTCCCCCTAAAGCGTTGTCGTAGCCTCACCTGGACCCTAAACCGTCCCCGTCCCCTAACGCTAACCCTAGCCCGAACCCTAACCCTAACCCTTTCCCGAAGCCTGACCCTCACCCGTCCCCTAATCCTAACCAGTACGCTGACACGAACCCGCGCCCTCACACGTACGCTCCCCCTAAAGCGTTGTCGTACCCTCACCTGGACCCTAAACCGTCCCCGTCCCCTAACCCTAACCCTAGCCTGAACCCTAACCCTAACCCTTCCCCGAAGCCTGACCCTCACCCGTCCCCTAATCCTAACCCGTACGCTGACACTAACCCGCGCCCTCACACGTACGCTCTCCCTAAAGCGTTGTCGTACCCTCACCTGGACCCTAAACCGACCCCGTCCCCTAACCCTAACCCTAGCCCGAACCCTAACCCTAACCCTTCCCCGAAGCCTGACCCTCACCCGTCCCCAAATCGTAACCCGTACGCTGACACTAACCCGCGCCCTCACACGTACGCTCCCCTAAAGTGTTGTCGTAACCTCACCTGGACCCAAAACCGTCCCCGTCCCCTAACCCTAACCCTAGCCCGAACCCTAACCCTAACCCTTCCCCGAAGCCTGACCCTCACCCGTCCCCTAATCCTAACCCGTACGCTGACACTAACCCGCGCCCTCACACGTACGCTCCCCCTAAAGCGTTGTCGTACCCTCAGCTGGACCCTAAACCGTCCCCGTCCCCTAACCCTAACCCTAGCGCGAACCCTAACCCTAACCCTTCCCCGAAGCCTGACCCTCACCCGTCTCCTAATCCTAACCCGTACGCTGACACTAACCCACACTCTCAAACGTCTGCTCCCCCTAAAGCGTTTTCGTACCCTCACCTGGACCCTTAACCGTCCCCGTCCCCTAACCCTAACCCTAGCCCGAACCCTAACCCTAACCCTTTCCCGAAGCCTGACCCTCACCCGTCCCCTAATCCTAAACCGTACGCTGACACTAACCCGCGCCCTCACACGTACGCTCCCCCTAAAGCGTTGTCGTACCCTCACCTGGACCCTAAACCGTCCCCGTCCCCTAACTCTAACCCTAGCCTGAACCCTAACCCTAACCCTTCCCCGAAGCCTGACCCTCACCCGTCCCCTAATCCTAACCCGTACGCTGACACTAACCTGCGTCCTCACACGTACACTCCGCCTAAAGCGTTGTCGTACTCTCACCTGGAAGCTAAACCGTCCCCGTCACCTAACCCTAACCCTAGCCCGAACCCTAACCCTAAACCTTCCCCGAAGCCTGACCCTCACCTGTCCCCTAATCCTAAACCATACGCTGACACTAACCCGCGCCCTCACACGTACGCTCCCCCTAAAGCGTTGTCGTACCCTCACCTGGACCCTAAACCGTCCCCGTCCCCTAACCCTAACCCTAGCCCGAACCCTAACCCTAACACTTCCCCGAAGCCTGACCCTCACCCGTCCCCTATTCCTAACCCGTACGCTGACACTAACCCGCGCCCTCACACGTACGCTCCCCCTAAAGCGTTGTCGTACCCTCACCTGGACCCTAAACCGTCCCCGTCCCCTAACCCTAACCCTAGCCCGAACCCTAAACCTAACCCTTCCCCGAAGCCTGACCCTCACCCGTCCCCTAATCCTAAACCGTACGCTGACACTAACCCGCGCCCTCACACGTACGCTCCCCCTAAAGCATTGTCGTACCCTCACCTGGACCCTAAACCGTCCCCGTCCCCTAACCCTAACCCTAGCCCGAACCCTAACCCTAACCCTTCCCCGAAGCCTGACCCTCACCCGTCCCCTAATACTAACCCGTACGCAGACACTAACCCCCGCCCTCACACGTACGCTCCCCCTAAAGCGTTGTCGTACCCTCACCTGGACCCTAAACCGTCCCCGTCCCCTAACCCTAACCCTGGCCCGAACCCTAACCCTAACTCTTCCCCGAAGCCTGACCCTCACCCGTCCCCTAATCCTAAGCTGTACGCTGACACTAACCCGCGCCCTCACACGTACGCTCCCCCTAAAGCGTTGTCGTACCCTCAAGTGCACCCTAACCCGTCCGCGTCCCCTAACCCTAACCCTAGCCCGAACCCTAACCCTAAAACTTCCCCGAAGCCTGACCCTCACCCGTCCCCTAATCCTAACCCGTACGCTGACACTAACCCGCGCCCTCACCCGTACGCTCCCCCTAAAGCGTTGTCGTACCCTCACCTGGACCCTAAACCGTCCCCGTCCCCTAACCCTAACCCTGACCTGAACCCTAACCCTAACCCTTCCCCGCAGCCTGACCCTCACCCGTCCCCTAATCCTAACCCATACGCTGACACTAACTCGCGCCCTCACACGTACGCTCCCCCTAAAGCGTTGTCGTACCCTCACCTGTACCCTAACCCGTCCCCGTCCCCTAACCCTAACCCTAGCCCGAACCCTAACCCTAACCCTTCCCCGAAGCCTGACCCTCACCCGTCCCCTAATCCGAACCCGTACGCTGACACTAACCCGCGACCTCACACGTACGCTCCCCCTAAAGCGTTGTCGTACCCTCACCTGGACCCTAAACCGTCCCCGTCCCCTAACCTGAACCCTAGCCCGAACCCTAACCCTAACCCTTCCCCGAAGCCTGACACTCACCCATCCCCTAATCCTAACCCATACGCTGACACTAACCCGCGCCCTCACACGTACGCTCCCCTAAAGCGTTGTCGTACCCTCACCTGGACCCTAAACCGTCCCCGTCCCCTAACCCTAAACCTAGCCCGAACCCTAACCCTAACCCTTCCCCGAAGCCTGACACTCACCCGTCCCCTAATCCTAAGCCGTACGCTGACACTAACCCGCGCCCTCACACGTACGCTCCCCCTAAAGCGTTGTCGTAGCCTCACCTGGACCCTAAACCGTCCCCGTCCCCTAACCCTAACCCTAGCCCGAACCCTAACCCTAACCCTTTCCCGAAGCCTGACCCTCACCCGTCCCCTAATCCTAACCAGTACGCTGACACTAACCCGCGCCCTCACACGTACGCTCCCCCTAAAGCGTTGTCGTACCCTCACCTGGACCCTAAACCGTCCCCGTCCCCTAACCCTAACCCTAGCCTGAACCCTAACCCTAACCCTTCCCCGAAGCCTGACCCTCACCCGTCCCCTAATCCTAACCCGTACGCTGACACTAACCCGCGCCCTCACACGTACGCTCTCCCTAAAGCGTTGTCGTACCCTCACCTGGACCCTAAACCGACCCCGTCCCCTAACCCTAACCGTAGCCCGAACCCTAACCCTAACCCTTCCCCGCAGCCTGACCCTCACCCGTCCCCAAATCGTAACCCGTACGCTGACACTAACCCGCGCCCTCACACGTACGCTCCCCCTAAAGCGTTGTCGTACCCTCACCTGGACCCAAAACCGTCCCCGTCCCCTAACCCTAACCCTAGCCCGAACCCTAACCCTAACCCTTCCCCGAAGCCTGACCCTCACCCGTCCCCTAATCCTAACCCGTACGCTGACACTAACCCGCGCCCTCACACGTACGCTCCCCCTAAAGCGTTGTCGTACCCTCAGCTGGACCCTAAACCGTCCCCGTCCCCTAACCCTAACCCTAGCCCGAACCCTAACCCTAACCCTTCCCCGAAGCCTGACCCTCACCCGTCCCCTAATCCTAACCCGTACGCTGACACTAACCCGCGCCCTCACACGTACGCTCCCCCTAAAGCGTTGTCGTACCCTCACCTGGACCCTAAACCGTCCCCGTCCCCTAACCCTAACGCTGGCCCGAACCCTAACCCTAACCCTTCCCCGAAGCCTGACCCTCACCCGTCCCCTAATCCTAACCCGTACGCTGACACTAACCCGCGCCCTCACAGGTACGCTCCCCCTAAAGCATTGTCGTACCCTCACCTGGACCCTAAACCGTCCCCGTCCCCTAACCCTAACCCTAGCCCGAACCCTAACCCTAACCCTTCCCCGAAGCCTGACCCTCACCCGTCCCCTAATCCTAACCCGTACGCTGACACTAACCCACGCCCTCACACGTACGCTCCCCCTAAAGCGTTGTCGTACCCTCACCTGGACCCTAAAGCGTCCCCGTCCCCTAACCCTAACCCTAGCCCGAACCCTAACCCTAACCCTTCCCCGAAGCCTGACCCTCACCCGTCTCCTAATCCTAACCCGTACGCTGACACTAACCCACACTCTCAAACGTCTGCTCCCCCTAAAGCGTTTTCGTACCCTCACCTGGACCCTAAACCGTCCCCGTCCCCTAACCCTAACCCTAGCCCGAACCCTAACCCTAACCCTTTCCCGAAGCCTGACCCTCACCCGTCCCCTAATCCTAACCCGTACGCTGACACTAACCCGCGCCCTCACACGTACGCTCCCCCTAAAGCGTTGTCGTACCCTCACCTGGACCCTAAACCGTCCCCGTCCCCTAACTCTAACCCTAGCCTGAACCCTAACCCTAACCCTTCCCCGAAGCCTGACCCTCACCCGTCCCCTAATCCTAACCCGTACGCTGACACTAACCCGCGTCCTCACACGTACACTCCCCCTAAAGCGTTGTCGTACTCTCACCTGGAAGCTAAACCGTCCCCGTCACCTAACCCTAACCCGAGCCCGAACCCTAACCCTAAACCTTCCCCGAAGCCTGACCCTCACCCGTCCCCTAATCCTAAACCATACGCTGACACTAACCAGCGCCCTCACACGTACGCTCCCCCTAAAGCGTTGTCGTACCCTCACCTGGACCCTAAACCGTCCCCGTCCCCTAAACTAACCCTAGCCCGAACCCTAACCCTAACCCTTCCCCGAAGCCTGACCCTCACCCGTCCCCTATTCCTAACCCGTACGCTGACACTAACCCGCGCCCTCACACGTACGCTCCCCCTAAAGCGTTGTCGTACCCTCACCTGGACCCTAAACCGTCCCCGTCCCCGTCCCCTAACCCTAACCCTAACACTTCCCCGAAGCCTGACCCTCACCCGTCCCCTAATCCTAACCCGTACGCTGACACTAACCCGCACCCTCACACGTACGCTCCCCCTAAAGCGTTGTCGTACCCTCACCTGGACCCTAACCCGTCCCCGTCCCCTAACCCTAACCCTAGCCCGAACCCTAACCCTAACCCTTCCCCGAAGCCTGACCCTCACCCGTCCCCTAATCCTAACCCGTACGCTGACACTAACCCGCGCCATCACACGTACGCTGCCCCTAAAGCGTTGTCGTACCCTCACCTGGACCCTAAACCGTCCCCGTCCCCTAACCCTAACCCTAGCCCGAACCCTAACCCTAACCCTTCCCCGAAGCCTGACCCTCACCTGTCCCCTAATCCTAACCCGTACGCTGACACTAACCCACGCCCTCACCCGTACAGTCCCCCTAAAGCGTTGTCGTACCCTCACCTGGACCCTAAACCGTCCCCGTCCCCTAAAGCTAACCCTAGCCCGAACCCTAACCCTAACCCTTCCCCGAAGCCTGACCCTCACCCGTCCCCTAATCCTAAGCCGTACGCTGACACTAACCCGCGCCCTCACATGTACGCTCCCCCTAAAGCGTTGTCGTAGCCTCACCTGGACCCTAAACCGTCCCCGTCCCCTAACCCTAACCCTAGCCCGAACCCTAACCCTAACCCTTTCCCGAAGCCTGACCCTCACCCGTCCCCTAATCCTAACCAGTACGCTGACACTAACCCGCGCCCTCACACGTACGCTCCCCCTAAAGCGTTGTCGTACCCTCACCTGGACCCTAAACCGTCCCCGTCCCCTAAACCTAACCCTAGCCCGAACCCTAACCCTAACCCTTCCCCGAAGCCTGACACTCACCCGTCCCCTAATCGTAACCTGTACGCTGACACTAACCCGCGCCCTCACACGTACGCTCCCCCTAAAGCGTTGTCGTACCCTCACCTGGACCCTAAACCGTCCCTGTCCCCTAACCCTATCCCTAGCCCGAACCCTAACCCTAACACTTCCCCGAAGCCTGACCCTCACCCGTCCCCTAATCCTAACCCGTACGCTGACACTAACCCGCGCCCTCACACGTACGCTCCCCCTAAAGCGTTGTCGTACCCTCAGCTGGACCCTAAACCGTCCCCGTCCCCTAACCCTAACCCTAGCCCGAACCCTAACCCTAACCCTTCCCCGAAGCCTGACCCTCACCCGTCCCCTAATCCTAACCCGTACGCTGACACTAACCCGCGCCCTCACACGTACGCTCCCCCTAAAGCGTTGTCGTACCCTCACCTGGACCCTAAACCGTCCCCGTCCTCTAACCCTAACCCTATCCCGAACCCTAACCCTAACCCTTCCCCGAAGCCTGACCCTCACCCGTCCCCTAATCCTAACCCGTACGCTAACACTAACCCGCGCCCTCACACGTACGCTCCCCCTAAAGCGTTGTCGTACCCTCACCTGGACCCTAAAGCGTCCCCGTCCCCTAACCCTAACCCTAGCCTGAACCGTAACCCTAACCCTTCCCCGAAGCCTGACCCTCACCCGTCCCATAATCCTAACCCGTACGCTGACACTAACCCGCGCCCTCACACGTACGCTCCCCCTAAAGCGTTGTCGTACCCTCACCTGGACCCTAAACCGTCCCCGTCCCCTTACCCTAACCCTAGCCCGAACCCTAACCCTAACCCTTCCCCGAAGCTTGACCCTCACCCGTCCCCTAATCCTAACCCGTACGCTGACACTAACCCGCGCACTCACACGTACGCTCCCCCTAAAGCGTTGTCGTACCCTCACCTGGACCCTAAACCGTCCCCGTCCCCTAACCCTAACCCTAGCCCGAACCCTAACCCTAAACCTTCCCCGAAGCCTGACCCTCACCCGTCCCCTAATCCTAACCCGTACGCTGACACTAACCCACACCCTCACACGTACGCTCCACCTAAAGCGTTGTCGTACACTCACCTGGACCCTAAACCGTCCCCGTCCCCTAACCCTAACCCTAGCCCGAACCCTAACCCTAACCCTTCCCCGAAGCCTGACCCTCACCCGTCCCCTAATCCTAACCCGAACGCTGACACTAACCCGCGCCCTCACACGTACGCTCCCCCGAAAGCGTTGTCGTACCCTCAGCTGGACCGTAAACCGTCCCTGTCCCCTAACCCTAACCCTAGCCCGAACCCTAACCCTAACCCTTCCCCGAAGCCTGACCCTCACCCGGCCCCTAATCCTAACCCCTACCCTGACACTAACCCGCGCCCTCACACGTACGCTCCCCCTAAAGCGTTGTCGTACCCTCACCTGGACCGTAAACCGTCCCCATCCACTAACCCTAACCCTAGCCCGAACCCTAACCCTAACCCTTCCCCGAAGCCTGACCCTCACCCGTCCCCTAATCCTAACCCGTACGCTGACACTAACCCGCGCCCTCACACGTACGCTCCCCCTAAAGCGTTGTCGTACCCTCACCTGGACCCTAAACCGTCCCCGTCCACTAACCCTAACCCTAGCCCGAACCCTAACCCTAACCCTTCCCCGAAGCCTGACCCTCACCCGTCCCCTAATCCTAACCCGTACACTGACACTAACCCGCGCCCTCACACGTACGCTCCCCCTAAAGCGTTGTCGTACCCTCACCTGGACCCTAAACCGTCCCTGTACCCTAACCCTAACCCTAGCCCGAATCCTAACCCTAACCCTTCCCCGAAGCCTGACCCTCACCCGTCCCCTAATCCTATCCCGTACGCTGACACTAACCCGCGCCCTCACACGTACGCTCCCCCTAAAGCGTTGTCGTACACTCACCTGGACCCTAAACCGTACCCGTCCCCTAACCCTAACCCTAGCCTGAACCCTAACCCTAACCCTTCCCCGAAGCCTGACCCTCACCCGTCCCCTAATCCTAACCCGTACGCTGACACTAACCCGCGCCCTCACACGTACGCTCCCCCTAAAGCGTTGTCGTACCCTCAGCTGGACCCTAAACCGTCCCCGTCCCCTAACCCTAACCCTAGCCCGAACCCTAACCCTAACCCTTCCCCGAAACCTGACCCTCACCCGTCCCCTAATCCTAACCCGTACACTGACACTAACCCGCGTCCTCACACGTACGCTCCCCCTAAAGCGTTGTCGTACCCTCACCTGGACCCTAAACCGTCCCTGTCCCCTAACCCTAACCCTAGCCCGAACCCTAACCCTAACCCTTCCCCGAAGCCTGACCCTCACCCGTCCCCTAATCCTAACCCGTACGCTGACACTAACCCACGCCCTCACACGTACGCTCCCCCTAAAGCGTTGTCGTACCCTCACCTGGACCCTAAAGCGTCCCCGTCCCCTAACCCTAACCCTAGCCTGAACCCTAACCCTAACCCTTCCCCGAAGCCTGACCCTCACCCGTCCCCTAATCCTAAGCCGTACGCTGACAATAACCCGCGCCCTCAAACGTACGCTCCCCCTAAAGCGTTGTCGTACCCTCACCTGGACCCTAACCCGTCCCCGTCCCCTAACCCTAACCCTAGCCCGAACCCTAACCCTAACACTTCCCCGAAGCCTGACCCTCACCCGTCCCCTAATCCTAACCCGTACGCTGACACTAACCCGCGCCCTCACATGTACGCTCCCCCTAAAGCGTTGTCGTACCCTCACCTGGACCCTAACCCGTCCCCGTCCCCTAACCCTAACCCTAGCCCGAACCCTAACCCTAACCCTTCCCCGAAGCCTGACCCTCACCCGTCCCCTAATCCTAACCCGTACGCTGACACTAACCCGCGCACTCACACGTACGCTCCCCCTAAAGCGTTGTCGTACCCTCACCTGGACCCTAAACCGTCCCCGTCCCCTAACCCTAACCCTAGCCCGAACCCTAACCCTAAACCTTCCCCGAAGCCTGAACCTCACCCGTCCCCTAATCCTAACCCGTACGCTGACACTAACCCACACCCTCACACGTACGCTCCACCTAAAGCGTTGTCGTACACTCACCTGGACCCTAAACAGTCCCCGTCCCCTAACCCTAACCCTAGCCCGAACCCTATCCCTAACCCTTCCCCGAAGCCTGACCCTCACCCGTCCCCTAATCCTAACCCGTACGCTGACACTAACCCGCGCCCTCACACGTACGCTCCCCCGAAAACGTTGTCGTACCCTCAGCTGGACCGTAAACCGTCCCCGTCCCCTAACCCTAACCCTAGCCCGAACCCTAACCCTAACCCTTCCCCGAAGCCTGACCCTCACCCGTCCCCTAATCCTAACCCCTACGCTGACACTAACCCGCGCCCTCACACGTACGCTCCCCCTAAAGCGTTGTCGTACCCTCACCTGGACCGTAAACCGTCCCCGTCCACTAACCCTAACCCTAGCCCGAACCCTAACCCTAACCCTTCCCCGAAGCCTGACCCTCACCCGTCCCCTAACCCTAAGCCGTACGCTGACACTAACCCGCGCCCTCACACGTACGCTCTCCCTAAAGCGTTGTCGTACCCTCACCTGGACTCTAAACCGTCCCCGTCCCCTAACCCTAACCCTAGCCCGAACCCTAACCCTAACACTTCCCCGAAGTCTGACCCTCACCCGTCCCCTAATCCTAACCCGTACGCTGACACTAACCCACGCCCTCACACGTACGCTCCCCCTAAAGCGTTGTCGTTCCCTCACCTGGACCCTAAACCGTCCCCGTCCACTAACCCTAACCCTAGCCCGAACCCTAACCCTAACCCTTCCCCGAAGCCTGACCCTCACCCGTCCCCTAACCCTAAGCCGTACGCTGACACTAACCCGCACCCTCACACGTACGCTCTCCCTAAAGCGTTGTCGTACCCTCACCTGGACTCTAAACCGTCACTGTCCCCTAACCCTAACCCTAGCCCGAACCCTAAACCTAACCCTTCCCCAAAGCGTGACCCTCACCCGTCCCGTAATCCTAACCCGTACGCTGACACTAACCCGCGCCCTCACACGTACGCTCCCCCTAAAGCGTTGTCGTACCCTCACCTGGACCCTAACCCTTCCCCGTCCCCTAACCCTAACCCTATCCCGAACCCTAACCCTAACCCTTCCCCGAAGCCTGACCCTCACCCGTCCCCTAATCCTAACCCGTACGCTGACACTAACCCGCGCCCTCACACGTACGCTCCCCCTAAATCGTTGTCGTACCCTCACCTGGACCCTAAATCGTCCCCGTCCCCTAACCCTAACCCTAGCCCGAACCCTAACCCTAACCCTTCCCCGAAGCCTGATACTCAACCGTCCCCTAATCCTAACCCGTACGCTGACACTAACCCGCGCCCTCACATGTACGCTCCCCCTAAAGCGTTGTCGTACCCTCACCTGGACCCTAAACCGTCCCCGTCCCCTAATCCTAACCCTAGCCCGAACCCTAACCCTAAACCTTCCACGAAGCCTGACCCTCACCCGTCCCCTAATCCTAACCCGTACGCTGACACTAACCCGTGCCCTCACACGTATGCTCCCCCTAAAGCGTTGTCGTACCCTCAGCTGGACCCTAAACCGTCCCCGTCCCCTAACCCTAACCCTAGCCCGAACCCTAACCCTAACCCTTCCCCGAAGCCTGACCCTCACCCGTCCCCTAATCCTAATCCGTACGCTGACACTAACCCGCGCCCTTACACGTACGCTCCCCCTAAAGTGTTGTCGTACCCTCACCTGGACCCTAAACCGTCCCCGTCCCCTAACCTTAACCCTAGCCCGTACCCTAACTCTAACCCTTCCCCGAAGCCTGACCCTCACCCGTCCCCTAATCCTAACCCGTACGCTGACACTAACCCGCGCCCTCACACGTACGCTAGCCCTAAAGCGTTGTCATACCCCAGCTGGACCCTAAACCGCCCCGTCCCCTAACCCTAACCCTAGCCCGAACCCTAACCCTAACACTTCCCCGAAGCCTGACCCTCACCCGTCCCCTAATCCTAACCCGTACACTGACACTAACCCGCGCCCTCACACGTAGGCTCCCCCTAAAGCGTTGTCGTACCCCAGCTGGACCCTAAACCGCCCCATCCCCTAACCCTAACACTAGCCCGAACCCTAACCCTAACCCTTCCCCGAAGCCTGACCCTCACCCGTCCCCTAATCCTAACCCGTACACTGACACTAACCCGCGCCCTCACACGTACGCTCCCCCTAAAGCGTTGTCGTACCCTCACCTGGACCCTAAACCGTCCCCGTCCCCTAACCTTAACCCTAGCCCGTACCCTAACCCTAACCCTTCCCCGAAGCCTGACCCTCACCCGTCCCCTAATCCTAACCCGTACGCTGACACTAACCCGCGCCCTCACACGTACGCTCCCCCTAAAGCGTTGTCATACCCCAGCTGGACCCTAAACCGCCCCGTCCCCTAACCCTAACCCTATCCCGAACCCTAACCCTAACCCTTCCCCGAAGCCTGACCCTCACCCGTCCCCTAATCCTAACCCGTACACTGACACTAACCCGCGCCCTCACACGTACGCTCCCCCTAAAGCGTTGTCGTACCCCAGCTGGACCCTAAACCGCCCTGTCCCCTAACCCTAACCCTAGCCCGAACCCTAACCCTAACCCTTCCCCGAAGCCTGACCCTCACCCGTCCCCTAATCCTAACCCGTACACTGACACTAACCCGCGCCCTCACACGTACGCTCCCCCTAAAGCGTTGTCGTACCCTCACCTGGACCCTAAACCGTCCCTGTACCCTAACCCTAACCCTAGCCCGAATCCTAACCCTAACCCTTCCCCGAAGCCTGACCCTCACCCGTCCCCTAATCCTATCCCGTACGCTGACACTAACCCGCGCCCTCACACGTACGCTCCCCCTAAAGCGTTGTCGTACACTCACCTGGACCCTAAACCGTCCCCGTCCCCTAACCCTAACCCTAGCCCGAACCCTAACCCTAACCCTTCCCCGAAGCCTGACCCTCACCCGTCCCCTAATCCTAACCCGTACGCTGACACTAACCCGCGCCCTCACACGTACGCTCCCCCTAAAGCGTTGTCGTACCCTCAGCTGGACCCTAAACCGTCCCCGTCCCCTAACCCTAACCCTAGCCCGAACCCTAACCCTAACCCTTCCCGGAAGCCTGACCCTAACCCGTCCCCTAACCCTAAGCCGTACGCTGACACTAACCCGCGCCCTCACACGTACGCTCTCCCTAAAGCGTTGTCGTACCCTCACCTGGACTCTAAACCGTCCCCGTCCCCTAACCCTAACCCTAGCCCGAACCCTAACCCTAACCCTTCCCCGAAGCCTGACCCTCACCCGTCCCCTAATCCTAACCCGTACGCTGACACTAACCCGCGCCCTCACACGTACGCTCCCCCTAAATCGTTGTCGTACCCTCACCTGGACCCTAAACCGTCCCCGTCCCCTAACCCTAACCCTAGCCCGAACCCTAACCCTAACCCTTCCCCGAAGCCTGATACTCAACCGTCCCCTAATCCTAACCCGTACGCTGACACTAACCCGCGCCCTCACATGTACGCTCCCCCTAAAGCGTTGTCGTACCCTCACCTGGACCCTAAACCGTCCCCGTCCCCTAACCCTAACCCTAGCCCGAACCCTAACCCTAAACCTTCCCCGAAGCCTGACCCTCACCCGTCCCCTAATCCTAACCCGTACGCTGACACTAACCCGTGCCCTCACACGTATGCTCCCCCTAATGCTTTGTCGTACCCTCAGCTGGACCCTAAACCGTCCCCGTCCCCTAACCCTAACCCTAGCCCGAACCCTAACCCTAACCCTTCCCCGAAGCCTGACCCTCACCCGTCCCCTAATCCTAATCCGTACGCTGACACTAACCCGCGCCCTTACACGTACGCTCCCCCTAAAGCGTTGTCGTACCCTCACCTGGACCCTAAACCGTCCCCGTCCCCTAACCTTAACCCTAGCCCGTACCCTAACCCTAACCCTTCCCCGAAGCCTGACCCTCACCCGTCCCCTAATCCTAACCCGTACGCTGACACTAACCCGCGCCCTCACACGTACGCTCCCCCTAAAGCGTTGTCATACCCCAGCTGGACCCTAAACCGCCCCGTCCCCTAACCCTAACCCTATCCCGAACCCTAACCCTAACCCTTCCCCGAAGCCTGACCCTCACCCGTCCCCTAATCCTAACCCGTACACTGACACTAACCCGCGCCCTCACACGTAGGCTCCCCGTAAAGCGTTGTCGTACCCCAGCTGGACCCTAAACCGCCCCGTCCCCTAACCCTAACCCTAGCCCGAACCCTAACCCTAACCCTTCCCCGAAGCCTGACCCTCACCCGTCCCCTAATCCTAACCCGTACACTAACACTAACGCGCGCCCTCACACGTACGCTCCCCCTAAAGCGTTGTTGTACCCTCACCTGGACCCTAAACCGTCCCTGTACCCTAACCCTAACCCTAGCGCGAATCCTAACCCTAACCCTTCCCCGAAGCCTGACCCTCACCCGTCCCCTAATCCTATCCCGTACGCTGACACTAACCCGCGCCCTCACACGTACGCTCCCCCTAAAGCGTTGTCGTACACTCACCTGGACCCTAAACCGTCCCCGTCCCCTAACCCTAACCCTAGCCCGTACCCTAACCCTAACCCTTCCCCGAAGCCTGACCCTCACCCGTCTCCTAATCCTAACCCGTACGCTGACACTAACCCGCGCCCTCACACGTACGCTCCCCCTAAAGCATTGTCGTACCCTCACCTGGACCCTAAACCGCCCCGTCCACTAACCCTAACCCTAGCCCGAACCCTAACCCTAACCCTTCCCCGAAGCCTGACCCTCACCCGTCCACTAACCCTAAGCCGTACGCTGACACTAACCGGCGCCCTCACACGTACGCTCTCCCTAAAGCGTTGTCGTACCCTCACCTGGACTCTAAACCGTCCCCGTCCCCTAACCCTAACCCTAGCCCGAACCCTAACCCTAACCCTTCCCCGAAGCGTGACCCTCACCCGTCCCGTAATCCTAACCCGTACGCTGACACTAACCCGCGCCCTCACACGTACGCTCCCCCTAAAGCGTTGTCGTACCCCAGCTGGACCCTAAACCGCCCCGTCCCCTAACCCTAACCCTAGCCCGAACCCTAACCCTAACCCTTCCCCGAAGCCTGACCCTCACCCGTCCCCTAATCCTAACCCGTACACTGACACTAACCCGCGCCCTCACACGTACGCTCCCCCTAAAGCGTTGTCGTACCCTCACCTGGACCCTAAACCGTCCCTGTACCCTATCCCTAACCCTAGCCTGAACCCTAACCCTAACACTTCCCCGAAGCCTGACCCTCACCCGTCCCCTAATCCTATCCCGTACGCTGACACTAACCCGCGCCCTCACACGTACGCTCCACCTAAAGCGTTGTCGTACACTCACCTGGACCCTAAACCGTCCCCGTCCCCTAACCCTAACCCTAGCCCGAACCCTAACCCTAACCCTTCCCCGAAGCCTGACCCTCACCCGTCCCCTAATCCTAGCCCGTACGCTGACACTAACCCGCGCCCTCACACGTACGCTCCCCCTAAAGCGTTGTCGTACCCTCAGCTGGACCCTAAACCGTCCCCGTCCCCTAACCCTAAACCTAGCCCGAACCCTAACCCTAACCCTTCCCCGAAACCTGACCCTCACCCGTCCCCTAATCCTAACCCGTACACTGACACTAACCCGCGCCCTCACACGTACGCTCCCCCTAAAGCGTTGTCGTACCCTCACCTGGACCCTAAACCGTCCCTGTACCCTAACCCTAACCCTAGCCCGAATCCTAACCCTAACCCTTCCCCGAAGCCTGACCCTCACCCGTCCCCTAATCCTATCCCGTACGCTGACACTAACCCGCGCCCTCACACGTACGCTCCCCCTAAAGCGTTGTCGTACACTCACCTGGACCCTAAACCGTACCCGTCCCCTAACCCTAACCCTAGCCTGAACCCTAACCCTAACCCTTCCCCGAAGCCTGACCCTCACCCGTCCCCTAATCCTAACCCGTACGCTGACACTAACCCGCGCCCTCACACGTACGCTCCCCCTAAAGCGTTGTCGTACCCTCAGCTGGACCCTAAACCGTCCCCGTCCCCTAACCCTAACCCTAGCCCGAACCCTAACCCTAACCCTTCCCCGAAACCTGACCCTCACCCGTCCCCTAATCCTAACCCGTACACTGACACTAACCCGCGTCCTCACACGTACGCTCCCCCTAAAGCGTTGTCGTACCCTCACCTGGACCCTAAACCGTCCCTGTCCCCTAACCCTAACCCTAGCCCGAACCCTAACCCTAACCCTTCCCCGAAGCCTGACCCTCACCCGTCCCCTAATCCTAACCCGTACGCTGACACTAACCCACGCCCTCACACGTACGCTCCCCCTAAAGCGTTGTCGTACCCTCACCTGGACCCTAAAGCGTCCCCGTCCCCTAACCCTAACCCTAGCCTGAACCCTAACCCTAACCCTTCCCCGAAGCCTGACCCTCACCCGTCCCCTAATCCTAAGCCGTACGCTGACAATAACCCGCGCCCTCAAACGTACGCTCCCCCTAAAGCGTTGTCGTACCCTCACCTGGACCCTAACCCGTCCCCGTCCCCTAACCCTAACCCTAGCCCGAACCCTAACCCTAACACTTCCCCGAAGCCTGACCCTCACCCGTCCCCTAATCCTAACCCGTACGCTGACACTAACCCGCGCCCTCACATGTACGCTCCCCCTAAAGCGTTGTCGTACCCTCACCTGGACCCTAACCCGTCCCCGTCCCCTAACCCTAACCCTAGCCCGAACCCTAACCCTAACCCTTCCCCGAAGCCTGACCCTCACCCGTCCCCTAATCCTAACCCGTACGCTGACACTAACCCGCGCACTCACACGTACGCTCCCCCTAAAGCGTTGTCGTACCCTCACCTGGACCCTAAACCGTCCCCGTCCCCTAACCCTAACCCTAGCCCGAACCCTAACCCTAAACCTTCCCCGAAGCCTGAACCTCACCCGTCCCCTAATCCTAACCCGTACGCTGACACTAACCCACACCCTCACACGTACGCTCCACCTAAAGCGTTGTCGTACACTCACCTGGACCCTAAACAGTCCCCGTCCCCTAACCCTAACCCTAGCCCGAACCCTATCCCTAACCCTTCCCCGAAGCCTGACCCTCACCCGTCCCCTAATCCTAACCCGTACGCTGACACTAACCCGCGCCCTCACACGTACGCTCCCCCGAAAACGTTGTCGTACCCTCAGCTGGACCGTAAACCGTCCCCGTCCCCTAACCCTAACCCTAGCCCGAACCCTAACCCTAACCCTTCCCCGAAGCCTGACCCTCACCCGTCCCCTAATCCTAACCCCTACGCTGACACTAACCCGCGCCCTCACACGTACGCTCCCCCTAAAGCGTTGTCGTACCCTCACCTGGACCGTAAACCGTCCCCGTCCACTAACCCTAACCCTAGCCCGAACCCTAACCCTAACCCTTCCCCGAAGCCTGACCCTCACCCGTCCCCTAACCCTAAGCCGTACGCTGACACTAACCCGCGCCCTCACACGTACGCTCTCCCTAAAGCGTTGTCGTACCCTCACCTGGACTCTAAACCGTCCCCGTCCCCTAACCCTAACCCTAGCCCGAACCCTAACCCTAACACTTCCCCGAAGTCTGACCCTCACCCGTCCCCTAATCCTAACCCGTACGCTGACACTAACCCACGCCCTCACACGTACGCTCCCCCTAAAGCGTTGTCGTTCCCTCACCTGGACCCTAAACCGTCCCCGTCCACTAACCCTAACCCTAGCCCGAACCCTAACCCTAACCCTTCCCCGAAGCCTGACCCTCACCCGTCCCCTAACCCTAAGCCGTACGCTGACACTAACCCGCACCCTCACACGTACGCTCTCCCTAAAGCGTTGTCGTACCCTCACCTGGACTCTAAACCGTCACTGTCCCCTAACCCTAACCCTAGCCCGAACCCTAAACCTAACCCTTCCCCAAAGCGTGACCCTCACCCGTCCCGTAATCCTAACCCGTACGCTGACACTAACCCGCGCCCTCACACGTACGCTCCCCCTAAAGCGTTGTCGTACCCTCACCTGGACCCTAACCCTTCCCCGTCCCCTAACCCTAACCCTATCCCGAACCCTAACCCTAACCCTTCCCCGAAGCCTGACCCTCACCCGTCCCCTAATCCTAACCCGTACGCTGACACTAACCCGCGCCCTCACACGTACGCTCCCCCTAAATCGTTGTCGTACCCTCACCTGGACCCTAAATCGTCCCCGTCCCCTAACCCTAACCCTAGCCCGAACCCTAACCCTAACCCTTCCCCGAAGCCTGATACTCAACCGTCCCCTAATCCTAACCCGTACGCTGACACTAACCCGCGCCCTCACATGTACGCTCCCCCTAAAGCGTTGTCGTACCCTCACCTGGACCCTAAACCGTCCCCGTCCCCTAATCCTAACCCTAGCCCGAACCCTAACCCTAAACCTTCCACGAAGCCTGACCCTCACCCGTCCCCTAATCCTAACCCGTACGCTGACACTAACCCGTGCCCTCACACGTATGCTCCCCCTAAAGCGTTGTCGTACCCTCAGCTGGACCCTAAACCGTCCCCGTCCCCTAACCCTAACCCTAGCCCGAACCCTAACCCTAACCCTTCCCCGAAGCCTGACCCTCACCCGTCCCCTAATCCTAATCCGTACGCTGACACTAACCCGCGCCCTTACACGTACGCTCCCCCTAAAGCGTTGTCGTACCCTCACCTGGACCCTAAACCGTCCCCGTCCCCTAACCTTAACCCTAGCCCGTACCCTAACTCTAACCCTTCCCCGAAGCCTGACCCTCACCCGTCCCCTAATCCTAACCCGTACGCTGACACTAACCCGCGCCCTCACACGTACGCTAGCCCTAAAGCGTTGTCATACCCCAGCTGGACCCTAAACCGCCCCGTCCCCTAACCCTAACCCTAGCCCGAACCCTAACCCTAACACTTCCCCGAAGCCTGACCCTCACCCGTCCCCTAATCCTAACCCGTACACTGACACTAACCCGCGCCCTCACACGTAGGCTCCCCCTAAAGCGTTGTCGTACCCCAGCTGGACCCTAAACCGCCCCATCCCCTAACCCTAACACTAGCCCGAACCCTAACCCTAACCCTTCCCCGAAGCCTGACCCTCACCCGTCCCCTAATCCTAACCCGTACACTGACACTAACCCGCGCCCTCACACGTACGCTCCCCCTAAAGCGTTGTCGTACCCTCACCTGGACCCTAAACCGTCCCCGTCCCCTAACCTTAACCCTAGCCCGTACCCTAACCCTAACCCTTCCCCGAAGCCTGACCCTCACCCGTCCCCTAATCCTAACCCGTACGCTGACACTAACCCGCGCCCTCACACGTACGCTCCCCCTAAAGCGTTGTCATACCCCAGCTGGACCCTAAACCGCCCCGTCCCCTAACCCTAACCCTATCCCGAACCCTAACCCTAACCCTTCCCCGAAGCCTGACCCTCACCCGTCCCCTAATCCTAACCCGTACACTGACACTAACCCGCGCCCTCACACGTACGCTCCCCCTAAAGCGTTGTCGTACCCCAGCTGGACCCTAAACCGCCCTGTCCCCTAACCCTAACCCTAGCCCGAACCCTAACCCTAACCCTTCCCCGAAGCCTGACCCTCACCCGTCCCCTAATCCTAACCCGTACACTGACACTAACCCGCGCCCTCACACGTACGCTCCCCCTAAAGCGTTGTCGTACCCTCACCTGGACCCTAAACCGTCCCTGTACCCTAACCCTAACCCTAGCCCGAATCCTAACCCTAACCCTTCCCCGAAGCCTGACCCTCACCCGTCCCCTAATCCTATCCCGTACGCTGACACTAACCCGCGCCCTCACACGTACGCTCCCCCTAAAGCGTTGTCGTACACTCACCTGGACCCTAAACCGTCCCCGTCCCCTAACCCTAACCCTAGCCCGAACCCTAACCCTAACCCTTCCCCGAAGCCTGACCCTCACCCGTCCCCTAATCCTAACCCGTACGCTGACACTAACCCGCGCCCTCACACGTACGCTCCCCCTAAAGCGTTGTCGTACCCTCAGCTGGACCCTAAACCGTCCCCGTCCCCTAACCCTAACCCTAGCCCGAACCCTAACCCTAACCCTTCCCGGAAGCCTGACCCTAACCCGTCCCCTAACCCTAAGCCGTACGCTGACACTAACCCGCGCCCTCACACGTACGCTCTCCCTAAAGCGTTGTCGTACCCTCACCTGGACTCTAAACCGTCCCCGTCCCCTAACCCTAACCCTAGCCCGAACCCTAACCCTAACCCTTCCCCGAAGCCTGACCCTCACCCGTCCCCTAATCCTAACCCGTACGCTGACACTAACCCGCGCCCTCACACGTACGCTCCCCCTAAATCGTTGTCGTACCCTCACCTGGACCCTAAACCGTCCCCGTCCCCTAACCCTAACCCTAGCCCGAACCCTAACCCTAACCCTTCCCCGAAGCCTGATACTCAACCGTCCCCTAATCCTAACCCGTACGCTGACACTAACCCGCGCCCTCACATGTACGCTCCCCCTAAAGCGTTGTCGTACCCTCACCTGGACCCTAAACCGTCCCCGTCCCCTAACCCTAACCCTAGCCCGAACCCTAACCCTAAACCTTCCCCGAAGCCTGACCCTCACCCGTCCCCTAATCCTAACCCGTACGCTGACACTAACCCGTGCCCTCACACGTATGCTCCCCCTAATGCTTTGTCGTACCCTCAGCTGGACCCTAAACCGTCCCCGTCCCCTAACCCTAACCCTAGCCCGAACCCTAACCCTAACCCTTCCCCGAAGCCTGACCCTCACCCGTCCCCTAATCCTAATCCGTACGCTGACACTAACCCGCGCCCTTACACGTACGCTCCCCCTAAAGCGTTGTCGTACCCTCACCTGGACCCTAAACCGTCCCCGTCCCCTAACCTTAACCCTAGCCCGTACCCTAACCCTAACCCTTCCCCGAAGCCTGACCCTCACCCGTCCCCTAATCCTAACCCGTACGCTGACACTAACCCGCGCCCTCACACGTACGCTCCCCCTAAAGCGTTGTCATACCCCAGCTGGACCCTAAACCGCCCCGTCCCCTAACCCTAACCCTATCCCGAACCCTAACCCTAACCCTTCCCCGAAGCCTGACCCTCACCCGTCCCCTAATCCTAACCCGTACACTGACACTAACCCGCGCCCTCACACGTAGGCTCCCCGTAAAGCGTTGTCGTACCCCAGCTGGACCCTAAACCGCCCCGTCCCCTAACCCTAACCCTAGCCCGAACCCTAACCCTAACACTTCCCCGAAGCCTGACCCTCACCCGTCCCCTAATCCTAACCCGTACACTAACACTAACGCGCGCCCTCACACGTACGCTCCCCCTAAAGCGTTGTTGTACCCTCACCTGGACCCTAAACCGTCCCTGTACCCTAACCCTAACCCTAGCGCGAATCCTAACCCTAACCCTTCCCCGAAGCCTGACCCTCACCCGTCCCCTAATCCTATCCCGTACGCTGACACTAACCCGCGCCCTCACACGTACGCTCCCCCTAAAGCGTTGTCGTACACTCACCTGGACCCTAAACCGTCCCCGTCCCCTAACCCTAACCCTAGCCCGTACCCTAACCCTAACCCTTCCCCGAAGCCTGACCCTCACCCGTCTCCTAATCCTAACCCGTACGCTGACACTAACCCGCGCCCTCACACGTACGCTCCCCCTAAAGCATTGTCGTACCCTCACCTGGACCCTAAACCGCCCCGTCCACTAACCCTAACCCTAGCCCGAACCCTAACCCTAACCCTTCCCCGAAGCCTGACCCTCACCCGTCCACTAACCCTAAGCCGTACGCTGACACTAACCGGCGCCCTCACACGTACGCTCTCCCTAAAGCGTTGTCGTACCCTCACCTGGACTCTAAACCGTCCCCGTCCCCTAACCCTAACCCTAGCCCGAACCCTAACCCTAACCCTTCCCCGAAGCGTGACCCTCACCCGTCCCGTAATCCTAACCCGTACGCTGACACTAACCCGCGCCCTCACACGTACGCTCCCCCTAAAGCGTTGTCGTACCCCAGCTGGACCCTAAACCGCCCCGTCCCCTAACCCTAACCCTAGCCCGAACCCTAACCCTAACCCTTCCCCGAAGCCTGACCCTCACCCGTCCCCTAATCCTAACCCGTACACTGACACTAACCCGCGCCCTCACACGTACGCTCCCCCTAAAGCGTTGTCGTACCCTCACCTGGACCCTAAACCGTCCCTGTACCCTATCCCTAACCCTAGCCTGAACCCTAACCCTAACACTTCCCCGAAGCCTGACCCTCACCCGTCCCCTAATCCTATCCCGTACGCTGACACTAACCCGCGCCCTCACACGTACGCTCCACCTAAAGCGTTGTCGTACACTCACCTGGACCCTAAACCGTCCCCGTCCCCTAACCCTAACCCTAGCCCGAACCCTAACCCTAACCCTTCCCCGAAGCCTGACCCTCACCCGTCCCCTAATCCTAGCCCGTACGCTGACACTAACCCGCGCCCTCACACGTACGCTCCCCCTAAAGCGTTGTCGTACCCTCAGCTGGACCCTAAACCGTCCCCGTCCCCTAACCCTAAACCTAGCCCGAACCCTAACCCTAACCCTTCCCCGAAACCTGACCCTCACCCGTCCCCTAATCCTAACCCGTACACTGACACTAACCCGCGTCCTCACATGTACGCTCCCCCTAAAGCGTTGTCGTACACTCACCTGGACCCTAAACCGTCCCTGTCCCCTAACCCTAACCCTAGCCCGAACCCTAACCCTAACCCTTACCCGAAGCCTGACCCTCACCCGTCCACTAACCCTAAGCTGTACGCTGACACTAACCCGCGCCCTCACACGTACGCTCTCCCTAAAGCGTTGTCGTACCCTCACCTGGACTCTAAACCGTCCCCGTCCCCTAACCCTAACCCTAGCCCGAACCCTAACCCTAACCCTTCCCCGAAGCGTGACCCTCACCCGTCCCCAAATACTAACCCGTACGCTGACACTAACCCGCGCCCTCACACGTACGCTCCCCCTAAAGCGTTGGCGTACCCTCAGCTGGACCCTAAACCGTCCCCGTCCCCTAACCCTAACCCTAGCCAGAACCCTAACCCTAACCCTTCCCCGAAACCTGACCCTCACCCGTCCCCTAATCCTAACCCGTACACTGACACTAACCCGCGTCCTCACACGTACGCTCCCCCTAAAGCGTTGTCGTACCCTCACCTGGACCCTAAATCGTCCCTGTCCCCTAACCATAACCCTAGCCCGAACCCTAACCCTAACCCTTCCCCGAAGCCTGACCCTCACCCGTCCCCTAATCCTAACCCGTACGCTGACACTAACCCGCGCCCTCACACGTACGCTCCCCCTAAAGCGTTGTCGTACCCTCACCTGGACCCTAAACCGCCCCGTCCACTAACCCTAACCCTAGCCCGAACCCTAACCCTAACCCTTCCCCGAAGCCTGACCCTCACCCGTCCACTAACCCTAAGCCGTACGCTGACACTAACCCGCGCCCTCACACGTACGCTCTCCCTAAAGCGTTGTCGTACCCTCACCTGGACTCTAAACCGTCCCCGTCCCCTAACCCTAACCCTAGCCCGAACCCTAACCCTAACCCTTCCCCGAAGCGTGACCCTCACCCGTCCCGTAATCCTAACCCGTACGCTGACACTAACCCGCGCCCTCACACGTACGCTCCCCCTAAAGCGTTGTCGTACCCCAGCTGGACCCTAAACCGCCCCGTCCCCTAACCCTAACCCTAGCCCGAACCCTAACCCTAACCCTTCCCCGAAGCCTGACCCTCACCCGTCCCCTAATCCTAACCCGTACACTGACACTAACCCGCGCCCTCACACGTACGCTCCCCCTAAAGCGTTGTCGTACCCTCACCTGAACCCTAAACCGTCCCTGTACCCTAACCCTAACCCTAGCCCGAACCCTAACCCTAACACTTCCCCGAAGCCTGACCCTCACCCGTCCCCTAATCCTATCCCGTACGCTGACACTAACCCGCGCCCTCACACGTACGCTCCCCCTAAAGCGTTGTCGTACACTCACCTGGACCCTAAACCGTCCCCTAAACCTAACCCTAGCCCGAACCCTAACCCTAACCCTTCCCCGAAGCCTGACCCTCACCCGTCCCCTAATCCTAACCCGTACGCTGACACTAACCCGCGCCCTCACACGTACGCTCCCCCTAAAACGTTGTCGTACCCTCAGCTGGACCCTAAACCGTCCCCGTCCCCTAACCCTAACCCTAGCCCGAACCCTAACCCTAACCCTTCCCCGAAACCTGACCCTCACCCGTCCCCTAATCCTAACCCGTACACTGACACTAACCCGCGTCCTCACATGTACGCTCCCCCTAAAGCGTTGTCGTACACTCACCTGGACCCTAAACCGTCCCTGTCCCCTAACCCTAACCCTAGCCCGAACCCTAACCCTAACCCTTCCCCGAAGCCTGACCCTCACCCGTCCACTAACCCTAAGCCGTACGCTGACACTAACCCGCGCCCTCACACGTACGCTCTCCCTAAAGCGTTGTCGTACCCTCACCTGGACTCTAAACCGTCCCCGTCCCCTAACCCTAACCCTAGCCCGAACCCTAACCCTAACCCTTCCCCGAAGCGTGACCCTCACCCGTCCCGTAATCCTAACCCGTACGCTGACACTAACCCGCGCCCTCACATGTACGCTCCCCCTAAAGCGTTGTCGTACCCCAGCTGGACCCTAAACCGCCCCGTCCCCTAACCCTAACCCTAGCCCGAACCCTAACCCTAACCCTTCCCCGAAGCCTGACCCTCACCCGTCCCCTAATCCTAACCCGTACACTGACACTAACCCGCGCCCTCACACGTACGCTCCCCCTAAAGCGTTGTCGTACCCTCACCTGGACCCTAAACCGTCCCTGTACCCTAACCCTAACCCTAGCCCGAACCCTAACCCTAACACTTCCCCGAAGCCTGACCCTCACCCGTCCCCTAATCCTATCCCGTACGCTGACACTAACCCGCGCCCTCACACGTACGCTCCCCCTAAAGCGTTTTCGTACACTCACCTGGACCCTAAACCGTCCCCGTCCCCTAACCCTAACCCTAGCCTGAACCCTAACCCTAACCCTTCCCCGAAGCCTGACCCTCACCCGTCCCCTAATCCTAACCCGTACGCTGACACTAACCCGCGCCCTCACACGTACGCTCCCCCTAAAGCGTTGTCGTACCCTCAGCTGGACCCTAAACCGTCCCCGTCCCCTAACCCTAACCCTAGCCCGAACCCTAACCCTAACCCGCGCCCACACACGTACGCTCCCCCTAAAGCGTTGTCGTACCCCAGCTGGACCCTAAACCGCCCCGTCCCCTAACCCTAACCCTAGCCCGAACCCTAACCCTAACCCTTCCCCGAAACCTGACCCTCACCCGTCCCCTAATCCTAACCCGTACACTGACACTAACCCGCGTCCTCACATGTACGCTCCCCCTAAAGCGTTGTCGTACACTCACCTGGACCCTAAACCGTCCCTGTCCCCTAACCCTAACCCTAGCCCGAACCCTAACCCTAACCCTTCCCCGAAGCCTGACCCTCACCCGTCCACTAACCCTAAGCCGTACGCTGACACTAACCCGCGCCCTCACACGTACGCTCTCCCTAAAGCGTTGTCGTACCCTCACCTGGACTCTAAACCGTCCCCGTCCCCTAACCCTAACCCTAGCCCGAACCCTAACCCTAACCCTTCCCCGAAGCGTGACCCTCACCCGTCCCGTAATCCTAACCCGTACGCTGACACTAACCCGCGCCCTCACACGTACGCTCCCCCTAAAGCGTTGTCGTACCCCAGCTGGACCCTAAACCGCCCCGTCCCCTAACCCTAACCCTAGCCCGAACCCTAACCCTAACCCTTCCCCGAAGCCTGACCCTCACCCGTCCCCTAATCCTAACCCGTACACTGACACTAACCCGCGCCCTCACACGTACGCTCCCCCTAAAGCGTTGTCGTACCCTCACCTGGACCCTAAACCGTCCCTGTACCCTAACCCTAACCCTAGCCCGAACCCTAACCCTAACACTTCCCCGAAGCCTGACCCTCACCCGTCCCCTAATCCTATCCCGTACGCTGACACTAACCCGCGCCCTCACACGTACGCTCCCCCTAAAGCGTTTTCGTACACTCACCTGGACCCTAAACCGTCCCCGTCCCCTAACCCTAACCCTAGCCTGAACCCTAACCCTAACCCTTCCCCGAAGCCTGACCCTCACCCGTCCCCTAATCCTAACCCGTACGCTGACACTAACCCGCGCCCTCACACGTACGCTCCCCCTAAAGCGTTGTCGTACCCTCAGCTGGACCCTAAACCGTCCCCGTCCCCTAACCCTAACCCTAGCCCGAACCCTAACCCTAACCCGCGCCCACACACGTACGCTCCCCCTAAAGCGTTGTCGTACCCCAGCTGGACCCTAAACCGCCCCGTCCCCTAACCCTAACCCTAGCCCGAACCCTAACGCTAACCCTTCCCCGAAGCCTGACCCTCACCCGTCCCCTAATCCTAACCCGTACACTGACACTAACCCGCGCCCTCACACGTACGCTCCCCCTAAAGCGTTGTCGTACCCTCACCTGGACCCTAAACCGTCCCTGTACCCTAACCCTAACCCTAGCCCGAACCCTAACCCTAACACTTCCCCGAAGCCTGACCCTCACCCGTCCCCTAATCCTAACCCGTACGCTGACACTAACCCGCGCCCTCACACGTACGCTCCCCCTAAAGCGTTGTCGTACACTCACCTGGACCGTAAACCGTCCCTGTCCCCTAACCCTAACCCTAGCCCGAACCCTAACCCTAACCCTTCCCCGAAGCCTGACCCTCACCCGTCCACTAACCCTAAGCCGTACGCTGACACTAACCCGCGCCCTCACACGTACGCTCTCCCTAAAGCGTTGTCGTACACTCACCTGGACCCTAAACCGTCCCCGTCCCCTAACCCTAACCCTAGCCCGAACCCTAACCCTAACCCTTCCCCGAAGCGTGACCCTCACCCGTCCCGTAATCCTAACCCGTACGCTGACACTAACCCGCGCCCTCACATGTACGCTCCCCCTAAAGCGTTGTCGTACCCCAGCTGGACCCTAAACCGCCCCGTCCCCTAACCCTAACCCTAGCCCGAACCCTAACCCTAACCCTTCCCCGAAGCCTGACCCTCACCCGTCCCCTAATCCTAACCCGTACACTGACACTAACCCGCGCCCTCACACGTACGCTCCCCCTAAAGCGTTGTCGTACCCTCACCTGGACCCTAAACCGTCCCTGTACCCTAACCCTAACCCTAGCCCGAACCCTAACCCTAACACTTCCCCAAAGCCTGACCCTCACCCGTCCCCTAATCCTATCCCGTACGCTGACACTAACCCGCGCCCTCACACGTACGCTCCCCCTAAAGCGTTGTCGTACACTCACCTGGACCCTAAACCGTCCCCGTCCCCTAACCCTAACCCTAGCCTGAACCCTAACCCTAACCCTTCCCCGAAGCCTGACCCTCACCCGTCCCCTAATCCTAACCCGTACGCTGACACTAACCCGTGCCCTCACACGTATGCTCCCCCTAAAGCGTTGTCGTACCCTCAGCTGGACCCTAAACCGTCCCCGTCCCCTAACCCTAACCCTAGCCCGAACCCTAACCCTAACCCTTCCCCGAAGCCTGACCCTCACCCGTCCCCTAATCGTAATCCGTACGCTGACACTAACCCGCGCCCTTACACGTACGCTCCCCCTAAAGCGTTGTCGTACCCTCACCTGGACCCTAAACCGTCCCCGTCCCCTAACCTTAACCCTAGCCCGTACCCTAACCCTAACCCTTCCCCGAAGCCTGACCCTCACCCGTCCCCTAATCCTAACCCGTACGCTGACACTAACCCGCGCCCTCACACGTACGCTAGCCCTAAAGCGTTGTCATACCCCAGCTGGACCCTAAACCGGCCCGTCCCCTAACCCTAACCCTATCCCGAACCCTAACCCTAACACTTCCCCGAAGCCTGACCCTCACCCGTCCCCTAATCCTAACCCGTACACTGACACTAACCCGCGCCCTCACACGTAGGCTCCCCCTAAAGCGTTGTCGTACCCCAGCTGGACCCTAAACCGCCCCATCCCCTAACCCTAACACTAGCCCGAACCCTAACCCTAACCCTTCCCCGAAGCCTGACCCTCACCCGTCCCCTAATCCTAACCCGTACACTGACACTAACCCGCGCCCTCACACGTACGCTCCCCCTAAAGCGTTGTCGTACCCTCACCTGGACCCTAAACCGTCCCCGTCCCCTAACCTTAACCCTAGCCCGTACCCTAACCCTAACCCTTCCCCGAAGCCTGACCCTCACCCGTCCCCTAATCCTAACCCGTACGCTGACACTAACCCGCGCCCTCACACGTACGCTCCCCCTAAAGCGTTGTCATACCCCAGCTGGACCCTAAACCGCCCCGTCCCCTAACCCTAACCCTATCCCGAACCCTAACCCTAACCCTTCCCCGAAGCCTGACCCTCACCCGTCCCCTAATCCTAACCCGTACACTGACACTAACCCGCGCCCTCACACGTACGCTCCCCCTAAAGCGTTGTCGTACCCCAGCTGGACCCTAAACCGCCCTGTCCCCTAACCCTAACCCTAGCCCGAACCCTAACCCTAACCCTTCCCCGAAGCCTGACCCTCACCCGTCCCCTAATCCTAACCCGTACACTGACACTAACCCGCGCCCTCACACGTACGCTCCCCCTAAAGCGTTGTCGTACCCTCACCTGGACCCTAAACCGTCCCTGTACCCTAACCCTAACCCTAGCCCGAATCCTAACCCTAACCCTTCCCCGAAGC
Organism: Grampus griseus; assembly: GCF_964374135.1. NCBI lineage: Eukaryota > Metazoa > Chordata > Mammalia > Artiodactyla > Delphinidae > Grampus > Grampus griseus. The sequence goes on along the minus strand of NW_028133249.1, from coordinate 431,503 downwards.
CTGACCCTCACCCGTCCCCTAATCCTATCCCGTACGCTGACACTAACCCGCGCCCTCACACGTACGCTCCCCCTAAAGCGTTGTCGTACACTCACCTGGACCCTAAACCGTCCCCGTCCCCTAACCCTAACCCTAGCCCGAACCCTAACCCTAACCCTTCCCCGAAGCCTGACCCTCACCCGTCCCCTAATCCTAACCCGTACGCTGACACTAACCCGCGCCCTCACACGTACGCTCCCCCTAAAGCGTTGTCGTACCCTCAGCTGGACCCTAAACCGTCCCCGTCCCCTAACCCTAACCCTAGCCCGAACCCTAACCCTAACCCTTCCCGGAAGCCTGACCCTAACCCGTCCCCTAACCCTAAGCCGTACGCTGACACTAACCCGCGCCCTCACACGTACGCTCTCCCTAAAGCGTTGTCGTACCCTCACCTGGACTCTAAACCGTCCCCGTCCCCTAACCCTAACCCTAGCCCGAACCCTAACCCTAACACTTCCCCGAAGTCTGACCCTCACCCGTCCCCTAATCCTAACCCGTACGCTGACACTAACCTGCGCCCTCACACGTACGCTCCCCCTAAAGCGTTGTCGTACCCTCACCTGGACCCTAAACCGTCCCCGTCCCCTAACCCTAACCCTAGCCCGAACTCTAACCCTAACCCTTCCCCGAAGCCTGACCCTCACCCGTCCCCTAACCCTAAGCCGTACGCTGACACTAACCCGCGCCCTCACACGTACGCTCTCCCTAAAGCGTTGTCGTACCCTCACCTGGACTCTAAACCGTCCCCGTCCCCTAACCCTAACCCTAGCCCGAACCCTAAACCTAACCCTTCCCCAAAGCGTGACCCTCACCCGTCCCGTAATCCTAACCCGTACGCTGACACTAACCCGCGCCCTCACACGTACGCTCCCCCTAAAGCGTTGTCGTACCCTCACCTGGACCCTAACCCTTCCCCGTCCCCTAACCCTAACCCTATCCCGAACCCTAACCCTAACCCTTCCCCGAAGCCTGACCCTCACCCGTCCCCTAATCCTAACCCGTACGCTGACACTAACCCGCGCCCTCACACGTACGCTCCCCCTAAATCGTTGTCGTACCCTCACCTGGACCCTAAACCGTCCCCGTCCCCTAACCCTAACCCTAGCCCGAACCCTAACCCTAACCCTTCCCCGAAGCCTGATACTCAACCGTCCCCTAATCCTAACCCGTACGCTGACACTAACCCGCGCCCTCACATGTACGCTCCCCCTAAAGCGTTGTCGTACCCTCACCTGGACCCTAAACCGTCCCCGTCCCCTAACCCTAACCCTAGCCCGAACCCTAACCCTAAACCTTCCCCGAAGCCTGACCCTCACCCGTCCCCTAATCCTAACCCGTACGCTGACACTAACCCGTGCCCTCACACGTATGCTCCCCCTAATGCGTTGTCGTACCCTCAGCTGGACCTTAACCGTCCCCGTCCCCTAACCCTAACCCTAGCCCGAACCCTAACCCTAACCCTTCCCCGAAGCCTGACCCTCACCCGTCCCCTAATCCTAATCCGTACGCTGACACTAACCCGCACCCTTACACGTACGCTCCCCCTAAAGCGTTGTCGTACCCTCACCTGGACCCTAAACCGTCCCCGTCCCCTAACCTTAACCCTAGCCCGTACCCTAACCCTAACCCTTCCCCGAAGCCTGACCCTCACCCGTCCCCTAATCCTAACCCGTACGCTGACACTAACCCGCGCCCTCACACGTACGCTCCCCCTAAAGCGTTGTCATACCCCAGCTGGACCCTAAACCGCCCCGTCCCCTAACCCTAACCCTATCCCGAACCCTAACCCTAACCCTTCCCCGAAGCCTGACCCTCACCCGTCCCCTAATCCTAACCCGTACACTGACACTAACCCGCGCCCTCACACGTAGGCTCCCCGTAAAGCGTTGTCGTACCCCAGCTGGACCCTAAACCGCCCCGTCCCCTAACCCTAACCCTAGCCCGAACCCTAACCCTAACCCTTCCCCGAAGCCTGACCCTCACCCGTCCCCTAATCCTAACCCGTACACTAACACTAACGCGCGCCCTCACACGTACGCTCCCCCTAAAGCGTTGTTGTACCCTCACCTGGACCCTAAACCGTCCCTGTACCCTAACCCTAACCCTAGCGCGAATCCTAACCCTAACCCTTCCCCGAAGCCTGACCCTCACCCGTCCCCTAATCCTATCCCGTACGCTGACACTAACCCGCGCCCTCACACGTACGCTCCCCCTAAAGCGTTGTCGTACACTCACCTGGACCCTAAACCGTCCCCGTCCCCTAACCCTAACCCTAGCCCGTACCCTAACCCTAACCCTTCCCCGAAGCCTGACCCTCACCCGTCTCCTAATCCTAACCCGTACGCTGACACTAACCCGCGCCCTCACACGTACGCTCCCCCTAAAGCATTGTCGTACCCTCACCTGGACCCTAAACCGCCCCGTCCACTAACCCTAACCCTAGCCCGAACCCTAACCCTAACCCTTCCCCGAAGCCTGACCCTCACCCGTCCACTAACCCTAAGCCGTACGCTGACACTAACCGGCGCCCTCACACGTACGCTCTCCCTAAAGCGTTGTCGTACCCTCACCTGGACTCTAAACCGTCCCCGTCCCCTAACCCTAACCCTAGCCCGAACCCTAACCCTAACCCTTCCCCGAAGCGTGACCCTCACCCGTCCCGTAATCCTAACCCGTACGCTGACACTAACCCGCGCCCTCACACGTACGCTCCCCCTAAAGCGTTGTCGTACCCCAGCTGGACCCTAAACCGCCCCGTCCCCTAACCCTAACCCTAGCCCGAACCCTAACCCTAACCCTTCCCCGAAGCCTGACCCTCACCCGTCCCCTAATCGTAACCCGTACACTGACACTAACCCGCGCCCTCACACGTACGCTCCCCCTAAAGCGTTGTCGTACCCTCACCTGGACCCTAAACCGTCCCTGTACCCTATCCCTAACCCTAGCCCGAACCCTAACCCTAACACTTCCCCGAAGCCTGACCCTCACCCGTCCCCTAATCCTATCCCGTACGCTGACACTAACCCGCGCCCTCACACGTACGCTCCACCTAAAGCGTTGTCGTACACTCACCTGGACCCTAAACCGTCCCCGTCCCCTAACCCTAACCCTAGCCCGAACCCTAACCCTAACCCTTCCCCGAAGCCTGACCCTCACCCGTCCCCTAATCCTAGCCCGTACGCTGACACTAACCCGCGCCCTCACACGTACGCTCCCCCTAAAGCGTTGTCGTTCCCTCAGCTGGACCCTAAACCGTCCCCGTCCCCTAACCCTAAACCTAGCCCGAACCCTAACCCTAACCCTTCCCCGAAACCTGACCCTCACCCGTCCCCTAATCCTAACCCGTACACTGACACTAACCCGCGTCCTCACATGTACGCTCCCCCTAAAGCGTTGTCGTACACTCACCTGGACCCTAAACCGTCCCTGTCCCCTAACCCTAACCCTAGCCCGAACCCTAACCCTAACCCTTCCCCGAAGCCTGACCCTCACCCGTCCACTAACCCTAAGCCGTACGCTGACACTAACCCGCGCCCTCACACGTACGCTCTCCCTAAAGCGTTGTCGTACCCTCACCTGGACTCTAAACCGTCCCCGTCCCCTAACCCTAACCCTAGCCCGAACCCTAACCCTAACCCTTCCCCGAAGCGTGACCCTCACCCGTCCCCAAATACTAACCCGTACGCTGACACTAACCCGCGCCCTCACACGTACGCTCCCCCTAAAGCGTTGGCGTACCCTCAGCTGGACCCTAAACCGTCCCCGTCCCCTAACCCTAACCCTAGCCAGAACCCTAACCCTAACCCTTCCCCGAAACCTGACCCTCACCCGTCCCCTAATCCTAACCCGTACACTGACACTAACCCGCGTCCTCACACGTACGCTCCCCCTAAAGCGTTGTCGTACCCTCACCTGGACCCTAAATCGTCCCTGTCCCCTAACCATAACCCTAGCCCGAACCCTAACCCTAACCCTTCCCCGAAGCCTGACCCTCACCCGTCCCCTAATCCTAACCCGTACGCTGACACTAACCCGCGCCCTCACACGTACGCTCCCCCTAAAGCGTTGTCGTACCCTCACCTGGACCCTAAACCGCCCCGTCCACTAACCCTAACCCTAGCCCGAACCCTAACCCTAACCCTTCCCCGAAGCCTGACCCTCACCCGTCCACTAACCCTAAGCCGTACGCTGACACTAACCCGCGCCCTCACACGTACGCTCTCCCTAAAGCGTTGTCGTACCCTCACCTGGACTCTAAACCGTCCCCGTCCCCTAACCCTAACCCTAGCCCGAACCCTAACCCTAACCCTTCCCCGAAGCGTGACCCTCACCCGTCCCGTAATCCTAACCCGTACGCTGACACTAACCCGCGCCCTCACACGTACGCTCCCCCTAAAGCGTTGTCGTACCCCAGCTGGACCCTAAACCGCCCCGTCCCCTAACCCTAACCCTAGCCCGAACCCTAACCCTAACCCTTCCCCGAAGCCTGACCCTCACCCGTCCCCTAATCCTAACCCGTACACTGACACTAACCCGCGCCCTCACACGTACGCTCCCCCTAAAGCGTTGTCGTACCCTCACCTGAACCCTAAACCGTCCCTGTACCCTAACCCTAACCCTAGCCCGAACCCTAACCCTAACACTTCCCCGAAGCCTGACCCTCACCCGTCCCCTAATCCTATCCCGTACGCTGACACTAACCCGCGCCCTCACACGTACGCTCCCCCTAAAGCGTTGTCGTACACTCACCTGGACCCTAAACCGTCCCCTAAACCTAACCCTAGCCCGAACCCTAACCCTAACCCTTCCCCGAAGCCTGACCCTCACCCGTCCCCTAATCCTAACCCGTACGCTGACACTAACCCGCGCCCTCACACGTACGCTCCCCCTAAAACGTTGTCGTACCCTCAGCTGGACCCTAAACCGTCCCCGTCCCCTAACCCTAACCCTAGCCCGAACCCTAACCCTAACCCTTCCCCGAAACCTGACCCTCACCCGTCCCCTAATCCTAACCCGTACACTGACACTAACCCGCGTCCTCACATGTACGCTCCCCCTAAAGCGTTGTCGTACACTCACCTGGACCCTAAACCGTCCCTGTCCCCTAACCCTAACCCTAGCCCGAACCCTAACCCTAACCCTTCCCCGAAGCCTGACCCTCACCCGTCCACTAACCCTAAGCCGTACGCTGACACTAACCCGCGCCCTCACACGTACGCTCTCCCTAAAGCGTTGTCGTACCCTCACCTGGACTCTAAACCGTCCCCGTCCCCTAACCCTAACCCTAGCCCGAACCCTAACCCTAACCCTTCCCCGAAGCGTGACCCTCACCCGTCCCGTAATCCTAACCCGTACGCTGACACTAACCCGCGCCCTCACATGTACGCTCCCCCTAAAGCGTTGTCGTACCCCAGCTGGACCCTAAACCGCCCCGTCCCCTAACCCTAACCCTAGCCCGAACCCTAACCCTAACCCTTCCCCGAAGCCTGACCCTCACCCGTCCCCTAATCCTAACCCGTACACTGACACTAACCCGCGCCCTCACACGTACGCTCCCCCTAAAGCGTTGTCGTACCCTCACCTGGACCCTAAACCGTCCCTGTACCCTAACCCTAACCCTAGCCCGAACCCTAACCCTAACACTTCCCCGAAGCCTGACCCTCACCCGTCCCCTAATCCTATCCCGTACGCTGACACTAACCCGCGCCCTCACACGTACGCTCCCCCTAAAGCGTTTTCGTACACTCACCTGGACCCTAAACCGTCCCCGTCCCCTAACCCTAACCCTAGCCTGAACCCTAACCCTAACCCTTCCCCGAAGCCTGACCCTCACCCGTCCCCTAATCCTAACCCGTACGCTGACACTAACCCGCGCCCTCACACGTACGCTCCCCCTAAAGCGTTGTCGTACCCTCAGCTGGACCCTAAACCGTCCCCGTCCCCTAACCCTAACCCTAGCCCGAACCCTAACCCTAACCCGCGCCCACACACGTACGCTCCCCCTAAAGCGTTGTCGTACCCCAGCTGGACCCTAAACCGCCCCGTCCCCTAACCCTAACCCTAGCCCGAACCCTAACGCTAACCCTTCCCCGAAGCCTGACCCTCACCCGTCCCCTAATCCTAACCCGTACACTGACACTAACCCGCGCCCTCACACGTACGCTCCCCCTAAAGCGTTGTCGTACCCTCACCTGGACCCTAAACCGTCCCTGTACCCTAACCCTAACCCTAGCCCGAACCCTAACCCTAACACTTCCCCGAAGCCTGACCCTCACCCGTCCCCTAATCCTAACCCGTACGCTGACACTAACCCGCGCCCTCACACGTACGCTCCCCCTAAAGCGTTGTCGTACACTCACCTGGACCGTAAACCGTCCCTGTCCCCTAACCCTAACCCTAGCCCGAACCCTAACCCTAACCCTTCCCCGAAGCCTGACCCTCACCCGTCCACTAACCCTAAGCCGTACGCTGACACTAACCCGCGCCCTCACACGTACGCTCTCCCTAAAGCGTTGTCGTACACTCACCTGGACCCTAAACCGTCCCCGTCCCCTAACCCTAACCCTAGCCCGAACCCTAACCCTAACCCTTCCCCGAAGCGTGACCCTCACCCGTCCCGTAATCCTAACCCGTACGCTGACACTAACCCGCGCCCTCACATGTACGCTCCCCCTAAAGCGTTGTCGTACCCCAGCTGGACCCTAAACCGCCCCGTCCCCTAACCCTAACCCTAGCCCGAACCCTAACCCTAACCCTTCCCCGAAGCCTGACCCTCACCCGTCCCCTAATCCTAACCCGTACACTGACACTAACCCGCGCCCTCACACGTACGCTCCCCCTAAAGCGTTGTCGTACCCTCACCTGGACCCTAAACCGTCCCTGTACCCTAACCCTAACCCTAGCCCGAACCCTAACCCTAACACTTCCCCAAAGCATGACCCTCACCCGTCCCCTAATCCTATCCCGTACGCTGACACTAACCCGCGCCCTCACACGTACGCTCCCCCTAAAGCGTTGTCGTACACTCACCTGGACCCTAAACCGTCCCCGTCCCCTAACCCTAACCCTAGCCTGAACCCTAACCCTAACCCTTCCCCGAAGCCTGACCCTCACCCGTCTCCTAATCCTAACCCGTACGCTGACACTAACCCGCGCCCTCACACGTACGCTCCCCCTAAAGTGTTGTCGTACCCTCAGCTGGACCCTAAACCGTCCCCGTCCCCTAACCCTAACCCTAGCCCGAACCCTAACCCTAACCCTTCCCCGAAACCTGACCCTCACCCGTCCCCTAATCCTAACCCGTACGCTGACACTAACCCGCGCCCTCACACGTACGCTCCCCCTAAAGCGTTGTCGTACCCTCACCTGGACCCTAAACCGCCCCGTCCACTAACCCTAACCCTAGCCCGAACCCTAACCCTAACCCTTCCCCGAAGCCTGACCCTCACCCGTCCACTAACCCTAAGCCGTACGCTGACACTAACCCGCGCCCTCACACGTTCGCTCTCCCTAAAGCGTTGTCGTACCCTCACCTGGACTCTAAACCGTCCCCGTCCCCTAACCCTAACCCTAGCCCGAACCCTAACCCTAACCCTTCCCCGAAGCGTGACCCTCACCCGTCCCGTAATCCTAACCCGTACGCTGACACTAACCCGCGCCCTCACACGTACGCTCCCCCTAAAGCGTTGTCGTACCCCAGCTGGACCCTAAACCGCCCCGTCCCCTAACCCTAACCCTAGCCCGAACCCTAACCCTAACCCTTCCCCGAAGCCTGACCCTCACCCGTCCCCTAATCCTAACCCGTACACTGACACTAACCCGCGCCCTCACACGTACGCTCCCCCTAAAGCGTAGTCGTACACTCACCTGGACCCTAAACCGTCCCTGTACCCTAACCCTAACCCTAGCCCGAACCCTAACCCTAACCTTTCCCCGAAGCCTGACACTCACCCGTCCACTAATCCTAACCCGTACGCTGACACTAACCCGCGCCCTCACACGTACGCTCCCCCTAAAGCGTTGTCGTACCCTCAGCTGGACCCTAAACCGTCCCCGTCCCCTAACCCTAACCCTAGCCCGAACCCTAACCCTAACCCTTCCCCGAAACCTGACCCTCACCCGTCCCCTAATCCTAACCCGTACACTGACACTAACCCGCGTCCTCACATGTACGCTCCCCCTAAAGCGTTGTCGTACACTCACCTGGACCCTAAACCGTCCCTGTCCCCTAACCCTAACCCTAGCCCGAACCCTAACCCTAACCCTTCCCCGAAGCCTGACACTCACCCGTCCACTAACCCTAAGCCGTACGCTGACACTAACCTGCGCCCTCACACGTACGCTCTCCCTAAAGCGTTGTCGTACCCTCACCTGGACTCTAAACCGTCCCCGTCCCCTAACCCTAACCCTAGCCCGAACCCTAACCCTAACCCTACCCCGAAGCGTGACCCTCACCCGTCCCGTAATCCTAACCCGTACGCTGACACTAACCCGCGCCATCACATATACGCTCCCCCTAAAGCGTTGTCGTACCCCAGCTGGACCCTAAACCGCCCCGTCCCCTAACCCTAACCCTAGCCCGAACCCTAACCCTAACCCTTCCCCGAAGCCTGACCCTCACCCGTCCCCTAATCCTAACCCGTACACTGACACTAACCCGCGCCCTCACACGTACGCTCCCCCTAAAGCGTTGTCGTACCCTCACCTGGACCCTAAACCGTCCCTGTACCCTAACCCTAACCCTAGCCCGAACCCTAACCCTAACACTTCCCCGAAGCCTGACCCTCACCCGTCCCCTAATCCTATCCCGTACACTGACACTAACCCGCGCCCTCACACGTACGCTCCCCCTAAAGAGTTGTCGTACACTCACCTGGACCCTAAACCGTCCCCGTCCCCTAACCCTAACCCTAGCCTGAACCCTAACCCTAACCCTTCCCCGAAGCCTGACCCTCACCCGTCCCCTAATCCTAACCCGTACGCTGACACTAACCCGCGCCCTCACACGTACGCTCCCCCTAAAGCGTTGTCGTACCCTCAGCTGGACCCTAAACCGTCCCCGTCCCCTAACCCTAACCCTAGCCCGAACCCTAACCCTAACCCTTCCCCGAAACCTGACCCTCACCCGTCCCCTAATCCTAACCCGTACGCTGACACTAACCCGCGTCCTCACACGTACGCTCCCCCTAAAGCGTTGTCGTACACTCACCTGGACCCTAAACCGTCCCTGTCCCCTAACCCTAACCCTAGCCCGAACCCTAACCCTAACCCTTCCCCGAAGCCTGACCCTCACCCGTCCACTAACCCTAAGCCGTACGCTGACACTAACCCGCGCCCTCACACGTACGCTCCCCCTAAAACGTTGTCGCACCCTCACCTGGACCCTAAACCGTCCCCGTCCCCTAACCCTAACCCTAGCCCGAACCCTAACCCTAACCCTTCCCCGAAGCCTGACCCTCACCCGTCCCCTAATCCTAACCCGTACGCTGACACTAACCCGCGCCCTCACACGTACGCTCCCCCAAAAGCGTTGTCGTACCGTCACCAGGACCCTAAACCGTGCCCGTCCCCTAACCCTAACCCTAGCCCGAACCCTAACCCTAACCCTTCCCCGAAGCCTGACCCTCACCCGTCCCCTAATCCTAAGCCGTACGTTGACACTAACCCGCGCCCTCAAACGTACGCTCCCCCTAAAGCGTTGTCGTACCCTCACCTGGACCCTAAACCGTCCCCGTCCCCTAACCTTAACCCTAGCCCGAACCCTAAACCTAACCCTTCCCCGAAGCCTGACCCTCACCCGTCCCATAACCCTAACCCGTACGCTGACACTAACCCGCGCCCTCACACGTACGCTCCCCCTAAAGCGTTGTCGTACACTCACCTGGACCCTAACCCGTCCCCGTCCCCTAACCCTAACCCTAGCCCGAACCCTACCCCTAACCCTTCCCCGAAGCCTGACCCTCACCCGTCCCCTAATCCTAACACGTACGCTGACACTAACCCGCGCCCTCACACGTACGCTCCCCCTAAATCGTTGTCGTACCCTCACCTGGACCCTAAACCGACCCCGTCCCCTAACCCTAACCCTAGCCCGAACCCTAACCCTAACCCTTCCCCGAAGCCTGACCCTCACCCGTCCCCTAATCCTAACCCGTACGCTGACACTAACCCGCGCCCATACACATACGCTCCCCCTAAGGCGTTGTCATACCCTCACCTTGACCCTAAACCGTCCCCGTCCCCTAACCCTAACCCTAGCCCGAACCCTAACCCTAACCCTTCCCCGAAGCCTGACCCTCACCCGTCCCATAACCCTAACCCGTACGCTGACACTAACCCGCGCCCTCACACGTACGCTCCCCCTAAAGCGTTGTCGTACACTCACCTGGACCCTAACCCGTCCCCGTCCCCTAACCCTAACCCTAGCCCGAACCCTACCCCTAACCCTTCCCCGAAGCCTGACCCTCACCCGTCCCCTAATCCTAACACGTACGCTGACACTAACCCGCGCCCTCACACGTACGCTCCCCCTAAATCGTTGTCGTACCCTCACCTGGACCCTAAACCGACCCCGTCCCCTAACCCTAACCCTAGCCCGAACCCTAACCCTAACCCTTCCCCGAAGCCTGACCCTCACCCGTGCCCTAATCCTAACCCGTACGCTGACACTAACCCACGCCCTCACCCGTACGCTCCCCCTAAAGCGTTGTCGTACCCTCACGTGGACCCTAACCCGTCCCCGTCCCCTAACCCTAACCCTAGCCCGAACCCTAACCCTAACCCTTCCCCGAAGCCTGACCCTCACCCGTCCCCTAACCCTAACCCGTACGCTGACACTAACCCACGCCCTCACACGTACGCTCCCCCTAAAGCGTTGTCGTACACTCACCTGGACCCTAACCCGTCCCGGTCCCCTAACCCTAACCCTAGCCCGAACCCTAACCCTAACCCTTCCCCGAAGTCTGACCCTCACCCGTCCCCTAATCCTAACCCGTACGCTGACACTAACCCGCGCCCACACACATACGCTCCCCCTAAGGCGTTGTCATACCCTCACCTTGACCCTAAACCGTCCCCGTCCCCTAACCCTAACCCTAGCCCGAACCCTAACCCTAACCCTTCCCCGAAGCCTGACCCTCACCTGTCCCCTAATCCTAACCCGTACGCTGACACTAACCCGCGCCCTCACACGTACGCTCCCCCTAAAGCGTTGTCGTACCCTCACCAGGACCCTAAACCGTACCCGTCCCCTAACCCTAACCCTAGCCCGAACCCTAACCCTAACCCTTCCCCGAAGCCTGACCCTCACACGTCCCCTAACCCTAACCCGTACGCTGACACTAACCTACGCCCTCACCCGTACGCTCCCCCTAAAGCGTTGTCGTACCCTCACCTGGACCCTAACCCGTCCCCGTCCCCTAACCCTAACCCTAGCCCGAACCCTAACCCTAACACTTCCCCGAAACCTGAACCTCACCCGTCCCCTAATCCTAACACGTACGCTGACACTAACCCGCGCCCTCACACGTACGCTCCCCCTAAATCGTTGTCGTACCCTCACCTGTACCCTAAACCGTCCCCGTCCCCTAACCCTAACCCTAGCCCGAACCCTAACCCTAACCCTTCCCCGAAGCCTGACCCTCACCCGTCCCCTAATCCTAACCCGTACGCTGACACTAACCCGCGCCCTCACACGTACGCTCCCCCTAAATCGTTGTCGTACCCTCACCTGGACCCTAAACCGTCCCCGTCCCCTAACCCTAACCCTAGCCCGAACCCTAACCCTAACCCTTCCCCGAAGCCTGACCCTCACCCGTCCCCTAATCCTAACCCGTACGCTGACACTAACCCGCGCCCTCACATGTACGCTCCTCCTAAAGCGTTGTCGTACCCTCACCTGGACCCTAAACCGTCCCCGTCCCCTAACCCTAACCCTAGCCCGAACCCTAACCCTAAACCTTCCCCGAAGCCTGACCCTCACCTGTCCCCTAATCCTAAGCCGTACGCTGACACTAACCCGCGCCCTCCCACATACGCTCCCCCTAAAGCGTTGTCGAACACTCACCTGGACCCTAAACCGTCCCCGTCCCCTAACCCTAACCCTAGCCCGAACCCTAACCCTAACCCTTCCCCGAAGCCTGACACTCACACGTCCCCTAATCCTAACCCGTACGCTGACACTAACCCGCGCCCTCACACGTACTCTCCCCCTAAAGCGTTGTCGTAACCTCACCTGGACCCTAAACCGTCCCCGTCCCCTAACCCTAACCCTGGCCCGAACCCTAACCCTAACACTTCCCCGAAGCCTGACCCTCACCCGTCCCCTAATCCTAACCCGTACGCTGACACTAACCCGCGCCCTCACACGTACGCTCCCCCTAAAGCGTTGTCGTACACTCACCTGGACCCTAAACCGTCCCCGTCCCCTAACCCTAACCCTAGCCCGAACCCTAACCCTAACCCTTCCCCGAAGCCTGACCCTCAACCGTCCCCTAATCCTAACCCGTACGCTGACACTAACCCGCGCCCTCACACGTATGCTCCCCCTAAAGCGTTGTCGTACACTCAGCTGGACCCTAAACCGTCCCCGTCCCCTAACCCTAACCCTAGCCCGAACGCTAACCCTAACCCTTCCCCGAAGCCTGACCCTCACCCGTCCCCTAATCCTAACCCGTACACTGACACTAACCCGCGCCCTCACACGTACGCTCCCCCTAAAGCGTTGTCGTACCCTCACCTGGACCCTAAACCGTCCCTGTCCCCTAACCCTAACCCTAGCCCGAACCCTAACCCTAACCCTTCCCCAAAGCCTGACTCTCACCCGTCCCCTAATCCTAACCCGTACGCTGACACTAACCCGTGCCCTCACACATACGCTCCCCCTAAAGCGTTGTCGTACCCTCACCTGGACCCTAACCCGTCCCCGTCCCCTAACCCTAACCCTAGCCCGAACCCTAACCCTAACACTTCCCCGAAGCCTGACCCTCACCCGTCCCCTAATCCTAACCCGTACGCTGACACTAACCCGCGCCCTCACACGTACACTCCCCCTAAAGCGTTGTCGTACCCTCACCAGGACCCTAAACCGTACCCATCCCCTAACCCTAACCCTAGCCCGAACCCTAACCCTAACACTTCCCCGAAGCCTGACCCTCACCCGTCCCCTAATCCTAACCCGTACGCTGACACTAACCCGCGCCCTCACACGTACGCTCCCCCTAAAGCGTTGTCGTACCCTCACCTGGACCCTAAATCGTCCCCGTCCCCTAACCTTAACCCTAGCCCGAACCCTAACCCTAATCCTTCCCCGAAGCCTGACCCTCACCCGTCCCCTAACCCTAACCCGTACGCTGACACTAACCCGCACCCTCACACGTACGCTCTCCCTAAAGCGTTGTCGTACCCTCACCTGGACCCTAACCCGTCCCCGTCCCCTAACCCTAACCCTAGCCCGAACCCTAACCCTAACCCTTCCCCGAAGCCTGACCCTCACCCGTCCCCTAATCCTAACACGTACGCTGACACTAACCCGCGCCCTCACACGTACGCTCCCCCTAAATCGTTGTCGTACCCTCACCTGTACCCTAAACCGTCCCCGTCCCCTAACCCTAACCCTAGCCCGAACCCTAACCCTAACCCTTCCCCGAAGCCTGACCCTCACCCGTCCCCTAATCCTAACCCGTACGCTGACACTAACCCGCGCCCTCACACGTACGCTCCCCCTAAATCGTTGTCGTACCCTCACCTGGACCCTAAACCGTCCCCGTCCCCTAACCCTAACCCTAGCCCGAACCCTAACCCTAACCCTTCCCCGAAGCCTGACCCTCACCCGTCCCCTAATCCTAACCCGTACGCTGACACTAACCCGCGCCCTCACATGTACGCTCCTCCTAAAGCGTTGTCGTACCCTCACCTGGACCCTAAACCGTCCCCGTCCCCTAACCCTAACCCTAGCCCGAACCCTAACCCTAACCCTTCCCCGAAGCCTGACCCTCACCTGTCCCCTAATCCTAAGCCGTACGCTGACACTAACCCGCGCCCTCCCACATACGCTCCCCCTAAAGCGTTGTCGAACACTCACCTGGACCCTAAACCGTCCCCGTCCCCTAACCCTAACCCTAGCCCGAACCCTAACCCTAAACCTTCCCCGAAGCCTGACACTCACACGTCCCCTAATCCTAACCCGTACGCTGACACTAACCCGCGCCCTCACACGTACTCTCCCCCTAAAGCGTTGTCGTAACCTCACCTGGACCCTAAACCGTCCCCGTCCCCTAACCCTAACCCTGGCCCGAACCCTAACCCTAACACTTCCCCGAAGCCTGACCCTCACCCGTCCCCTAATCCTAACCCGTACGCTGACAGTAACCCGCGCCCTCACACGTACGCTCCCCCTAAAGCGTTGTCGTACACTCACCTGGACCCTAAACCGTCCCCGTCCCCTAACCCTAACCCTAGCCCGAACCCTAACCCTAACCCTTCCCCGAAGCCTGACCCTCAACCGTCCCCTAATCCTAACCCGTACGCTGACACTAACCCGCGCCCTCACACGTATGCTCCCCCTAAAGCGTTGTCGTACACTCAGCTGGACCCTAAACCGTCCCCGTCCCCTAACCCTAACCCTAGCCCGAACGCTAACCCTAACCCTTCCCCGAAGCCTGACCCTCACCCGTCCCCTAATCCTAACCCGTACACTGACACTAACCCGCGCCCTCACACGTACGCTCCCCCTAAAGCGTTGTCGTACCCTCACCTGGACCCTAAACCGTCCCTGTCCCCTAACCCTAACCCTAGCACGAACCCTAACCCTAACCCTTCCCCAAAGCCTGACCCTCACCCGTCCCCTAATCCTAACCCGTACGCTGACACTAACCCGTGCCCTCACACATACGCTCCCCCTAAAGCGTTGTCGTACCCTCACCTGGACCCTAACCCGTCCCCGTCCCCTAACCCTAACCCTAGCCCGAACCCTAACCCTAACACTTCCCCGAAGCCTGACCCTCACCCGTCCCCTAATCCTAACCCGTACGCTGACACTAACCCGCGCCCTCACACGTACACTCCCCCTAAAGCGTTGTCGTACCCTCACCAGGACCCTAAACCGTACCCGTCCCCTAACCCTAACCCTAGCCCGAACCCTAACCCTAACCCTTCCCCGAAGCCTGACCCTCACCCGTCCCCTAATCCTAACCCGTACGCTGACACTAACCCGCGCCCTCACACGTACGCTCCCCCTAAAGCGTTGTCGTACCCTCACCTGGACCCTAAATCGTCCCCGTCCCCTAACCTTAACCCTAGCCCGAACCCTAACCCTAATCCTTCCCCGAAGCCTGACCCTCACCCGTCCCCTAACCCTAACCCGTACGCTGACACTAACCCGCGCCCTCACCCGTACGCTCTCCCTAAAGCGTTGTCGTACCCTCACCTGGACCCTAACCCGTCCCCGTCCCCTAACCCTAACCCTAGCCCGAACCCTAACCCTAACCCTTCCCCGAAGCCTGACCCTCACCCATCCCCTAATCCTAACTCGTACGCTGACACTAACCCGCGCCCTCACACGTACGCTCCCCCTAAAGCGTTGTCGTACACTCACCTGGACCCTAAACCGTCCCCGTCCCCTAACCCTAACCCTAGCCCGAACCCTAACCCTAACCCTTCCCCGAAGCCTGACCCTCACCCGTCCCCTAATCCTAACCCGTACGCTGACACTAACCCGCGCCCTCACACGTACGCTCCCCCTAAAGCGTTGTCGTACCCTCACCTGGACCCTAAACCGTCCCCGTCCCCTAACCGTAACCCTAGCCCGAACCCTAACCCTAACCCTTCCCCGAAGCCTGACCCTCACCCGTCCCCTAATCCTAACCCGTACGCTGACACTAACCCGCGCCCTCACACGTACGCTCCCCCTAAAGCGTTGTCGTACCCTCACCTGGACCCTAAACCGTCCCCGTCCCCTAACTCTAAAGCTGGCCCGAACCCTAACCCTAACACTTCCCCGAAGCCTGACCCTCACCCGCCCCCTAATCCTAACCCGTACGCTGACACTAACCTGCGCCCTCACACGTACGCTCCCCCTAAAGCGTTGTCGTACCCTCACCTGGACCCTAAACCGTCCCCGTCCCCTAAGCCTAACCATAGCCCGAACCCTAACCCTAACCCTTCCCCGAAGCCTGACCCTCACCCGTCCCCTAATCCTAACCCGTACGCTGACACTAACCCGCGCCCTCACACGTACGCTCCCCCTAAAGCGTTGTCGTACCCTCACCTGGACCCTAAACCGTCCCCGTCCCCTAACCCTAACCCTAGCCCGAACCCTAACCCTAACCCTTCCCCGAAGCCTGACCCTCACCCGTCCCGTAATCCTAACCCGTAGGCTGACACTAACCCGCGCCCTCACACGTACGCTCCCCCTAAAACGTTGTCGTACCCTCACCTTGACCCTAAACCGTCCCCGTCCCCTAACCCTAACCCTAGCCCGAACCCTAACCCTAACCCTTCCCCGAAGCCTGACCCTCACCCGTCCCCTAATCCTAACCCGTACGCTGACACTAACCCGCGCCCACACACGTACGCTCCCCCTAAGGCGTTGTCATACCCTCACCTGGACCCTAAACCGTCCCCGTCCCCTAACCCTAACCTTAGCCCGAACCCTAACCCTAACCCATCCCCGAAGCCTGACCCTCACCCGTCCCCAAATACTAACCCGTACGCTGACACTAACCCGCTCCCTCACACGTACGCTCCCCCTAAAGCGTTGTCGTACCCTCACCTTGACCCTAAACTGTACCCGTCCCCTAACCCTAACCCTAGCCCGAACCCTAACCCTAACCCTTCCCCGAAGCCTGACCCTCACCCGTCCCATAATCCTAAGCCGTACGCTGACACTAACCCGCGCCCTCACACGTACGCTCCCCCTAAAGCGTTGTCGTACCCTCACCTGGACCCTAAACCGTCCCCGTCCCCTAACCCTAACCCTAGCCCGAGCCCTAACCCTAACCCTTCCCCGAAGCCTGACCCTCACACGTTCCCTAATCCTAAGCCGTACGCTGACACTAACCCGCGCCCTCACACGTACGCTCCCCCTAAAGCGTTGTCGTACCCTCACCTGGACCCTAAACCGTCCCCGTCCCCTAACCCTAACCCTAGCCCGAACCCTAACACTAACCCTTCCCCGAAGCCGGACCCTCACCCGTCCCCTAATCCTAACCCGTACGCTGACACTAACCCGCGCCCTCACACGTACGCTCCCCCTAAAGCGTTGTCGTACCCTCAGCTGGACCCTAAACCGTCCCCGTCCCCTCACCCTAACCCTAGCCCGAACCCTAACCCTCACCCTTCCCCGAAGCCTGACCCTCACCCGTCCCCTAATATTAACCTGTACGCTGACACTAACCGGTGCCCTCGCACATACGCTCCCCCTAAAGCGTTGTCGTACCCTCACCTGGACCCTAAACCGTCCCCGTCCCCTAACCCTAACCCTAGCCCGAAACCTAACCCTAACCCTTCCCCGAAGCTTGACCCTCACCCGTCCCCTAATCCTAAGCCGTACGCTGACACTAATCCACGCCGTCACACGTACGCTCCCCCTAAAGCGTTGTCGTACCCTCACCTGGACGCTAAACCGTCCCCGTCCCCAAACTCTAACCCTAGCCCGAACCCTAACCCTAACCCTTCCCTGAAGACTGACCCTCACCCGTCCCCTAATTCTAACCCGTACGCTGACACTAACCCGCGCCCTCCCACGTACGCTCCCCCTAAAGCGTTGTCGTACCCTCACCTGGACCCTAAACCGTCCCCGTCCCCGTCCCCTAACCCTTGCACGAACCCTAGCCGTAACCCTTCCCCGAAGCCTGACCCTCAACCGTCCCCTAATCCTAAGCCGTACGCTGACACTAACCCGCGCCCTCACACGTACGCTCCCCCTAAAGCGTTGTCGTACCCTCACCAGGACCCTAAACCGTACCCGTCCCCTAACCTTAACCCTAGCCCGAACCCTAACCCTAACCCTTCCCCGAAGCCTGACCCTCACATGTCCCCTAACCCTAAGCCGTACGCTGACACTAACCCGCGCCCTCACACGTACGCTCCCCCTAAAGCGTTGTCGTACCCTCACCTGGACCCTAACCCGTCCCCGTCCCCTAACCCTAACCCTAGCCCGAACCCTAACCCTAACCCTTCCCCGAAGCCTGACCCTCACCCTTCCCCTAACCCTAACCCGTACGCTGACACTAACCCGCGCCCTCACACGTACGCTCCCCCTAAAGCGTTGTCGTACCCTCACCTGGACCCTAAACCGTCCCCGTCCCTTCACCCTAAACCTAGCCCGAACCCTAACCCTCACCCTTCCCCGAAGCCTGACCCTCACCCGTCCCCTAATCCTAACCCGTACGCTGACACTAACCCCCGCCCTCACACGTACGCTCCCCCTAAAGCGTTGTCGTAACCTCACCTGGACCCTAAACCATCCCCGTCCCCTAACCCTAACCCTAGCCCGAACCCTAACCCTAACCCTTCCCCGAAGCCTGACCCTCACCCGTCCCGTAATCCTAACCCATACGCTGACACTAACCCGCAACCTCACACGTACGCTCCTCCTAAAGCGTTGTCGTAACCTCACCTGGACCCTAAACCGTCCCCGTCCCCAAATCCTAACCCTAGCCCGAACCCTAACTCTAACCCTTCCCCGAAGCCTGACCCTCACCCGTCCCCTAATCCTAACCCGTACGCTGACACTAACCGGCGCCCTCGCACATACACTCCCCCTAAAGCGTTGTCGTACCCTCACCTGGACCCTAAACCGTCCCCGTCCCCTAACCCTAACCCTAGCCCGAACCCTAACCCTAACCCTTCCCCGAAGCTTGACCCTCACCCGTCCCCTAATCCTAAGCCGTAAGCTGACACTAACCCACGCCCTCACACGTACGCTCCCCCTAAAGCGTTGTCGTACCCTCACCTGGACCCTAAACCGTCCCCGTCCCCTAACCCTAACCCTAGCCCGAACCCTAACCCTAACCCTTCCCCGAAGCTTGACCCTCACCCGTCCCCTAATCCTAAGCCGTAAGCTGACACTAACCCACGCCGTCACACGTACGCTCCCCCTAAAGCGTTGTCGTACCCTCACCTGGACGCTAAACCGTCCCCATCCCCAAACCCTAACCCTAGCCCGAACCCTAACCCTAACCCTTCCCCGAAGACTGACCCTCACCCGTCCCCTAATTCTAACCCGTACGCTGACACTAACCCGCGCCCTCACACGTACGCTCCCCCTAAAGCCTTGTCGTACCCTCACCTGGACCCTAAACCGTCCCCGTCCCCTAACCCTAACCCTAGCCCGAACCCTAACCCTAACCCTTCCCCGAAGCCTGACCCTCACCCGTCCCCTAATCCTAACCCGTACGCTGACACTAACCCGTGCCCTCACACGTACGCTCCCCCTAAAGCGTGGTCGTACCCTCACCTGGAACCTAAACCGTCCCCGTCCCCTAACCCTAACCCTAGCCCGAACCCTAACCTTAACCCTTCCCCGAAGCCTGACCCTCACCCGTCCCCTAATCCTAACCCGTACGCTGACACTAACCCGCGCCCTCACACGTACGCTCCCCCTAAAGCGTAGTCGTACCCTCACCTGGAACCTAAACCGTCCCCGTCACCTAACTCTAACGCTGGCCCGAAACCTAACCCTAACCCTTCCCCGAAGCCTGACCCTCACCCGTCCCCTAATCCTAACCCGTACGCTGACACTAACCCGCGCCCTCACACGTACGCTCCCCCTAAAGCGTAGTCGTACCCTCACCTGGACCCTAAACCGTCCCCGTCCCCGAAGCCTAACCATAGCCCGAACCCTAACCCTAACCCTTCCCCGAAGCCTGACCCTCACCCGTCCCCTAATCCTAACCCGTACGCTGACACTAACCCGCGCCCTCACACGTACGCTCCCACTAAAGCGTTGTCGTACCCTCACCTGGACCCTAAACCGTCCCCGTCCCCTAACGCTAACCCTAGCCCGAACCCTAACCCTAACACTTCCCCGAAGCCTGACCCTCAACCGTCCCCTAATCCTAAGCCGTACGCTGACACTAACCCGCGCCCTCACACGTACGCTCCCCCTAAAGCGTTGTCGTACCCTCACCAGGACCCTAAACCGTACCCGTCCCCTAACCTTAACCCTAGCCCGAACCCTAACCCTAACCCTTCCCCGAAGCCTGACCCTCACCCGTCCCCTAACCCTAACCCGTACGCTGACACTAACCCGCGCCCTCACACGTACGCTCTCCCTAAAGCATTGTCGTACCCTCACCTGGACCCTAACCCGTCCCCGTCCCCTAACCCTAACCCTAGCCCGAACCCTAACCCTAACCCTTCCCCGAAGCCTGACCCTCACCCGTCCCCTAATCCTAACCCGTACGCTGACACTAACCCGCGCCCTCACACGTACGCTCCCCCTAAAGCGTTGTCGTACCCTCACCTGGACCGTAAACCGTCCCCGTCCCCTAACCCTAACCCTAGCCCGAACCCTAACCCTAACCCTTCCCCGAAGCCTGACACTCACCCGTCCCCTAATCCTAACCCGTACGCTGACACTAATCCGCGCCCTCACACGTACGCTCCCCCTAAAGCGTTGTCGTACCCTCACCTGGACCCTAAACCGTCCCCGTCCCCTAACCCTAACCCTAGCCCGAACCCTAACCCTAACCCTTCCCCGAAGCCTGACCCTCACCCGTCCCCTAACCCTAACCCGTACGCTGACACTAACCCGCGCCCTCACACGGACGCTCCCCCTAAAATGTTGTCGTACCCTCACCTGGACCCTAAACCGTCCCCGTCCCCTAACCCTAACCCTAGCCCGAACCCTAACCCTAACCCTTCCCCGAAGCCTGACCCTCACCCGTCCCCTAATCCTAACCCGTACGCTGACACTAACCCGCGCCCACACACGTACGCTCCCCCTAAGGCGTTGTCGTACCCTCACCTGGACCCTAAACCGTCCCCGTCCCCTAACCCTAACCTTAGCCCGAACCCTAACCCTAACCCTTCCCCGAAGCCTGACCCTCACCCGTCCCCAAATACTAACCCGTACGCCGACACTAACCCGCGCCCTCACACGTACGCTCCCCCTAAAGCGTTGTCGTACCCTCACCTGGACCCTAAACCGTACCCGTACCCTAACCCTATCCCTAGCCCGAACCCTAACACTAACCCTTCCCCGAAGCCTGACCCTCACCCGTCCCCTAATCCTAACCCGTACGCTGACACTAACCCGCGCCCTCACACGTACGCTCCCCCTAAAGCGTTGTCGTACCCTCACCTGGACCCTAAACCGTCCCCGTTCCCTAACCCTAACCCTAGCCCGAACCCTAACCCTAACCCTTCCCCGAAGCCTGACCCTCACACGTTCCCTAATCCTAAGCCGTACGCTGACACTAACCCGCGCCCTCACACGTACGCTCCCCCTAAAGCGTTGTCGTACCCTCACCTGGACCCTAAACCGTCCCCGTTCCCTCACCCTAACCCTAGCCCGAACCCTAACCCTCACCCTTCCCCGAAGCCTGACCCTCACCCGTCCCCTAATCCTAAGCCATACGCTGACACTAACCCCCGCCCTCACACGTACGCTCCCCCTAAAGCGTTGTCGTACCCTCACCTGGACCCTAAACCGTCCCCGTCCCCTAACCCTAACCCTAGCCCGAACCCTAACCCTAACCCTTCCCCGAAGCCTGACCCTCACCCGTCCCCTAATCCTAACCCGTACGCTGACACTAACCCCCGCCCTCACACGTACGCTCCCCCTAAAGCGTTGTCGTACCCTCAACTGGAACCTAAACCGTCCCCGTCCCCTAACCCTAACCCTAGCCCGAACCCTAACCCTAACCCTTCCCCGAAGCCTGACCCTCACCCGTCCCCTAATCCTAACCCGTACGCTGACACTAACCCGCGCCCTCACACGTACGCTCCCCCTAAAGCGTAGTCGTACCCTCACCTGGACCCTAAACCGTCCCCGTCCCCTAACTCTAACGCTGGCCCGAACCCTAACCCTAACCCTTCCCCGAAGCCTGATCCTCACCCGTCCCCTAATCCTAACCCATACGCTGACACTAACCCGCGCCCTCACACGTACGCTCCCCCTAAAGCGTAGTCGTACCCTCACCTGGACCCTAAACCGTCCCCGTCCCCTAAGCCTAACCATCGCCCGAACCCTAACCCTAACCCTTCCCCGAAGCCTGACACTCACCCGTCCCCTAATCCTAACCCGTACGCTGACACTAACCCGCGCCCTCACACGTACGCTCCCCCTAAAGCGTTGTCGTACCCTCACCTGGACCCTAAACCGTCCCCGTCCCCTAAGCCTAACCATAGCCTGAACCCTAACCCTAACCCTTCCCCGAAGCCTGACCCTCAACCGTCCCCTAATCCTAAGCCGTACGCTGACACTAACCCGCGCCCTCACACGTACGCTCCCCCTAAAGCGTTGTCGTACCCTCACCAGGACCCTAAACCGTACCCGTCCCCTAACCTTAACTCTAGCCCGAACCCTAACCCTAACCCTTCCCCGAAGCCTGACCCTCACCCGTCCCCTAACCCTAACCCGTACGCTGACACTAACCTGCGCCCTCACACGTACGCTCTCCCTAAAGCGTTGTCGTACCCTCACCTGGACCCTAACCCGTCCCCGTCCCCTAACACTAACCCTAGCCCGAACCCTAACCCTAACCCTTCCCCGAAGCCTGACCCTCACCCTTCCCCTAACCCTAACCCGTACGCTGACACTAACCCGCGCCCTCACACGTACGCTCCCCCTAAATCGTTGTCGTACCCTCACCTGGACCCTAAACCGTCCCCATCCCGTAACCCTAACCCTAGCCCGAACCCTAAACCTAACCCTTCCCCGAAGCCTGACCCTCACCCGTCCCCTAATCCTAAGCCGTACGCTGACACTAACCCCCGCCCTCACACGTACGCTCCCCCTAAAGCGTTGTCGTACCCTCACCTGGACCCTAAACCATCCCCGTCCCCGTCCCCTAACCCTAGCCCGAACCCTAGCCGTAACACTTCCCCGAAGCCTGACCCTCACCCGTCCCCTAATCCTAACCCGTACGCTGACACTAATCCACGCCGTCACACGTACGCTCCCCCTAAAGCGTTGTCGTACCCTCACCTGGACGCTAAACCGTCCCCATCCCCAAACCCTAACCCTAGCCCGAACCCTAACCCTAACCCTTCCCTGAAGACTGACCCTCACCCTTCCCCTAATTCTAACCCGTACGCTGACACTAACCCGCGCCCTCACACGTACGCTCCCCCTAAAGCGTTGTCGTACCCTCACCTGGACCCTAAACCGTCCCCGTCCCCTAACCCTAACCCTAGCCCGAACCCTAACCCTAACCCTTCCCCGAAGCCTGACCCTCACCCGTCCCCTAATCCTAACCCGTACGCTGACACTAACCCGTGCCCTCACACGTACGCTCCCCGTAAAGCGTTGTCGTACCCTCACCTGGAACCTAAACCGTCCCCGTCCCCTAACTCTAACGCTGGCCCGAACCCTAACCCTAACCCTTCCCCGAAGCCTGACCCTCACCCGTCCCCTAATCCTAACCCGTACGCTGACACTAACCCGTGCCCTCACACGTACGCTCCCCCTAAAGCGTTGTCGTACCCTCAGCTGGACCCTAAACCGTTCCCGTCCCCTAACCCTAACCCTAGCCCGAACCCTAACCCTAAACCTTCCCCGAAGCCTTACCCTCACCCGTCCCCTAATCCTAACCCGTACGCTGACACTAACCCGCGCCCTCACACGTACGCTCCCCCTAAAGCGTTGTCGTACCCTCACCTGGACCGTAAACCGTCCCCGTCCCCTAACCCTAACCCTAGCCCGAACCCTAACCCTAACCCTTCCCCGAAGCCTGACCCTCACCCGTCCCCTAATCCTAACCCGTACGCTGACACTAACCCGCGCCCTCACACGTACGCTCCCCCTAAAGCGTTTTCGTACCCTCACCTGGACCCTAAACCGTCCCCGTCCCCTAACCCTAACCCTAGCCCGAACCCTAACCCTAACCCTTCCCCGAAGCCTGACCCTCACCCGTCCCCTAACCCTAAGCCGTACGCTAACACTAACCCGCGCCCTCACACGGACGCTCCCCCTAAAACGTTGTCGTACCCTCACCTGGACCCTAAACCGTCCCCGTCCCCTAACCCTAACCCTAGCCCGAACCCTAACCCTAACCCTTCCCTGAAGCCTGACCCTCACCCGTCCCCTAATCCTAACCCGTACGCTGACACTAACACGCGCCCACACACGTACGCTCCCCCTAAGGCGTTGTCATACCCTCACCTGGACCCTAAACCGTCCCCGTCCCCTAACCCTAACCTTAGCCCGAACCCTAACCCTAACACTTCCCCGAAGCCTGACCCTCACCCGTCCCCAAATACTAACCCGTACGCTGACACTAACCCGCGCCCTCACACGTACGCTCCCCCTAAAGCGTTGTCGTACCCTCACCTGGACCCTAAACCGTACCCGTCCCCTAACCCTAACCCTAGCCCGAACCCTAACCCTAACCCTTCCCCGAAGCCTGACCCTCACCCGTCCCCTAATCCTAACCCGTACGCTGACACTAACCCGCGCCCTCACACGTACGCTCCCCCTAAAGCGTTTTCGTACCCTCACCTGGACCCTAAACCGTCCCCGTCCCCTAACCCTATACCTAGCCAGAACCCTAACCCTAACCCTTCCCCGAAGCCTGACCCTCACACTTTCCCTAATCCTAAGCCGTACGCTGACACTAACCCGCGCCCTCACACGTACGCTCCCCCTAAAGCGTTGTCGTACCCTCACCTGGACCCTAAACCGTCCCCGTTCCCTAACCCTAACCCTAGCCCGAACCCTAACCCTAACCCTTCCCCGAAGCCTGACCCTCACCAGTCCACTAATCCTAACCCGTACGCTAACACTAACCCGCGCCCTCACACGTCCGCTCCCCCTAAAGCGTTGTCGTACCCTCACCTGGACCCTAAACCGTCCCCGTCCCCTCACCCTAACCCTAGCCCGAACCCTAACCCTCACCCTTCCCCGAAGCCTGACCCTCACCCGTCCCCTAATCCTAAGCCATACGCTGACACTAACCCCCGCCCTCACACGTACGCTCCCCCTAAAGCATTGTCGTACCCTCACATGGACCGTAAACCGTCCCTGTCCCCTAACCCTAACCCTAGCCCGAACCCTAACCCTAACCCTTCCCCGAAGCCTGACCCTCACCCGTCCCCTAATCCTAACCCGTACGCTGACACTAACCCGTGCCCTCACACGTACGCTCCCCCTAAAGCGTTGTCGTACCCTCACCTGGAACCTAAACCGTCCCCGTCCCCTAACCCTAACCCTAGCCCGAACCCTAACCCTAACCCTTCCCCGAAGCCTGACCCTCACCCGTCCCCTAATCCTAACCCGTACGCTGACACTAACCCGCGCCCTCACACGTACGCTCCCCCTAAAGCGTAGTCGTACCCTCACCTGGAACCTAAACCGTCCCCGTCCCCTAACTCTAACGCTGGCCCGAACCCTAACCCTAACCCTTCCCCGAAGCCTGATCCTCACCCGTCCCCTAATCCTAACCCATACGCTGACACTAACCCGCGCCCTCACACGTACGCTCCCCCTAAAGCGTTGTCGTACCCTCACCTGGACCCTAAACCGTCCCCGTCCCCTAAGCCTAACCATAGCCCGAACCCTAACCCTAACCCTTCCCCGAAGCCTGACACTCACCCGTCCCCTAATCCTAACCCGTACGCTGACACTAACCCGCGCCCTCACACGTACGCTCCCCCTAAAGCGTTGTCGTACCCTCACCTGGACCCTAAACCGTCCCCGTCCCCTAACCCTAACCCTAGCCCGAACCCTAACCCTAACACTTCCCCGAAGCCTGACCCTCAACCGTCCCCTAATCCTAAGCCGTACGCTGACACTAACCCGCGCCCTCACACGTACGCTCCCCCTAAAGCGTTTTCGTACCCTCACCAGGACCCTAAACCGTACCCGTCCCCTAACCTTAACTCTAGCCCAAACCCTAACCCTAACCCTTCCCCGAAGCCTGACCCTCACCCGTCCCCTAACCCTAACCCGTACGCTGACACTAACCCGCGCCCTCACACGTACGCTCTCCCTAAAGCGTTGTCGTACCCTCACCTGGACCCTAACCCGTCCCCGTCCCCTAACCCTAACCCTAGCCCGAACCCTAACCCTAACCCTTCCCCGAAGCCTGACCCTCACCCGTCCCCTAACCCTAACCCGTACGCTGACACTAACCCGCGCCCTCACACGTACGCTCCCCCTAAATCGTTGTCGTACCTTCACCTGGACCCTAAACCGTCCCCATCCCCTAACCCTAACCCTAGCCCGAACCCTAAACCTAACCCTTCCCCGAAGCCTGACCCTCACCCGTCCCCTAATCCTAACCCGTACGCTGACACTAACCCGCGCCCTCACACGTACGCTCCCCCTAAAGCGTTGTCGTACCCTCACCTGGACCCTAAACCGTCCCCGTCCCCTAACCCTAACCCTAGCCCGAACCCTAACCCTAACCCTTCCCCGAAGCCTGACCCTCACCCGTCCCCTAACCCTAAGCCGTACGCTGACACTAACCCGCGCCCTCACACGTACGCTCCCCCTAAAGCGTTGTCGTACCCTCACCTGGACCGTAAACCGTCCCCGTCCCCTAACCCTAACCCTAGCCCGAACCCTAACCCTAACACTTCCCCGAAGCCTGACCCTCACCCGTCCCCTAATCCTAACCCGTACGCTGACACTAACCCGCGCCCTCACACGTACGCTCCTCCTAAAGCGTTGTCGTACCCTCACCTGGACCCTAAACCGTCCCCGTCCCCTAACCCTAACCCTAGCCCGAACCCTAAACCTAACCCTTCCCCGAAGCCTGACCCTCACCCGTCCCCTAATCCTAAGCCGTACGCTGACACTAACCCACGCACTCCCACGTACGCTCCCCCTAAAGCGTTGTCGTACCCTCACCTGGACCCTAAACCGTCCCCGTCCCCTAACCCTAACCCTAGCCCGAACTCTAACCCTAACCCTTCCCCGAAGCCTGACACTCACATGTCCCCTAATCCTAACCCGTACGCTGACACTTACCCGCGCCCTCACACGTACTCTCCCCCTAAAGCGTTGTCGTACCCTCACCTGGACCCTAAACCGTCCCCGTCTCCTAACCCTAACCCTGACCCGAACCCTAACCCTAACACTTCCCCGAAGCCTGACCCTCACCCATCCCCTAATCCTAACCCGTACGCTGACACTAACCCGCGCCCTCACACGTACGCTCCCCCTAAAGCGTTGTCGTACACTCACCTGGACCCTAAACCGTCCCCGTCCCCTAACCCTAACCCTAGCCCGAACCCTAACCCTAACCCTTCCCCGAAGCCTGACCCTCACCCGTCCCCTAATCCTAACCCGTACGCTGACACTAACCCGCGCCCTCACACGTACGCTCCCCCTAAAGCGTTGTCGTACCCTCACCTGGACCCTAAACCGTCCCCGTCCCCTAACCCTAACCCTAGCCCGAACCCTAACCCTAACCGTTCCCCGAAGCCTGACCCTCACCCGTCCCATAATCCTAACCCGTACGCTGACACTAACCCGCGCCCTCACACGTACGCTCCCCCTAAAGCGTTGTCGTACCCTCACCTGGACCCTAAACCGTCCCCGTCCCCTAACTCTAACGCTGGCCCGAACCCTAACCCTAACCCTTCCCCGAAGCCTGACCCTCACCCGTCCCCTAATCCTAACCCGTACGCTGACACTAACCCGCGCCCTCACACGTACGCTCCCCCTAAAGCGTTGTCGTACCCTCACCTGGACCCTAAACCGTCCCCGTACCCTAACCCTAACCCTAGCCCGAACCCTAACCCTAACACTTCCCCGAAGCCTGACCCTCAAACGTCCCCTAACCCTAACCCGTACGCTGACACTAACCCGCGCCCTCACACGTACGCTCCCCCTAAAGCGTTGTCGTACCCTCACCTGGACCCTAAACCGTCCCCGTCCCCGAAGCCTAACCCTAGCCCGAACCCTAACCCTAACCCTTCCCCGAAGCCTGACCCTCACCCGTCCCCTAATCCTAACCCGTACGCTGACACTAACCCGCGCCCTCACACGTACGCTCCCCCTAAAGCGTTGTCGTACCCTCACCTGGACCCTAAACCGTCCCCGTCCCCTAACCCTAACCCTAGCCCGAACCCTAACCCTAACACTTCCCCGTAGCCTGACCCTCAACCGTCCCCTAATCCTAACCCGTACGCTGACACTAACCCGCGCCCTCACACGTACGCTCCCCCTAAAGCGTTGTCGTACCCTCACCAGGACCCTAAACCGTACCCGTCCCCTAACCTTAACCCTAGCCCGAACCCTAACCCTAACCCTTCCCCGAAGCCTGACCCTCACCCGTCCCCTAACCCTAACCCGTACGCTGACTCTAACCTGCGCCCTCACACGTACGCTCTCCCTAAAGCGTTGTCGTACCCTCACCTGGACCCTAACCCGTCCCCGTCCCCTAACCCTAACCCTAGCCCGAACCCTAACCCTAACCCTTCCCCGAAGCCTGACCCTCACCCGTTCCCTAACCCTAACCCGTACGCTGACACTAACCCGCGCCCTCACACGTACGCTCCCCCTAAATCGTTGTCGTACCCTCACCTGGACCCTAAACCGTCCCCATCCCCTAACCCTAACCCTAGCCCGAACCCTAAACCTAACCCTTCCCCGAAGCCTGACCCTCACCCGTCCCCTAATCCTAACCCGTACGCTGACACTAACCTGCGCCCTCACACGTACGCTCCCCCTAAAGCGTTGTCGTACCCTCACCTGGACCCTAAACCGTCCCCGTCCCCTAACCCTAACCCTAGCCCGAACCCTAACCCTAAACCTTCCCCGAAGCCTGACCCTCACCCGTCCCCTTATCCTAACCCGTACGCTGACACTAACCCGTGCCCTCACACGTACGCTCCCCCTAAAGCGTTGTCGTACCCTCAGCTGGACCCTAAACCGTCCCCGTCCCCTAACCCTAACCCTAGCCCGAACCCTAACCCTAACCCTTCCCCGAAGCCTGACCCTCACCCGTCCCCTAATCCTAACCCGTACGCTGACACTAACCCGCGCCCTCACACGTACGCTCCCCCTAAAGCGTTGTCGTACCCTCACCTGGACCCTAAACCGTCCCCGTCCCCTAACCCTATACCTAGCCAGAACCCTAACCCTAACCCTTCCCCGAAGCCTGACCCTCACACGTTCCCTAATCCTAAGCCGTACGCTGACACTAACCCGCGCCCTCACACGTACGCTCCCCCTAAAGCGTTGTCGTACCCTCACCTGGACCCTAAACCGTCCCCGTTCCCTAACCCTAACCCTAGCCCGAACCCTAACCCTAACCCTTCCCCGAAGCCTGACCCTCACCCGTCCCCTAATCCTAACCCGTACGCTAACACTAACCCGCGCCCTCACACGTACGCTTCCCCTAAAGCGTTGTCGTACCCTCACCTGGACCCTAAACCGTCCCCGTCCCCTCACCCTAACCCTAGCCCGAACCCTAACCCTCACCCTTCCCCGAAGCCTGACCCTCACCCGTCCCCTAATCCTAAGCCATACGCTGACACTAACCCCCGCCCTCACACGTACGCTCCCCCTAAAGCGTTGTCGTACCCTCACCTGGACCCTAAACCGTCCCCGTCCCCTAACCCTAACCCTAGCCCGAACCCTAACCCTAACCCTTCCCCGAAGCCTGACCCTCACCCGTCCCCTAATCCTAACCCGTACGCTGACACTAACCCGTGCCCTCACACGTACGCTCCCCCTAAAGCGTTGTCGTACCCTCACCTGGAACCTAAACCGTCCCCGTCCCCTAACCCTAACCCTAGCCCGAACCCTAACCCTAACCCTTCCCCGAAGCCTGACCCTCACCCGTCCCCTAATCCTAACCCGTACGCTGACACTAACCCGCGCCCTCACACGTACGCTCCCCCTAAAGCGTAGTCGTACCCTCACCTGGACCCTAAACCGTCCCCGTCCCCTAACTCTAACGCTGGCCCGAACCCTAACCCTAAACCTTCCCCGAAGCCTGATCCTCACCCGTCCCCTAATCCTAACCCATACGCTGACACTAACCCGCGCCCTCACACGTACGCTCCCCCTAAAGCGTTGTTGTACCCTCACCTGGACCCTAAACCGTCCCCGTCCCCTAAGCCTAACCATAGCCCGAACCCTAACCCTAACCCTTCCCCGAAGCCTGACACTCACCCATCCCCTAATCCTAACCCGTACGCTGACACTAACCCGCGCCCTCACACGTACGCTCCCCCTAAAGCGTTGTCGTACCCTCAGCTGGACCCTAAACTGTCCCCGTCCCCTAACCCTAACCCTAGCCCGAACCCTAACCCTAACCCTTCCCCGAAGCCTGACCCTCACCCGTCCCCTAATCCTAACCCGTACGCTGACACTAACCCGCGCCCTCACACGTACGCTCCTCCTAAAGCGTTGTCGTACCCTCACCTGGACCCTAAACCGTCCCCGTCCCCTAACCCTAACCCTAGCCCGAACCCTAAACCTAACCCTTCCCCGAAGCCTGACCCTCACCCGTCCCCTAATCCTAAGCCGTACGCTGACACTAACCCACGCACTCCCATGTACGCTCCCCCTAAAGCGTTGTCGTACCCTCACCTGGACCCTAAACCGTCCCCGTCCCCTAACCCTAACCCTAGCCCGAACTCTAACCCTAACCCTTCCCCGAAGCCTGACACTCACACGTCCCCTAATCCTAACCCGTACGCTGACACTTACCCGCGCCCTCACACCTACTCTCCCCCTAAAGCGTTGTCGTACCCTCACCTGGACCCTAAACCGTCCCCGTCCCCTAACCCTAACCCTGACCCGAACCCTAACCCTAACCCTTCCCCGAAGCCTGACCCTCACTCATCCCCTAATCCTAACCCGTACGCTGACACTAACCCGCGCCCTCACACGTACGCTCCCCCTAAAGCGTTGTCGTACACTCACCTGGACCCTAAACCGTCCCCGTCCCCTAACCCTAACCCTAGCCTGAACCCTAACCCTAAACCTTCCCCGAAGCCTGACCCTCACCCGTCCCCTAACCCTAACCCGTACGCTGACACTAACCCGCGCCCTCACACGTACGCTCTCCCTAAAGCGTTGTCGTACCCTCACCTGGACCCTAACCCGTCCCCGTCCCCTAACCCTAACCCTAGCCCGAAACCTAACCCTAACACTTCCCCGAAGCCTGACCCTCACCCGTCCCCTAACCCTAACCCGTACGCTGACACTAACCTGCGCCCTCACACGTACGCTCCCCCTAAATCGTTGTCGTACCCTCACCTGGACCCTAAACCGTCCCCATCCCCTAACCCTAACCCTAGCCCGAACCCTAAACCTAACCCTTCCCCGAAGCCTGACCCTCACCCGTCCCCTAATCCTAACCCGTACGCTGACACTAACCCGCGCTCTCACACGTACGCTCCCCCTAAAGCGTTGTCGTACACTCACCTGGACCCTAAACCGTCCCCGTCCCCTAACCCTAACCCTAGCCCGAACCCTAACCCTAACCCTTCCCCGAAGCCTGACCCTCACCCGTCCCCTAATCCTAACCCGTACGCTGACACTAACCCGTGCCCTCACACGTACGCTCCCCCTAAAGCGTTGTCGTACCCTCAGCTGGACCCTAAACTGTCCCCGTCCCCTAACCCTAACCCTAGCCCGAACCCTAACCCTAACCCTTCCCCGAAGCCTGACCCTCACCCGTCCCCTAATCCTAACCCGTACGCTGACACTAACCCGCGCCCTCACACGTACGCTCTCCCTAAAGCGTTGTCGTACCCTCACCTGGACCCTAAACCGTCCCCGTCCCCTAACCCTAACCCTGACCCGAACCCTAACCCTAACCCTTCCCCGAAGCCTGACCCTCACCCATACCCTAATCCTAACCCGTACGCTGACACTAACCCGCGCCCTCACACTTACGCTCCCCCTAAAGCGTTGTCGTACACTCACCTGGAACCTAAACCGTCCCCGTCCCCTAACCCTAACCCTAGCCCGAACCCTAACCCTAACACTTCCCCGTAGCCTGACCCTCAACCGTCCCCTAATCCTAACCCGTACGCTGACACTAACCCGCGCCCTCACACGTACGCTCCCCCTAAAGCGTTGTCGTACCCTCACCAGGACCCTAAACCGTACCCGTCCCCTAACCTTAACCCTAGCCCGAACCCTAACCCTAACCCTTCCCCGAAGCCTGACCCTCACCCGTCCCCTAACCCTAACCCGTACGCTGACACTAACCTGCGCCCTCACACGTACGCTCTCCCTAAAGCGTTGTCGTACCCTCACCTGGACCCTAACCCGTCCCCGTCCCCTAACCCTAACCCTAGCCCGAACCCTAACCCTAACCCTTCCCCGAAGCCTGACCCTCACCCGTTCCCTAACCCTAACCCGTACGCTGACACTAACCCGCGCCCTCACACGTACGCTCCCCCTAAATCGTTGTCGTACCCTCACCTGGACCCTAAACCGTCCCCATCCCCTAACCCTAACCCTAGCCCGAACCCTAAACCTAACCCTTCCCCGAAGCCTGACCCTCACCCGTCCCCTAATCCTAACCCGTACGCTGACACTAACCTGCGCCCTCACACGTACGCTCCCCCTAAAGCGTTGTCGTACCCTCACCTGGACCCTAAACCGTCCCCGTCCCCTAACCCTAACCCTAGCCCGAACCCTAACCCTAAACCTTCCCCGAAGCCTGACCCTCACCCGTCCCCTTATCCTAACCCGTACGCTGACACTAACCCGTGCCCTCACACGTACGCTCCCCCTAAAGCGTTGTCGTACCCTCAGCTGGACCCTAAACCGTCCCCGTCCCCTAACCCTAACCCTAGCCCGAACCCTAACCCTAACCCTTCCCCGAAGCCTGACCCTCACCCGTCCCCTAATCCTAACCCGTACGCTGACACTAACCCGCGCCCTCACACGTACGCTCCCCCTAAAGCGTTGTCGTACCCTCACCTGGACCCTAAACCGTCCCCGTCCCCTAACCCTATACCTAGCCAGAACCCTAACCCTAACCCTTCCCCGAAGCCTGACCCTCACACGTTCCCTAATCCTAAGCCGTACGCTGACACTAACCCGCGCCCTCACACGTACGCTCCCCCTAAAGCGTTGTCGTACCCTCACCTGGACCCTAAACCGTCCCCGTTCCCTAACCCTAACCCTAGCCCGAACCCTAACCCTAACCCTTCCCCGAAGCCTGACCCTCACCCGTCCCCTAATCCTAACCCGTACGCTAACACTAACCCGCGCCCTCACACGTACGCTTCCCCTAAAGCGTTGTCGTACCCTCACCTGGACCCTAAACCGTCCCCGTCCCCTCACCCTAACCCTAGCCCGAACCCTAACCCTCACCCTTCCCCGAAGCCTGACCCTCACCCGTCCCCTAATCCTAAGCCATACGCTGACACTAACCCCCGCCCTCACACGTACGCTCCCCCTAAAGCGTTGTCGTACCCTCACCTGGACCCTAAACCGTCCCCGTCCCCTAACCCTAACCCTAGCCCGAACCCTAACCCTAACCCTTCCCCGAAGCCTGACCCTCACCCGTCCCCTAATCCTAACCCGTACGCTGACACTAACCCGTGCCCTCACACGTACGCTCCCCCTAAAGCGTTGTCGTACCCTCACCTGGAACCTAAACCGTCCCCGTCCCCTAACCCTAACCCTAGCCCGAACCCTAACCCTAACCCTTCCCCGAAGCCTGACCCTCACCCGTCCCCTAATCCTAACCCGTACGCTGACACTAACCCGCGCCCTCACACGTACGCTCCCCCTAAAGCGTAGTCGTACCCTCACCTGGACCCTAAACCGTCCCCGTCCCCTAACTCTAACGCTGGCCCGAACCCTAACCCTAAACCTTCCCCGAAGCCTGATCCTCACCCGTCCCCTAATCCTAACCCATACGCTGACACTAACCCGCGCCCTCACACGTACGCTCCCCCTAAAGCGTTGTCGTACCCTCACCTGGACCCTAAACCGTCCCCGTCCCCTAAGCCTAACCATAGCCCGAACCCTAACCCTAACCCTTCCCCGAAGCCTGACACTCACCCATCCCCTAATCCTAACCCGTACGCTGACACTAACCCGCGCCCTCACACGTACGCTCCCCCTAAAGCGTTGTCGTACCCTCAGCTGGACCCTAAACTGTCCCCGTCCCCTAACCCTAACCCTAGCCCGAACCCTAACCCTAACCCTTCCCCGAAGCCTGACCCTCACCCGTCCCCTAATCCTAACCCGTACGCTGACACTAACCCGCGCCCTCACACGTACGCTCCTCCTAAAGCGTTGTCGTACCCTCACCTGGACCCTAAACCGTCCCCGTCCCCTAACCCTAACCCTAGCCCGAACCCTAAACCTAACCCTTCCCCGAAGCCTGACCCTCACCCGTCCCCTAATCCTAAGCCGTACGCTGACACTAACCCACGCACTCCCATGTACGCTCCCCCTAAAGCGTTGTCGTACCCTCACCTGGACCCTAAACCGTCCCCGTCCCCTAACCCTAACCCTAGCCCGAACTCTAACCCTAACCCTTCCCCGAAGCCTGACACTCACACGTCCCCTAATCCTAACCCGTACGCTGACACTTACCCGCGCCCTCACACCTACTCTCCCCCTAAAGCGTTGTCGTACCCTCACCTGGACCCTAAACCGTCCCCGTCCCCTAACCCTAACCCTGACCCGAACCCTAACCCTAACCCTTCCCCGAAGCCTGACCCTCACTCATCCCCTAATCCTAACCCGTACGCTGACACTAACCCGCGCCCTCACACGTACGCTCCCCCTAAAGCGTTGTCGTACACTCACCTGGACCCTAAACCGTCCCCGTCCCCTAACCCTAACCCTAGCCTGAACCCTAACCCTAACCCTTCCCCGAAGCCTGACCCTCACCCGTCCCCTAACCCTAACCCGTACGCTGACACTAACCCGCGCCCTCACACGTACGCTCTCCCTAAAGCGTTGTCGTACCCTCACCTGGACCCTAACCCGTCCCCGTCCCCTAACCCTAACCCTAGCCCGAAACCTAACCCTAACACTTCCCCGAAGCCTGACCCTCACCCGTCCCCTAACCCTAACCCGTACGCTGACACTAACCTGCGCCCTCACACGTACGCTCCCCCTAAATCGTTGTCGTACCCTCACCTGGACCCTAAACCGTCCCCATCCCCTAACCCTAACCCTAGCCCGAACCCTAAACCTAACCCTTCCCCGAAGCCTGACCCTCACCCGTCCCCTAATCCTAACCCGTACGCTGACACTAACCCGCGCTCTCACACGTACGCTCCCCCTAAAGCGTTGTCGTACACTCACCTGGACCCTAAACCGTCCCCGTCCCCTAACCCTAACCCTAGCCCGAACCCTAACCCTAACCCTTCCCCGAAGCCTGACCCTCACCCGTCCCCTAATCCTAACCCGTACGCTGACACTAACCCGTGCCCTCACACGTACGCTCCCCCTAAAGCGTTGTCGTACCCTCAGCTGGACCCTAAACTGTCCCCGTCCCCTAACCCTAACCCTAGCCCGAACCCTAACCCTAACCCTTCCCCGAAGCCTGACCCTCACCCGTCCCCTAATCCTAACCCGTACGCTGACACTAACCCGCGCCCTCACACGTACGCTCTCCCTAAAGCGTTGTCGTACCCTCACCTGGACCCTAAACCGTCCCCGTCCCCTAACCCTAACCCTGACCCGAACCCTAACCCTAACCCTTCCCCGAAGCCTGACCCTCACCCATACCCTAATCCTAACCCGTACGCTGACACTAACCCGCGCCCTCACACTTACGCTCCCCCTAAAGCGTTGTCGTACACTCACCTGGAACCTAAACCGTCCCCGTCCCCTAACCCTAACCCTAGCCCGAACCCTAACCCTAACCCTTCCCCGAAGCCTGACCCTCACCCGTCCCCTAATCCTAACCCGTACGCTGACACTAACCCGCGCCCTCACACGTACGCTCCCCCTAAAGCGTTGTCGTACCCTCACCTGGACCCTAAACCGTCCCCGTCCCCTAACCCTAACCCTAGTCCGAACCCTAACCCTAACCGTTCCCCGAAGCCTGACCCTCACCCGTCCCCTAATCCTAACCCGTACGCTGACACTAACCCGCGCCCTCACACGTACGCTCCCCCTAAAGCGTTGTCGTACCCTCACCTGGACCCTAAACCGTCCCCGTCCCCTAACTCTAACGCTGGCCCGAACCCTAACCCTAACCCTTCCCCGAAGCCTGACCCTCACCCGTCCCCTAATCCTAACCCGTACGCTGACACTAACCCGCGCCCTCACACGTACACTCCCCCTAAAGCGTTGTCGTACCCTCACCTGGACCCTAAACCGTCCCCGTACCCTAACCCTAACCCTAGCCCGAACCCTAACCCTAACACTTCCCCGAAGCCTGACCCTCAAACGTCCCCTAATCCTAAGCCGTACGCTGACACTAACCCGCGCCCTCACACGTACGCTCCCCCTAAAGCATTGTCGTACCCTCACCTGGACCCTAAACCGTCCCCGTCCCCTAACCCTAACCCTAGCCCGAACCCTAACCCTAACCCTTCCCCGAAGCCTGACCCTCACCCGTCCCCTAAACCTAAGCCGTACGCTGACACTAACCCGCGCCCTCACACGTACGCTCCCCCTAAAGCGTTGTCGTACCCTCACCTGGACTCTAAACCGTCCCCGTCCCCTAACCCTAACCCTAGCCCGAACCCTAACCCTAACCCTTCCCCGAAGCGTGACCCTCACCCGTC
Organism: Grampus griseus; assembly: GCF_964374135.1. NCBI lineage: Eukaryota > Metazoa > Chordata > Mammalia > Artiodactyla > Delphinidae > Grampus > Grampus griseus. Next base: position 394,615 of record NW_028133249.1, on the reverse strand, counting down.
CCGTAATCCTAACCCGTACGCTGACACTAACCCGCGCCCTCACACGTACGCTCCCCCTAAAACGTTGTCGTACCCTCACCTGGACCCTAAACCGTCCCCGTCCCCTAACCCTAACTCTAGCCCGAACCCTAACACTAACCCTTCCCCGAAACCTGACCCTCACCCGTCCCCTAATCCTAACCCGTACGCTGACACTAACCCGCGCCCACACACGTACGCTCCCCCTAAGGCGTTGTCATACCCTCACCTGGACCCTAAACCGTCCCCGTCCCCTAAACCTAACCTTAGCCCGAACCCTAACCCTAACCCTTCCCCGAAGGCTGACCGTCACCCGTCCCCAAATACTAACCCGTACGCTGACACTAACCCGCGCCCTCACACGTACGCTCCCCCTAAAGCGTTGTCGTACCCTCACCTGGACCCTAAACCGTACCCGTCCCCTAACGCTAACCCTAGCCCGAACCCTAACCCTAACCCTTCCCCGAAGCCTGACCCTCACCCGTCCCCTAATCCTAACCCGTACGCTGACACTAACCCGCGCCCTCACACGTACGCTCCCCCTAAAGTGTTGTCGTACCCTCACCTGGACCCTAAACCGTCCCCGTTCCCTAACCCTAACGCTAGCCCTAACCCTAACCCTAACCCTTCCCCGAAGCCTGACCCTCACCCGTCCCCTAATCCTAACCCGTACGCTGACACTAACCCGTGCCCTCACACGTACGCTCCCCCTAAAGCGTTGTCGTACCCTCACCTGGACCCTAAACCGTCCCTGTCCCCTCACCCTAACCCTAGCCCAAACCCTAACCCTCACCCTTCCCCGAAGCCTGACCCTCACCCGTCCCCTAATCCTAAGCCATACTCTGACACTAACCCCCGCCCTCACACGTACGCTCCCCCTAAAGCGTTGTCGTACCCTCACCTGGACCCTAAACCGTCCCCGTCCCCTCACCCTAACCCTAGCCCGAACCCTAACCCTCACACTTCCCCGAAGCCTGACCCTCACCCGTCCCCTATTCCTAAGCCATACGCTGACACTAACCCCCGCCCTCACACGTACGCTCCCCCTAAAGCGTTGTCGTACCCTCACCTGGACCCTAAACCGTTCCCGTCCCCTAACCCTAACCCTAGCCCGAACCCTAACCCTAACCCTTCCCCGAAGCCTGACCCTCACCCGTCCCCTAATCCTAACCCGTACGCTGACACTAACCCGCGCCCTCACACGTACGCTCCCCCTAAAGCGTTGTCGTACCCTCACCTGGACCCTAAACCGTCCCCGTCCCCTAACCCTAACCCTAGCCCGAACCCTAACCCTAACCGTTCCCCGAAGCCTGACCCTCACCCGTCCCCTAATCCTAACCCGTACGCTGACACTAACACGCGCCCTCACACGTACGCTCCCCCTAAAGCGTTGTCGTACCCTCACCTGGACCCTAAACCGTCCCCGTCCCCTAACTCTAACGCTGGACCGAACCCTAACCCTAACCCTTCCCCGAAGCCTGACCCTCACCCGTCCCCTAATCCTAACCCGTACGCTGACACTAACCCGCACCCTCACACGTACGCTCCCCCTAAAGCGTTGTCGTACCCTCACCTGGACCCTAAACCGTCCCCGTCCCCTAAGCCTAACCATAGCCCGAACCCTAACCCTAACACTTCCCCGAAGCCTGACCCTCACCCGTCTCCTAATCCTAACCCGTACGCTGACAGTAACCCGCGCCCTCACACGTACGCTCCCCCTAAAGCGTTGTCGTACCCTCACCTGGACCCTAAACCGTCCCCGTCCCCTAACCCTAACCCTAGCCCGAACCCTAACCCTAACACTTCCCCGAAGCCTGACCCTCAACCGTCCCCTAATCCTAAGCCGTACGCTGACACTAACCCGCGCCCTCACCCGTACGCTCCCCCTAAAGCGTTTTCGTACCCTCACCTGGACCCTAAACCGTCCCCGTCCCCTAACCCTAACCCTAGCCCGAACCCTAACCCTAACCCTTCCCCGAAGCCTGACCCTCACCCGTCCCCTAACTCTAAGCCGTACGCTGACACTAACCCGCGCCCACACACGTACGCTCCCCCTAAGGCGTTGTCATACCCTCACCTGGACGCTAAACCGTCCCCGTCCCCTAACCCTAACCTTAGCCCGAACCCTAACCCTAACCCATCCCCGAAGCCTGACCCTCACCCGTCCCCAAATACTAACCCGTACGCTGACACTAACCCGCGCCCTCACACGTACGCTCCCCCTAAAGCGTTGTCGTACCCTCACCTTGACCCTAAACCGTACCCGTCCCCTAACCCTAACCCTAGCCCGAACCCTAACCCTAACCCTTCCCCGAAGCCTGACCCTCACCCGTCCCCTAACTCTAAGCCGTACGCTGACACTAACCCGCGCCCACACACGTACGCTCCCCCTAAGGCGTTGTCATACCCTCACCTGGACCCTAAACCGTCTCCGTCCCCTAACCCTAACCTTAGCCCGAACCCTAACCCTAACCCATCCCCGAAGCCTGACCCTCACCCGTCCCCAAATACTAACCCGTACGCTGACACTAACCCGCGCCCTCACACGTACGCTCCCCCTAAAGCGTTGTCGTACCCTCACCTGGACCCTAAACCGTCCCCGTCCCCTAACCCTAACCCTAGCCCGAACCCTAACCCTAACACTTCCCCGAAGCCTGACCCTCAACCGTCCCCTAATCCTAAGCCGTACGCTGACACTAACCCGCGCCCTCACCCGTACGCTCCCCCTAAAGCGTTTTCGTACCCTCACCTGGGCCCTAAACCGTCCCCGTCCCCTAACCCTAACCCTAGCCCGAACCCTAACCCTAACCCTTCCCCGAAGCCTGACCCTCACCCGTCCCCTAACTCTAAGCCGTACGCTGACACTAACCCGCGCCCACACACGTACGCTCCCCCTAAGGCGTTGTCATACCCTCACCTGGACCCTAAACCGTCCCCGTCCCCTAACCCTAACCTTAGCCCGAACCCTAACCCTAACCCATCCCCGAAGCCTGACCCTCACCCGTCCCCAAATACTAACCCGTACGCTGACACTAACCCGCGCCCTCACACGTACGCTCCCCCTAAAGCGTTGTCGTACCCTCACCTTGACCCTAAACCGTACCCGTCCCCTAACCCTAACCCTAGCCCGAACCCTAACCCTAACCCTTCCCCGAAGCCTGACCCTCACCCGTCCCCTAATCCTAAGCCGTACGCTGACACTAACCCGCGCCCTCACACGTACGCTCCCCCTAAAGCGTTGTCGTACCCTCACCTGGACCCTAAACCGTCCCCGTCCCCTAACCCTAACCCTAGCCCGAACCCTAACCCTAACCCTTCCCCGAAGCCTGACCCTCAAACGTTCCCTAATCCTAAGCCGTACGCTGACACTAACCCGCGCCCTCACACGTACGCTCGCCCTAAAGCGTTGTCCTACCCTCACCTGGACCCTAAACCGTACCCGTCCCCTAACCCTAACCCTAGCCCGAACCCTAACCCTAACCCTTCCCCGAAGCCTGACCCTCACCCGTCCCCTAATCCTAAGCCGTACGCTGACACTAACCCGCGCCCTCACACGTACGCTCCCCCTAAAGCGTTGTCGTACCCTCACCTGGACCCTAAACCGTCCCCGTCCCCTAACCCTAAACCTAGCCAGAACCCTAACCCTAACCCTTCCCCGAAGCCTGACCCTCACACGTTCCCTAATCCTAAGCCGTACGCTGACACTAACCCGCGCCCTCACACGTACGCTCCCCCTAAAGCGTTGTCGTACCCTCACCTGGACCCTAAACCATCCCCGTTCCCTAACCCTAACCCTAGCCCGAACCCTAACCCTAACCCTTCCCCGAAGCCTGACCCTCACCCGTCCCCTAATCCTAACCCGTACGCTGACACTAACCCGCGCCCTCACACGTACGCTCCCCCTAAAGCGTTGTCGTACCCTCACCTGGACCCTAAACCGTCCCCGTCCCCTCACCCTAACCCTAGCCCGAACCCTAACCCTCACCCTTCCCCGAAGCCTGACCCTCACCCGTCCCCTAATCCTAAGCCATACGCTGACACTAACCCCCGCCCTCACACGTACGCTCCCCCTAAAGCGTTGTCGTACCCTCACCTGGACCCTAAACCGTCCCCGTCCCCTAACCCTAACCCTAGCCCGAACCCTAACCCTAACCCTTCCCCGAAGCCTGACCCTCACCCGTCCCCTAATCCTAACCCGTACGCTGACACTAACCCGCGCCCTCACACGTACGCTCCCCCTAAAGCGTAGTCGTACCCTCACCTGGACCCTAAACCGTCCCCGTCCCCTAACTCTAACGCTGGCCCGAACCCTAACCCTAACCCTTCCCCGAAGCCTGACCCTCACCCGTCCCCTAATCCTAACCCGTACGCTGACACTAACCCGCGCCCTCACACGTACGCTCCCCCTAAAGCGTTGTCGTACCCTCACCTGGACCCTAAACCGTCCCCGTCCCCTAAGCCTAACCATAGCCCGAACCCTAACCCTAACCCTTCCCCGAAGCCTGACCCTCACCCGTCCCCTATTCCTAACCCGTACGCTGACACTAACCCGCGCCCTCACACGTACGCTCCCCCTAAAGCGTTGTCGTACCCTCACCTGGACCCTAAACCGTCCCCGTCCCCTAACCCTAACCCTAGCCCGAACCCTAACCCTAACACTTCCCCGAAGCCTGACCCTCAACCGTCCCCTAATCCTAAGCCGTACGCTGACACTAACCCGCGCCCTCACACGTACGCTCCCCCTAAAGCGTTGTCGTACCCTCACCAGGACCCTAAACCGTACCCGTCCCCTAACCTTAACCCTAGCCCGAACCCTAACCCTAACCCTTCCCCGAAGCCTGACCCTCACCCGTCCCCTAACCCTAACCCGTACGCTGACACTAACCCGCGCCCTCACACGTACGCTCTCCCTAAAGCGTTGTCGTACCCTCACCTGGACCCTAACCCGTCCCCGTCCCCTAACCCTAACCCTAGCCCGAAACCTAACCCTAACCCTTCCCCGAAGCCTGACCCTCACCCGTCCCCTAACCCTAACCCGTACGCTGACACTAACCCGCGCCCTCACACGTACGCTCCCCCTAAAGCGTTGTCGTACCCTCACCTGGACCCTAAACCGTCCCCATCCCCTAACCCTAACCCTAGCCCGAACCCTAACCCTAACCCTTCCCCGAAGCCTGACCCTCACCCGTCCCCTAATCCTAAGCCGTACGCTGACACTAACCCGCGCCCTCACCCGTACGCTCCCCCTAAAGCGTTTTCGTACCCTCACCTGGACCCTAAACCGTCCCCGTCCCCTAACCCTAACCCTAGCCCGAACCCTAACCCTAACCCTTCCCCGAAGCCTGACCCTCACCCGTCCCCTAACCCTAAGCCGTACGCTGACACTAACCCGCGCCCTCACACGTACGCTCCCCCTAAAGCGTTGTCGTACCCTCACCTGGACTCTAAACCGTCCCCGTCCCCTAACCCTAACCCTAGCCCGAACCCTAAACCTAACCCTTCCCCGAAGCGTGACCCTCACCCGTCCCGTAATCCTAACCCGTACGCTGACACTAACCCACGCCCTCACACGTACGCTCCCCCTAAAACGTTGTCGTACCCTCACCTGGACCCTAAACCGTCCCCGTCCCCGTCCCCTAACCCTAGCCCGAACCCTAGCCGTAACTCTTCCCCGAAGCCTGACCCTCACCCGTCCCCTAATCCTAACCCGTACGCTGACACTAACCTGCGCCCTCACACGTACGCTCCCCATAAAGCGTTGTCGTACCCTCACCTGGACCCTAAACCGTCCCCGTCCCCTAACCCTAACCCTAGCCCGAACCCTAACCCTAACCCTTCCCCGAAGCCTGACCCTCACCCGTCCCCTAATCCTAACCCGTACGCTGACACTAATCCACGCCCTCACACGTACGCTCCCCCTAAAGCGTTGTCGTACCCTCACCTGGACGCTAAACCGTCCCCATCCCCAAACACTAACCGTAGCCCGAACCCTAACCCTAACCCTTCCCTGAAGACTGACCCTCACCCGTCCCCTAATTCTAAACCGTACGCTGACACTAACCCGCGCCCTCACACGTACGCTCCCGCTAAAGCGTTGTCGTACCCTCACCTGGACCCTAAACCGTCCCCGGCCCCTAACCCTAACCCTAGCCCGAACCCTAACCCTAACCCTTCCCCGAAGCCTGACCCTCACCCGTCCCCTAATCCTAACCCGTACGCTGACACTAACCCGTGCCCTCACACGTACGCTCCCCCTAAAGCGTTGTCGTACCCTCAGCTGGACCCTAAACTGTCCCCGTCCCCTAACCCTAACCCTAGCCCGAACCCTTACCCTAACCCTTCCCCGAAGCCTGACCCTCACCCGTCCCCTAATCCTAACCCGTACGCTGACACTAACCCACGCCCTCACACGTACGCTCCCCCTAAAGCGTTGTCGTACCCTCACCTGGACCGTAAACCGTCCCCGTCCCCTAACCCTAACCCTAGCCCGAACCCTAACCCTAACCCTTCCTCGAAGCCTGACCCTCACCCGTCCCCTAATCCTAACCCGTACGCTGACACTAACCCGCGCCCTCACATGTACGCTCCTCCTAAAGCGTTGTCGTACCCTCACCTGGACCCTAAACCGTCCCCGTCCCCTAACCCTAACCCTAGCCCGAACCCTAAACCTAACCCTTCCCCGAAGCCTGACCCTCACCCATCCCCTAATCCTAAGCCGTACGCTGACACTAACCCACGCCCTCCCACGTACGCTCCCCCTAAAGCGTTGTCGTACCCTCACCTGGACCCTAAACCGTCCCCGTCCCCTAACCCTAACCCTAGCCCGAACCCTAACCCTAACACTTCCCCGAAGCCTGACCCTCAACCGTCCCCTAATCCTAAGCCGTACGCTGACACTAACCCGCGCCCTCACACGTACGCTCCCCCTAAAGCGTTGTCGTACCCTCACCTGGACCCTAAACCGTCCCCATCCCCTAACCCTAACCCTAGCCCGAACCCTAACCCTAACCCTTCCCCGAAGCCTGACCCTCACCCGTCCCCTAATCCTAAGCCGTACGCTGACACTAACCCGCGCCCTCACCCGTACGCTCCCCCTAAAGCGTTTTCGTACCCTCACCTGGACCCTAAACCGTCCCCGTCCCCTAACCCTAACCCTAGCCCGAACCCTAACCCTAACCCTTCCCCGAAGCCTGACCCTCACCCGTCCCCTAACCCTAAGCCGTACGCTGACACTAACCCGCGCCCTCACACGTACGCTCCCCCTAAAGCGTTGTCGTACCCTCACCTGGACTCTAAACCGTCCCCGTCCCCTAATCCTAACCCTAGCCCGAACCCTAACCCTAACCCTTCCCCGAAGCGTGACCCTCACCCGTCCCGTAATCCTAACCTGTACGCTGACACTAACCCGCGCCCTCACACGTACGCTCCCCCTAAAACGTTGTCGTACCCTCACCTGGACCCTAAACCGTCCCCGTCCCCTAACCCTAACCCTAGCCCGAACCCTAACCCTAACCCTTCCCCGAAGCCTGACCCTCACCCGTCCCCTAATCCTAACCCGTACGCTGACACTAACCCGCGCCCTCACACGTACGCTCCCCCTAAAGCGTTGTCGTACCCTCACCTGGACCCTAAACCGTCCCCGTCCCCTCACCCTAACCCTAGTCCGAACCCTAATCCTAACCCTTCCCCGAAGCCTGACCCTCACCCGTCCCCTAATCCTAAGCCATACGCTGACACTAACCCCCGCCTTCAAACGTACGCTCCCCCTAAAGCGTTGTCGTACCCTCACCTGGACCCTAAACCGTCCCCATCCCCTAACCCTAACCCTAGCCCGAACCCTAACCCTAACCCTTCCCTGAAGCCTGACCCTCACCCGTCCCCTAATCCTAACCCGTACGCTGACACTAACCCGCGCCCTCACACGTACGCTCCCCCTAAAGCGTTGTCGTAACCTCACCTGGACCCTAAACCGTCCCCGTCCCCTAACCCTAACCCTAGCCCGAACCCTAACCCTAACACTTCCCCGAAGCCTGACCCTCACCCGTCCCCTAATCCTAACCCATACGCTGACACTAACCCGCACCCTCACACGTACGCTCCCCCTAAAGCGTTGTCGTACCCTCACCTGGACGCTAAACCGTCCCCGTCCCCTAACCCTAACCCTAGCCCGAACCCTAACCCTAACCCTTCCCCGAAGCCTGACCCTCACCCGTCCCCTAATCCTAACCCGTACGCTGACACTAACCCGCACCCTCACACGTACGCTCCCCCTAAAGCGTTGTCGTACCCTCACCTGGACCCTAAACCGTCCCCGTCCCCTCACCCTAACCCTAGCCCGAACCCTAACCCTCACCATTCCCCGAAGCCTGACCCTCACCCGTCCCCTAATCCTAAGCCGTACGCTGACACTAACCCCCGCCCTCACACGTACGCTCCCCCTAAAGCGTTGTCGTACCCTCACCTGGACCCTAAACCGTCCCCGTCCCCTAACCCTAACCCTAGCCCGAACCCTAACCCTAACCCTTCCCCGAAGCCTGACCCTCACCCGTCCCCTAATCCTAACCCGTACGCTGACACTAACCCGCGCCCTCACACGTACGCTCCCCCTAAAGCGTTGTCGTACCCTCACCTGGACCCTAAACCGTCCCCGTCCCCTAACCCTAACCCTAGCCCGAACCATAACCCTAACCCTTCCCCGAAGCTTGACCCTCACCCGTCCCCTAATCCTAAGCCATAAGCTGACACTAACCCACGCCCTCACACGTACGCTCCCCCTAAAGCGTTGTCGTACCCTCACCTGGACCCTAACCCGTCCCCGTCCCCTAACCCTAACCCTAGCCCGAACCCTAGACGTAACACTTCCCCGAAGCCTGACCCTCACCCGTCCCCTAATCCTAACCCGTACGCTGACACTAACCTGCGCCCTCACACGTACGCTCCCCATAAAGCGTTGTCGTACCCTCACCTGGACCCTAAACCGTCCCCGTCCCCTAACCCCAACCCTAGCCCGAACCCTAACCCTAACCCTTCCCCGAAGCCTGACCCTCACCCGTCCCCTAATCCTAACCCGTACGCTGACACTAATCCACGCCCTCACACGTACGCTCCCCCTAAAGCGTTGTCGTACCCTCACCTGGACGCTAAACCGTCCCCATCCCCAAACACTAACCGTAGCCCGAACCCTAACCCTAACGCTTCCCTGAAGACTGACCCTCACCCGTCCCCTAATTCTAAACCGTACGCTGACACTAACCCGCGCCCTCACACGTACGCTCCCGCTAAAGCGTTGTCGTACCCTCACCTGGACCCTAAACCGTCCCCGGCCCCTAACCCTAACCCTAGCCCGAACCCTAACCCTAACCCTTCCCCGAAGCCTGACCCTCACCCGTCCCCTAATCCTAACCCGTACGCTGACACTAACCCGCGCCCTCACACGTACGCTCCCCCTAAAGCGTTGTCGTACCCTCAGCTGGACCCTAAACTGTCCCCGTCCCCTAACCCTAACCCTAGCCCGAACCCTAACCCTAACCCTTCCCCGAAGCCTGACCCTCACCCGTCCCCTAATCCTAACCCGTACGCTGACACTAACCCGCGCCCTCACACGTACGCTCCCCCTAAAGCGTTGTCGTACCCTCACCTGGACCGTAAACCGTCCCCGTCCCCTAACCCTAACCCTAGCCCGAACCCTAACCCTAACCCTTCCCCGAAGCCTGACCCTCACCCGTCCCCTAATCCTAACCCGTACGCTGACACTAACCCGCGCCCTCACATGTACGCTCCTCCTAAAGCGTTGTCGTACCCTCACCTGGACCCTAAACCGTCCCCGTCCCCTAACCCTAACCCTAGCCCGAACCCTAAACCTAACCCTTCCCCGAAGCCTGACCCTCACCCGTCCCCTAATCCTAAGCCGTACGCTGACACTAACCCACGTCCTCCCACGTACGCTCCCCCTAAAGCGTTGTCGTACCCTCACCTGGACCCTAAACCGTCCCCGTCCCCTAACCCTAACCCTAGCCCGAACTCTAACCCTAACCCTTCCCCGAAGCCTGACACTCACACGTCCCCTAATCCTAACCCGTACGCTGACACTTACCCGCGCCCTCACACGTACTCTCCCCCTAAAGCGTTGTCGTACCCTCACCTGGACCCTAAACCGTCCCCGTCCCCTAACCCTAACCCTGACCCGAACCCTAACCCTAACCGTTCCCCGAAGCCTGACCCTCACCCATCCCCTAATCCTAACCCGTACGCTGACACTAACCCGCGCCCTCACACGTACGCTCCCCCTAAAGCGTTGTCGTACACTCACCTGGACCCTAAACCGTCCCCGTCTCCTAACCCTAACCCTAGCCCGAACCCTAACCCTAACCCTTCCCCGAAGCCTGACCCTCACCTGTCCCCTAATCCTAACCCGTACGCTGACACTAACCCGCGCTCTCACACGTAAGCTCCCCCTAAAGCGTTGTCGTACCCTCACCTGGACCGTAAACCGTCCCCGTCCCCTAACCCTAAACCTAGCCCGAACCCTAACCCTAACCGTTCCCCGAAGCCTGACCCTCACCCGTCCCCTAATCCTAACCCGTACGCTGACACTAACCCGCGCCCTCACACGTACGCTCCCCCTAAAGCGTTGTCGTACCCTCACCTGGAACCTAAACCGTCCCCGTCCCCTAACTCTAACGCTGGCCCGAACCCTAACCCTAACCCTTCCCCGAAGCCTGACCCTCACCCGTCCCCTAATCCTAACCCGTACGCTGACACTAACCCGCGCCCTCACACGTACGCTCCCCCTAAAGCGTTGTCGTACCCTCACCTGGACCCTAAACCGTCCCCGTCCCCTAAGCCTAACCATAGCCCGAACCCTAACCCTAACACTTCCCCGAAGCCTGACCCTCACCCGTCCCCTAATCCTAAGCCGTACGCTGACACTAACCCGCGCCCTCACCCGTACGCTCCCCCTAAAGCGTTTTCGTACCCTCACCTGGACCCTAAACCGTCCCCGTCCCCTAACCCTAACCCTAGCCCGAACCCTAACCCTAACCCTTCCCCGAAGCCTGACCCTCACCCATCCCCTAACCCTAAGCCGTACGCTGACACTAACCCGCGCCCTCACACGTACGCTCCCCCTAAAGCGTTGTCGTACCCTCACCTGGACTCTAAACCGTCCCCATCCCCTAACCCTAACCCTAGCCCGAAGTCTAACCCTAACCCTTCCCCGAAGCGTGACCCTCACCCGTCCCGTAATCCTAACCCGTACGCTGACACTAACCCGCACCCTCACACGTACGCTCCCCCTAAAACGTTGTCGTACCCTCACATGGACCCTAAACCGTCCCCGTCCCCTAACCCTAACCCTAGCCCGAACCCTAACCCTAACCCTTACTCGAAGCCTGACCCTCACACGTCCCCTAATCCTAACCCGTACGCTGACACTAACCCGCGCCCACACACGTACGCTCCCCCTAAGGCGTTGTCATACCCTCACCTGGACCCTAAACCGTCCCCGTCCCCTAACCCTAACCTTAGCCCGAACCCTAACCCTAACCCTTCCCCGAAGCCTGACCCTCACCCGTCCCCTAATCCTAACCCGTACGCTGACACTAACCCGCGCCCTCACACGTACGCTCCCCCTAAAGCGTTTTCGTACCCTCACCTGGACCCTAAACCGTCCCCGTCCCCTAACCCTAACCCTAGCCCGAACCCTAACCCTAACCCTTCCCCGAAGCCTGACCCTCACCCGTCCCCTAACCCTAAGCCGTACGCTGACACTAACCCGCGCCCTCACACGTACGCTCCCCCTAAAGCGTTGTCGTACCCTCACCTGGACTCTAAACCGTCCCCGTCCCCTAACCCTAACCTTAGCCCGAACCCTAACCCTAACCCTTCCCCGAAGCGTGACCCTCACCCGTCCCGTAATCCTAACCCGTACGCTGACACTAACCCGCGCCCTCACACGTACGCTCCCCCTAAAACGTTGTCGTACCCTCACCTGGACCCTAAACCGTCCCCGTCCCCTAACCCTAACCCTAGCCCGAACCCTAACCCTAAACCTTCCCCGAAGCCTGACCCTCACCCGTCCCCTAATCCTAACCCGTACGCTGACACTAACCCACGCCCACACACGTACGCTCCCCCTAAGGCGTTGTCATACCCTCACCTGGACCCTAAACCGTTCCCGTCCCCTAACCCTAACCTTAGCCCGAAACCTAACCCTAACACTTCCCGGAAGCCTGACCCTCACCCGTCCCCTAATCCTAACCCGTACGCTGACACTAACCCGCGCCCTCACACGAACGCTCCCCCTAAAGCGTTGTCGTACCCTCACCTGGACCCTAAACCGTCCCCGTCCCCTAACCCAAACCTAGCCCGAACCCTAACCCTAACCCTTCCCCGAAGCCTGACCCTCACACATTCCCTAATCCTAAGCCATACGCTGACACTAACCAGCGCCCTCACACGTACGCTCCCCCTAAAGCGTTGTCGTACCCTCACCTGGACCCTAAACCGTCCCCGTCCCCTAACCCTAACCCTAGCCCGAACCCTAACCCTAACCCTTCCCCGAAGCCTGACCCTCACCCGTCCCCTAATCCTAACCCGTACGCTGACACTAACCCGCGCCCTCACACGTACGCTCCCCCTAAAGCGTTGTCGTACCCTCACCTGGACCCTAAACCGTCCCCGTCCCCTCACCCTAACCCTAGCCCGAACCCTAACCCTCACCCTTCCCCGAAGCCTGACCCTCACCCGTCCCCTAATCCTAAGCCATACGCTGACACTAACCCCCGCCTTCACACGTACGCTCCCCCTAAAGCGTTGTCGTACCCTCACCTGGACCCTAAACCGTCCCCGTCCCCTAACCCTAACCCTAGCCCGAACCCTAAACCTAACCCTTCCCCGAAGCCTGACCCTCACCCGTCCCCTAATCCTAACCCGTACGCTGACACTAACCCGCGCCCTCACACGTACGCTCCCCCTAAAGCGTTGTCGTACCCTCACCTGGACCCTAAACCGTCCCCGTCCCCTAACCCTAACCATAGCCCGAACCCTAACCCTAACACTTCCCCGAAGCCTGACCCTCACCCGTCCCCTAATCCTAACCCGTACGCTGACACTAACCCGCGCCCTCACACGTACGCTCCCCCTAAAGCGTTGTCATACCCTCACCTGGACCCTAAACCGTCCGCATCCCCTAACCTTAACCCTAGCCCGAACCCTAACCCTAACCCTTCCCCGAAGCCTGACCCTCACCCGTCCCCTAATCCTAAGCCGTACGCTGACACTAACCCGCGCCCTGACCCGTACGCTCCCCCTAAAGCGTTTTCGTACCCTCACCTGGACCCTAAACCGTCCCCGTCCCCTAACCCTAACCCTAGCCCGAACCCTAACCCTAACCCTTCCCCGAAGCCTGACCCTCACCCGTCCCCTAACCCTAAGCCGTACGCTGACACTAACCCGCGCCCTCACACGTACGCTCCCCCTAAAGCGTTGTCGTACCCTCACCTGGACTCTAAACCGTCCCCGTCCCCTAACCCTACCCCTAGCCCGAACCCTAACCCTAACCCTTCCCCGAAGCGTGACCCTCACCCGTCCCGTAATCCTAACCCGTACGCTGACACTAACCCGCGCCCTCACAGGTACGCTCCCCCTAAAACGTTGTCGTACCCTCACCTGGACCCTAAACCGTCCCCGTCCCCTAACCCTAACCCTAGCCCGAACCCTAACCCTCAACCTTCCCCGAAGCCTGACCCTCACCCGTCCCCTAATCCTAACCCGTACGCTGACACTAACCCGCGCCCTCACACGTACGCTCCCCCTAAAGTGTTGTCGTACCCTCACCTGGACCCTAAACCGTCCGCATCCCCTAACCTTAACCCTAGCCCGAACCCTAACCCTAACCCTTCCCCGAAGCCTGACCCTCACCCGTCCCCTAATCCTAAGCCGTACGCTGACACTAACCCGCGCCCTCACACGTACGCTCCCCCTAAAGCGTTTTCGTACCCTCACCTGGACCCTAAACCGTCCCCGTCCCCTAACTCTAACCCTAGCCCGAACCCTAACCCTAACCCTTCCCCGAAGCCTGACCCTCACCCGTCCCCTAACCCTAAGCCGTACGCTGACACTAACCCGCGCCCTCACACGTACGCTCCCCCTAAAGCGTTGTCGTACCCTCACCTGGACTCTAAACCGTCCCCGTCCCCTAACCCTACCCCTAGCCCGAACCCTAACCCTAACCCTTCCCCGAAGCGTGACCCTCACCCGTCCCGTAATCCTAACCCGTACGCTGACACTAACCCGCGCCCTCACACGTACGCTCTCCCTAAAACGTTGTCGTACTCTCACCTGGACCCTAAACCGTCCCCGTCTCCTAACCCTAACCCTGACCCGAACCCTAACCCTAACCCTTCCCCGAAGCCTGACCCTCACCCATCCCCTAATCCTAACCCGTACGCTGACACTAACCCGCGCGCTCACACGTACGCTCCCCCTAAAGCGTTGTCGTACACTCACCTGGACCCTAAACCGTCCCCGTCCCCTAACCCTAACCCTAGCCCGAACCCTAACCCTAACACTTCCCCGAAGCCTGACCCTCACCCGTCCCCTAATCCTAACCCGTACGCTGACACTAACCCGCGCCCTCACACGTACGCTCCCCCTAAAGCGTTGTCGTACCCTCACCTGGACCCTAAACCGTCCCCGTCCCCTAACCCTAACCCTAGCCCGAACCCTAACCCTAACCGTTCCCCGAAGCCTGACCCTCACCCGTCCCCTAATCCTAACCCGTACGCTGACACTAACCCGCGCCCTCACACGTACGCTCCCCCTAAAGCGTTGTCGTACCCTCACCTGGACCCTAAACCGTCCCCGTCCCCTAACTCTAACGCTGGCCCGAACCCTAACCCTAACCCTTCCCCGAAGCCTGACCCTCACCCGTCCCCTAATCCTAACCCGTACGCTGACACTAACCCGCGCCCTCACACGTACGCTCCCCCTAAAGCGTTGTCGTACCCTCACCTGGACCCTAAACCGTCCCCGTACCCTAACCCTAACCCTAGCCCGAACCCTAACCCTAACACTTCCCCGAAGCCTGACCCTCAAACGTCCCCTAACCCTAACCCGTACCCTGACACTAACCCGCGCCCTCACACGTACGCTCCCCCTAAAGCGTTGTCGTACCCTCACCTGGACCCTAAACCGTCCCCGTCCCCGAAGCCTAACCATAGCCCGAACCCTAACCCTAACCCTTCCCCGAAGCCTGACCCTCACCCGTCCCCTAATCCTAACGCGTACGCTGACACTAACCCGCGCCCTCACACGTACGCTCCCCCTAAAGCGTTGTCGTACCCTCACCTGGACCCTAAACCGTCCCCGTCCCCTAACCCTAACCCTAGCCCGAACCCTAACCCTAACACTTCCCCGAAGCCTGACCCTCAACCGTCCCCTAATCCTAAGCCGTACGCTGACACTAACCCGCGCCCTCACACGTACGCTCCCCCTAAAGCGTTGTCGTACCCTCACCAGGACCCTAAACCGTACCCGTCCCCTAACCTTAACCCTAGCCCGAACCCTAACCCTAACCCTTCCCCGAAGCCTGACCCTCACCCGTCCCCTAACCCTAACCCGTACGCTGACACTAACCTGCGCCCTCACACGTACGCTCTCCCTAAAGCGTTGTCGTACCCTCACCTGGACCCTAACCCGTCCCCGTCCCCTAACCCTAACCCTAGCCCGAACCCTAACCCTAACCCTTCCCCGAAGCCTGACCCTCACCCGTCCCCTAACCCTAACCCGTACGCTGACACTAACCCGCGCCCTCACACGTACGCTCCCCCTAAATCGTTGTCGTACCCTCACCTGGACCCTAAACCGTCCCCATCCCCTAACCCTAACCCTAGCCCGAACCCTAAACCTAACCCTTCCCCGAAGCCTGACCCTCACCCGTCCCCTAATCCTAACCCGTACGCTGACACTAACCTGCGCCCTCACACATACGCTCCCCCTAAAGCGTTGTCGTACCCTCACCTGGACCCTAAACCGTCCCCGTCCCCTAACCCTAACCCTAGCCCGAACCCTAACCCTAAACCTTCCCCGAAGCCTGACCCTCACCCGTCCCCTAATCCTAACCCGTACGCTGACACTAACCCGTGCCCTCACACGTACGCTCCCCCTAAAGCGTTGTCGTACCCTCAGCTGGACCCTAAACCGTCCCCGTCCCCTAACCCTAACCCTAGCCCGAACCCTAACCCTAACCCTTCCCCGAAGCCTGACCCTCACCCGTCCCCTAATCCTAACCCGTACGCTGACACTAACCCGCGCCCTCACACGTACGCTCCCCCTAAAGCGTTGTCGTACCCTCACCTGGACCGTAAACCGTCCCCGTCCCCTAACCCTAACCCTAGCCCGAACCCTAACCCTAACCCTTCCCCGAAGCCTGACCCTCACCCGTCCCCTAATCCTAACCCGTACGCTGACACTAACCCGCGCCCTCACACGTACGCTCCCCCTAAAGCGTTTTCGTACCCTCACCTGGACCCTAAACCGTCCCCGTCCCCTAACCCTAACCCTAGCCCGAACCCTAACCCTAACCCTTCCCCGAAGCCTGACCCTCACCCGTCCCCTAACCCTAAGCCGTACGCTGACACTAACCCGCGCCCTCACACGGACGCTCCCCCTAAAACGTTGTCGTACCCTCACCTGGACCCTAAACCGTCCCTGTCCCCTAACCCTAACCCTAGCCCGAACCCTAACCCTAACCCTTCCCCGAAGCCTGACCCTCACCCGTCCCCTAATCCTAACCCGTACGCTGACACTAACCCGCGCCCACACACGTACGCTCCCCCTAAGGCGTTGTCATACCCTCACCTGGACCCTAAACCGTCCCCGTTCCCTAACCCTAACCCTAGCCCGAACCCTAACCCTAACCCTTCCCCGAAGCCTGACCCTCACCCGTCCCCTAATCCTAACCCATACGCTGACACTAACCCGCGCCCTCACACGTACGCTCCCCCTAAAGCGTTGTCGTACCCTCACCTGGACCCTAAACCGTCCCCGTCCCCTAAGCCTAACCATAGCCCGAACCCTAACCCTAACCCTTCCCCGAAGCCTGACAGTCACCCATCCCCTAATCCTAACCCGTACGCTGACACTAACCCGCGCCCTCACACGTACGCTCCCCCTAAAGCGTTGTCGTACCCTCACCTGGACCCTAAACCGTCCCCGTCCCCTAACCCTAACCCTAGCCCGAACCCTAACCCTAACACTTCCCCGAAGCCTGACCCTCAACCGTCCCCTAATCCTAAGCCGTACGCTGACACTAACCCGCGCCCTCACACGTACGCTCCCGCTAAAGCGTTGTCGTACCCTCACCAGGACCCTAAACCGTACCCGTCCCCTAACCTTAACTCTAGCCCAAACCCTAACCCTAACCCTTCCCCGAAGCCTGACCCTCACCCGTCCCCTAACCCTAACCCGTACGCTGACACTAACCCGCGCCCTCACACGTACGCTCTCCCTAAAGCGTTGTCGTACCCTCACGTGGACCCTAACCCGTCCCCGGCCCCTAACCCTAACCCTAGCCCGAACCCTAACCCTAACCCTTCCCCGAAGCCTGACCCTCACCCGTCCCCTAACCCTAACCCGTACGCTGACACTAACCCGCGCCCTCACACGTACGCTCCCCCTAAATCGTTGTCGTACCCTCACCTGGACCCTAAACCGTCCCCATCCCCTAACCCTAACCCTAGCCCGAACCCTAAACCTAACCCTTCCCCGAAGCCTGACACTCACCCGTCCCCTAATCCTAACCCGTACGCTGACACTAACCCGCGCCCTCACACGTACGCTCCTCCTAAAGCGTTGTCGTACCCTCACCTGGACCCTAAACCGTCCCCGTCCCCTAACCCTAACCCTAGCCCGAACCCTAAACCTAACCCTTCCCCGAAGCCTGACCCTCTCCCGTCCCCTAATCCTAAGCCGTACGCTGACACTAACCCACGCACTCCCACGTACGCTCCCCCTAAAGCGTTGTCGTACCCTCACCTGGACCCTAAACCGTCCCCGTCCCCTAACCCTAACCCTAGCCCGAACTCTAACCCTAACCCTTCCCCGAAGCCTGACACTCACACGTCCCCTAATCCTAACCCGTACGCTGACACTTACCCGCGCCCTCACACGTACTCTCCCCCTAAAGCGTTGTCGTACCCTCACCTGGACCCTAAACCGTCCCCGTCCCCTAACCCTAACCCTGACCCGAACCCTAACCCTAACCCTTCCCCGAAGCCTGACCCTCACTCATCCCCTAATCCTAACCCGTACGCTGACACTAACCCGCGCCCTCACACGTACGCTCCCCCTAAAGCGTTGTCGTACACTCACCTGGACCCTAAACCGTCCCCGTCCCCTAACCCTAACCCTAGCCCGAACCCTAACCCTAACCCTTCCCCGAAGCCTGACCCTCACCCGTCCCCTAACCCTAACCCGTACGCTGACACTAACCCGCGCCCTCACACGTACGCTCTCCCTAAAGCGTTGTCGTACCCTCACCTGGACCCTAACCCGTCCCCGTCCCCTAACCCTAACCCTAGCCCGAACCCTAACCCTAACCCTTCCCCGAAGCCTGACCCTCACCCGTCCCCTAACCCTAACCCGTACGCTGACACTAACCTGCGCCCTCACACGTACGCTCCCCCTAAATCGTTGTCGTACCCTCACCTGGACCCTAAACCGTCCCCATCCCCTAACCCTAACCCTAGCCCGAACCCTAAACCTAACCCTTCCCCGAAGCCTGACCCTCACCCGTCCCCTAATCCTAACCCGTACGCTGACACTAACCCGCGCCCTCACACGTACGCTCCCCCTAAAGCGTTGTCGTACACTCACCTGGACCCTAAACCGTCCCCGTCCCCTAACCCTAACCCTAGCCCGAACCCTAACCCTAACCCTTCCCCGAAGCCTGACCCTCACCCGTCCCCTAATCCTAACCCGTACGCTGACACTAACCCGTGCCCTCACACGTACGCTCCCCCTAAAGCGTTGTCGTACCCTCAGCTGGACCCTAAACTGTCCCCGTCCCCTAACCCTAACCCTAGCCCGAACCCTAACCCTAACCCTTCCCCGAAGCCTGACCCTCACCCGTCCCCTAATCCTAACCCGTACGCTGACACTAACCCGCGCCCTCACACGTACGCTCTCCCTAAAGCGTTGTCGTACCCTCACCTGGACCCTAAACCGTCCCCGTCCCCTAACCCTAACCCTGACCCGAACCCTAACCCTAACCCTTCCCCGAAGCCTGACCCTCACCCATACCCTAATCCTAACCCGTACGCTGACACTAACCCGCGCCCTCACACGTACGCTCCCCCTAAAGCGTTGTCGTACACTCACCTGGAACCTAAACCGTCCCCGTCCCCTAACCCTAACCCTAGCCCGAACCCTAACCCTAACCCTTCCCCTTAGCCTGACCCTCACCCGTCCCCTAATCCTAACCCGTACGCTGACACTAACCCGCGCCCTCACACGTACGCTCCCCCTAAAGCGTTGTCGTACCCTCACCTGGACCCTAAACCGTCCCCGTCCCCTAACCCTAACCCTAGCCCGAACCCTAACCCTAACCGTTCCCCGAAGCCTGACCCTCACCCGTCCCCTAATCCTAACCCGTACGCTGACACTAACCCGCGCCCTCACACGTACGCTCCCCCTAAAGCGTTGTCGTACCCTCACCTGGACCCTAAACCGTCCCCGTCCCCTAACTCTAACGCTGGCCCGAACCCTAACCCTAACCCTTCCCCGAAGCCTGACCCTCACCCGTCCCCTAATCCTAACCCGTACGCTGACACTAACCCGCGCCCTCACACGTACGCTCCCCCTAAAGCGTTGTCGTACCCTCACCTGGACCCTAAACCGTCCCCGTACCCTAACCCTAACCCTAGCCCGAACCCTAACCCTAACACTTCCCCGAAGCCTGACCCTCAAACGTCCCCTAATCCTAAGCCGTACGCTGACACTAACCCGCGCCCTCACACGTACGCTCCCCCTAAAGCATTGTCGTACCCTCACCTGGACCCTAAACCGTCCCCGTCCCCTAACCCTAACCCTAGCCCGAACCCTAACCCTAACCCTTCCCCGAAGCCTGACCCTCACCCGTCCCCTAAACCTAAGCCGTACGCTGACACTAACCCGCGCCCTCACACGTACGCTCCCCCTAAAGCTTTGTCGTACCCTCACCTGGACTCTAAACCGTCCCCGTCCCCTAACCCTAACCCTAGCCCGAACCCTAACCCTAACCCTTCCCCGAAGCGTGACCCTCACCCGTCCCGTAATCCTAACCCGTACGCTGACACTAACCCGCGCCCTCACACGTACGCTCCCCCTAAAACGTTGTCGTACCCTCACCTGGACCCTAAACCGTCCCCGTCCCCTAACCCTAACTCTAGCCCGAACCCTAACCCTAACCCTTCCCCGAAACCTGACCCTCACCCGTCCCCTAATCCTAACCCGTACGCTGACACTAACCCGCGCCCACACACGTACGCTCCCCCTAAGGCGTTGTCATACCCTCACCTGGACCCTAAACCGTCCCCGTCCCCTAAACCTAACCTTAGCCCGAACCCTAACCCTAACCCTTCCCCGAAGCCTGACCGTCACCCGTCCCCAAATACTAACCCGTACGCTGACACTAACCCGCGCCCTCACACGTACGCTCCCCCTAAAGCGTTGTCGTACCCTCACCTGGACCCTAAACCGTACCCGTCCCCTAACGCTAACCCTAGCCCGAACCCTAACCCTAACCCTTCCCCGAAGCCTGACCCTCACCCGTCCCCTAATCCTAACCCGTACGCTGACACTAACCCGCGCCCTCACACGTACGCTCCCCCTAA
This sequence comes from Grampus griseus, assembly GCF_964374135.1. Lineage (NCBI taxonomy): Eukaryota > Metazoa > Chordata > Mammalia > Artiodactyla > Delphinidae > Grampus > Grampus griseus. The sequence continues at coordinate 373,724 of NW_028133249.1, read as the reverse complement.
AGCGTTGTCGTACCCTCACCTGGACCCTAAACCGTCCCCGTTCCCTAACCCTAACCCTAGCCCTAACCCTAACCCTAACCCTTCCCCGAAGCCTGACCCTCACCCGTCCCCTAATCCTAACCCGTACGCTGACACTAACCCGTGCCCTCACACGTACGCTCCCCCTAAAGCGTTGTCGTACCCTCACCTGGACCCTAAACCGTCCCCGTCCCCTCACCCTAACCCTGACCCGAACCCTAACCCTAACCCTTCCCCGAAGCCTGACCCTCACCCATACCCTAATCCTAACCCGTACGCTGACACTAACCCGCGCCCTCACACGTACGCTCCCCCTAAAGCGTTGTCGTACACTCACCTGGAACCTAAACCGTCCCCGTCCCCTAACCCTAACCCTAGCCCGAACCCTAACCCTAACCCTTCCCCTTAGCCTGACCCTCACCCGTCCCCTAATCCTAACCCGTACGCTGACACTAACCCGCGCCCTCACACGTACGCTCCCCCTAAAGCGTTGTCGTACCCTCACCTGGACCCTAAACCGTCCCCGTCCCCTAACCCTAACCCTAGCCCGAACCCTAACCCTAACCGTTCCCCGAAGCCTGACCCTCACCCGTCCCCTAATCCTAACCCGTACGCTGACACTAACCCGCGCCCTCACACGTACGCTCCCCCTAAAGCGTTGTCGTACCCTCACCTGGACCCTAAACCGTCCCCGTCCCCTAACTCTAACGCTGGCCCGAACCCTAACCCTAACCCTTCCCCGAAGCCTGACCCTCACCCGTCCCCTAATCCTAACCCGTACGCTGACACTAACCCGCGCCCTCACACGTACGCTCCCCCTAAAGCGTTGTCGTACCCTCACCTGGACCCTAAACCGTCCCCGTACCCTAACCCTAACCCTAGCCCGAACCCTAACCCTAACACTTCCCCGAAGCCTGACCCTCAAACGTCCCCTAATCCTAAGCCGTACGCTGACACTAACCCGCGCCCTCACACGTACGCTCCCCCTAAAGCATTGTCGTACCCTCACCTGGACCCTAAACCGTCCCCGTCCCCTAACCCTAACCCTAGCCCGAACCCTAACCCTAACCCTTCCCCGAAGCCTGACCCTCACCCGTCCCCTAAACCTAAGCCGTACGCTGACACTAACCCGCGCCCTCACACGTACGCTCCCCCTAAAGCGTTGTCGTACCCTCACCTGGACTCTAAACCGTCCCCGTCCCCTAACCCTAACCCTAGCCCGAACCCTAACCCTAACCCTTCCCCGAAGCGTGACCCTCACCCGTCCCGTAATCCTAACCCGTACGCTGACACTAACCCGCGCCCTCACACGTACGCTCCCCCTAAAACGTTGTCGTACCCTCACCTGGACCCTAAACCGTCCCCGTCCCCTAACCCTAACTCTAGCCCGAACCCTAACCCTAACCCTTCCCCGAAACCTGACCCTCACCCGTCCCCTAATCCTAACCCGTACGCTGACACTAACCGTGCCCTCACACGTACGCTCCCCCTAAAGCGTTGTCGTACCCTCAGCTGGACCCTAAACCGTCCCCGTCCCCTAACCCTAACCCTAGCCCGAACCCTAACCCTAACCCTTCCCCGAAGCCTGACCCTCACCCGTCCCCTAATCCTAACCCGTACGCTGACACTAACCCGCGCCCTCACACGTACGCTCCCCCTAAAGCGTTGTCGTACCCTCACCTGGACCGTAAACCGTCCCCGTCCCCTAACCCTAACCCTAGCCCGAACCCTAACCCTAACCCTTCCCCGAAGCCTGACCCTCACCCGTCCCCTAATCCTAACCCGTACGCTGACACTAACCCGCGCCCTCACACGTACGCTCCCCCTAAAGCGTTTTCGTACCCTCACCTGGACCCTAAACCGTCCCCGTCCCCTAACCCTAACCCTAGCCCGAACCCTAACCCTAACCCTTCCCCGAAGCCTGACCCTCACCCGTCCCCTAACCCTAAGCCGTACGCTGACACTAACCCGCGCCCTCACACGGACGCTCCCCCTAAAACGTTGTCGTACCCTCACCTGGACCCTAAACCGTCCCTGTCCCCTAACCCTAACCCTAGCCCGAACCCTAACCCTAACCCTTCCCCGAAGCCTGACCCTCACCCGTCCCCTAATCCTAACCCGTACGCTGACACTAACCCGCGCCCACACACGTACGCTCCCCCTAAGGCGTTGTCATACCCTCACCTGGACCCTAAACCGTCCCCGTTCCCTAACCCTAACCCTAGCCCGAACCCTAACCCTAACCCTTCCCCGAAGCCTGACCCTCACCCGTCCCCTAATCCTAACCCGTACGCTAACACTAACCCGCGCCCTCACACGTACGCTCCCCCTAAAGCGTTGTCGTACCCTCACCTGGACCCTAAACCGTCCCCGTCCCCTCACCCTAACCCTAGCCCGAACCCTAACCCTCACCCTTCCCCGAAGCCTGACCCTCACCCGTCCCCTAATCCTAAGCCATACGCTGACACTAACCCCCGCCCTCACACGTACGCTCCCCCTAAAGCGTTGTCGTACCCTCACCTGGACCCTAAACCGTCCCCGTCCCCTAACCCTAACCCTAGCCCGAACCCTAACCCTAACCCTTCCCCGAAGCCTGACCCTCACCCGTCCCCTAATCCTAACCCGTACGCTGACACTAACCCGTGCCCTCACACGTACGCTCCCCCTAAAGCGTTGTCGTACCCTCACCTGGAACCTAAACCGTCCCCGTCCCCTAACCCTAACCCTAGCCCGAACCCTAACCCTAACCCTTCCCCGAAGCCTGACCCTCACCCGTCCCCTAATCCTAACCCGTACGCTGACACTAACCCGCGCCCTCACACGTACGCTCCCCCTAAAGCGTAGTCGTACCCTCACCTGGACCCTAAACCGTCCCCGTCCCCTAACTCTAACGCTGGCCCGAACCCTAACCCTAACCCTTCCCCGAAGCCTGATCCTCACCCGTCCCCTAATCCTAACCCATACGCTGACACTAACCCGCGCCCTCACACGTACGCTCCCCCTAAAGCGTTGTCGTACCCTCACCTGGACCCTAAACCGTCCCCGTCCCCTAAGCCTAACCATAGCCCGAACCCTAACCCTAACCCTTCCCCGAAGCCTGACAGTCACCCATCCCCTAATCCTAACCCGTACGCTGACACTAACCCGCGCCCTCACACGTACGCTCCCCCTAAAGCGTTGTCGTACCCTCACCTGGACCCTAAACCGTCCCCGTCCCCTAACCCTAACCCTAGCCCGAACCCTAACCCTAACACTTCCCCGAAGCCTGACCCTCAACCGTCCCCTAATCCTAAGCCGTACGCTGACACTAACCCGCGCCCTCACACGTACGCTCCCGCTAAAGCGTTGTCGTACCATCACCAGGACCCTAAACCGTACCCGTCCCCTAACCTTAACTCTAGCCCAAACCCTAACCCTAACCCTTCCCCGAAGCCTGACCCTCACCCGTCCCCTAACCCTAACCCGTACGCTGACACTAACCCGCGCCCTCACACGTACGCTCTCCCTAAAGCGTTGTCGTACCCTCACCTGGACCCTAAACCGTCCCCGTCCCCTAACCCTAACCCTAGCCCGAACCCTAACCCTAACCCTTCCCCGAAGCCTGACCCTCACCCGTCCCCTAATCCTAACCCGTACGCTGACACTAACCCGTGCCCTCACACGTACGCTCCCCCTAAAGCGTTGTCGTACCCTCAGCTGGACCCTAAACTGTCCCCGTCCCCTAACCCTAACCCTAGCCCGAACCCTAACCCTAACCCTTCCCCGAAGCCTGACCCTCACCCGTCCCCTAATCCTAACCCGTACGCTGACACTAACCCGCGCCCTCACACGTACGCTCCCCCTAAAGCGTTGTCGTACCCTCACCTGGACCGTAAACCGTCCCCGTCCCCTAACCCTAACCCTAGCCCGAACCCTAACCCTAACACTTCCCCTTAGCCTGACCCTCACCCGTCCCCTAATCCTAACCCGTACGCTGACACTAACCCGCGCCCTCACACGTACGCTCCTCCTAAAGCGTTGTCGTACCCTCACCTGGACCCTAAACCGTCCCCGTCCCCTAACCCTAACCCTAGCCCGAACCCTAAACCTAACCCTTCCCCGAAGCCTGACCCTCTCCCGTCCCCTAATCCTAAGCCGTACGCTGACACTAACCCACGCACTCCCACGTACGCTCCCCCTAAAGCGTTGTCGTACCCTCACCTGGACCCTAAACCGTCCCCGTCCCCTAACCCTAACCCTAGCCCGAACTCTAACCCTAACCCTTTCCCGAAGCCTGACACTCACACGTCCCCTAATCCTAACCCGTACGCTGACACTTACCCGCGCCCTCACACGTACTCTCCCCCTAAAGCGTTGTCGTACCCTCACCTGGACCCTAAACCGTCCCCGTCCCCTAACCCTAACCCTGACCCGAACCCTAACCCTAACCCTTCCCCGAAGCCTGACCCTCACTCATCCCCTAATCCTAACCCGTACGCTGACACTAACCCGCGCCCTCACACGTACGCTCCCCCTAAAGCGTTGTCGTACACTCACCTGGACCCTAAACCGTCCCCGTCCCCTAACCCTAACCCTAGCCCGAACCCTAACCCTAACCCTTCCCCGAAGCCTGACCCTCACCCGTCCCCTAACCCTAACCCGTACGCTGACACTAACCCGCGCCCTCACACGTACGCTCTCCCTAAAGCGTTGTCGTACCCTCACCTGGACCCTAACCCGTCCCCGTCCCCTAACCCTAACCCTAGCCCGAACCCTAACCCTAACCCTTCCCCGAAGCCTGACCCTCACCCGTCCCCTAACCCTAACCCGTACGCTGACACTAACCTGCGCCCTCACACGTACGCTCCCCCTAAATCGTTGTCGTACCCTCACCTGGACCCTAAACCGTCCCCATCCCCTAACCCTAACCCTAGCCCGAACCCTAAACCTAACCCTTCCCCGAAGCCTGACCCTCACCCGTCCCCTAATCCTAACCCGTACGCTGACACTAACCCGCGCCCTCACACGTACGCTCCCCCTAAAGCGTTGTCGTACACTCACCTGGACCCTAAACCGTCCCCGTCCCCTAACCCTAACCCTAGCCCGAACCCTAACCCTAACACTTCCCCGAAGCCTGACCCTCACCCGTCCCCTAATCCTAACCCGTACGCTGACACTAACCCGTGCCCTCACACGTACGCTCCCCCTAAAGCGTTGTCGTACCCTCAGCTGGACCCTAAACTGTCCCCGTCCCCTAACCCTAACCCTAGCCCGAACCCTAACCCTAACCCTTCCCCGAAGCCTGACCCTCACCCGTCCCCTAATCCTAACCCGTACGCTGACACTAACCCGCGCCCTCACACGTACGCTCTCCCTAAAGCGTTGTCGTACCCTCACCTGGACCCTAAACCGTCCCCGTCCCCTAACCCTAACCCTGACCCGAACCCTAACCCTAACCCTTCCCCGAAGCCTGACCCTCACCCATACCCTAATCCTAACCCGTACGCTGACACTAACCCGCGCCCTCACACGTACGCTCCCCCTAAAGCGTTGTCGTACACTCACCTGGAACCTAAACCGTCCCCGTCCCCTAACCCTAACCCTAGCCCGAACCCTAACCCTAACCCTTCCCCTTAGCCTGACCCTCACCCGTCCCCTAGTCCTAACCCGTACGCTGACACTAACCCGCGCCCTCACACGTACGCTCCCCCTAAAGCGTTGTCGTACCCTCACCTGGACCCTAAACCGTCCCCGTCCCCTAACCCTAACCCTAGCCCGAACCCTAACCCTAACCGTTCCCCGAAGCCTGACCCTCACCCGTCCCCTAATCCTAACCCGTACGCTGACACTAACCCGCGACCTCACACGTACGCTCCCCCTAAAGCGTTGTCGTACCCTCACCTGGACCCTAAACCGTCCCCGTCCCCTAACTCTAACGCTGGCCCGAACCCTAACCCTAACCCTTCCCCGAAGCCTGACCCTCACCCGTCCCCTAATCCTAACCCGTACGCTGACACTAACCCGCGCCCTCACACGTACGCTCCCCCTAAAGCGTTGTCGTACCCTCACCTGGACCCTAAACCGTCCCCGTACCCTAACCCTAACCCTAGCCCGAACCCTAACCCTAACACTTCCCCGAAGCCTGACCCTCAAACGTCCCCTAATCCTAAGCCGTACGCTGACACTAACCCGCGCCCTCACACGTACGCTCCCCCTAAAGCATTGTCGTACCCTCACCTGGACCCTAAACCGTCCCCGTCCCCTAACCCTAACCCTAGCCCGAACCCTAACCCTAACCCTTCCCCGAAGCCTGACCCTCACCCGTCCCCTAAACCTAAGCCGTACGCTGACACTAACCCGCACCCTCACACGTACGCTCCCCCTAAAGCGTTGTCGTACCCTCACCTGGACTCTAAACCGTCCCCGTCCCCTAACCCTAACCCTAGCCCGAACCCTAACCCTAACCCTTCCCCGAAGCGTGACCCTCACCCGTCCCGTAATCCTAACCCGTACGCTGACACTAACCCGCGCCCTCACACGTACGCTCCCCCTAAAACGTTGTCGTACCCTCACCTGGACCCTAAACCGTCCCCGTCCCCTAACCCTAACTATAGCCCGAACCCTAACCCTAACCCTTCCCCGAAACCTGACCCTCACCCGTCCCCTAATCCTAACCCGTACGCTGACACTAACCCGCGCCCACACACGTACGCTCCCCCTAAGGCGTTGTCATACCCTCACCTGGACCCTAAACCGTCCCCGTCCCCTAAACCTAACCTTAGCCCGAACCCTAACCCTAACCCTTCCCCGAAGCCTGACCGTCACCCGTCCCCAAATACTAACCCGTACGCTGACACTAACCCGCGCCCTCACACGTACGCTCCCCCTAAAGCGTTGTCGTACCCTCACCTGGACCCTAAACCGTACCCGTCCCCTAACGCTAACCCTAGCCCGAACCCTAACCCTAACCCTTCCCCGAAGCCTGACCCTCACCCGTCCCCTAATCCTAACCCGTACGCTGACACTAACCCGCGCCCTCACACGTACGCTCCCCCTAAAGTGTTGTCGTACCCTCACCTGGACCCTAAACCGTCCCCGTTCCCTAACCCTAACCCTAGCCCTAACCCTAACCCTAACCCTTCCCCGAAGCCTGACCCTCACCCGTCCCCTAATCCTAACCCGTACGCTGACACTAACCCGTGCCCTCACACGTACGCTCCCCCTAAAGCGTTGTCGTACCCTCACCTGGACCCTAAACCGTCCCCGTCCCCTCACCCTAACCCTGACCCGAACCCTAACCCTAACCCTACCCCGAAGCCTGACCCTCACCCATACCCTAATCCTAACCCGTACGCTGACACTAACCCGCGCCCTCACACGTACGCTCCCCCTAAAGCGTTGTCGTACACTCACCTGGAACCTAAACCGTCCCCGTCCCCTAACCCTAACCCTAGCCCGAACCCTAACCCTAACCCTTCCCCTTAGCCTGACCCTCACCCGTCCCCTAATCCTAACCCGTACGCTGACACTAACCTGCGCCCTCACACGTACGCTCCCCCTAAATCGTTGTCGTACCCTCACCTGGACCCTAAACCGTCCCCATCCCCTAACCCTAACCCTACCCCGAACCCTAAACCTAACCCTTCCCCGAAGCCTGACCCTCACCCGTCCCCTAATCCTAACCCGTACGCTGACACTAACCCGCGCCCTCACACGTACGCTCCCCATAAAGCGTTGTCGTACACTCACCTGGACCCTAAACCGTCCCCGTCCCCTAACCCTAACCCTAGCCCGAACCCTAACCCTAACCCTTCCCCGAAGCCTGACCCTCACCCGTCCCCTAATCCTAACCCGTACGCTGACACTAACCCGTGCCCTCACACGTACGCTCCCCCTAAAGCGTTGTCGTACCCTCAGCTGGACCCTAAACTGTCCCCGTCCCCTAACCCTAACCCTAGCCCGAACCCTAACCCTAACCCTTCCCCGAAGCCTGACCCTCACCCGTCCCCTAATCCTAACCCGTACGCTGACACTAACCCGCGCCCTCACACGTACGCTCTCCCTAAAGCGTTGTCGTACCCTCACCTGGACCCTAAACCGTCCCCGTCCCCTAACCCTAACCCTGACCCGAACCCTAACCCTAACCCTTCCCCGAAGCCTGACCCTCACCCATACCCTAATCCTAACCCGTACGCTGACACTAACCCGCGCCCTCACACGTACGCTCCCCCTAAAGCGTTGTCGTACACTCACCTGGAACCTAAACCGTCCCCGTCCCCTAACCCTAACCCTAGCCCGAACCCTAACCCTAACCCTTCCCCTTAGCCTGACCCTCACCCGTCCCCTAATCCTAACCCGTACGCTGACACTAACCCGCGCCCTCACACGTACGCTCCCCCTAAAGCGTTGTCGTACCCTCACCTGGACCCTAAACCGTCCCCGTCCCCTAACCCTAACCCTAGCCCGAACCCTAACCCTAACCGTTCCCCGAAGCCTGACCCTCACCCGTCCCCTAATCCTAACCCGTACGCTGACACTAACCCGCGCCCTCACACGTACGCTCCCCCTAAAGCGTTGTCGTACCCTCACCTGGACCCTAAACCGTCCCCGTCCCCTAACTCTAACGCTGGCCCGAACCCTAACCCTAACCCTTCCCCGAAGCCTGACCCTCACCCGTCCCCTAATCCTAACCCGTACGCTGACACTAACCCGCGCCCTCACACATACGCTCCCCCTAAAGCGTTGTCGTACCCTCACCTGGACCCTAAACCGTCCCCGTACCCTAACCCTAACCCTAGCCCGAACGCTAACCCTAACACTTCCCCGAAGCCTGACCCTCAAACGTCCCCTAATCCTAAGCCGTACGCTGACACTAACCCGCGCCCTCACACGTACGCTCCCCCTAAAGCATTGTCGTACCCTCACCTGGACCCTAAACCGTCCCCGTCCCCTAACCCTAACCCTAGCCCGAACCCTAACCCTAACCCTTCCCCGAAGCCTGACCCTCACCCGTCCCCTAAACCTAAGCCGTACGCTGACACTAACCCGCGCCCTCACACGTACGCTCCCCCTAAAGCGTTGTCGTACCCTCACCTGGACTCTAAACCGTCCCCGTCCCCTAACCCTAACCCTAGCTCGAACCCTAACCCTAACCCTTCCCCGAAGCGTGACCCTCACCCGTCCCGTAATCCTAACCCGTACGCTGACACTAACCCGCGCCCTCACACGTACGCTCCCCCTAAAACGTTGTCGTACCCTCACCTGGACCCTAAACCGTCCCCGTCCCCTAACCCTAACTCTAGCCCGAACCCTAACCCTAACCCTTCCCCGAAACCTGACCCTCACCCGTCCCCTAATCCTAACCCGTACGCTGACACTAACACGCGCCCTCACACGTACGCTCCCCCTAAAGCGTTGTCGTACCCTCACCTGGACCCTAAACCGTCCCCGTCCCCTAACTCTAACGCTGGCCCGAACCCTAACCCTAACCCTTCCCCGAAGCCTGACACTCACCCGTCCCCTAATCCTAACCCGTACGCTGACACTAACCCGCGCCCTCACACGTACGCTCCCCCTAAAGCGTTGTCGTACCCTCACCTGGACCCTAAACCGTCCCCGTCCCCTAAGCCTAACCATAGCCCGAACCCTAACCCTAACACTTCCCCGAAGCCTGACCCTCACCCGTCTCCTAATCCTAACCCGTACGCTGACAGTAACCCGCGCCCTCACACGTACGCTCCCCCTAAAGCGTTGTCGTACCCTCACCTGGACCCTAAGCCGTCCCCGTCCCCTAACCCTAACCCTAGCCCGAACCCTAACCCTAACACTTCCCCGAAGCCTGACCCTCAACCGTCCCCTAATCCTAAGCCGTACGCTGACACTAACCCGCGCCCTCACCCGTACGCTCCCCCTAAAGCGTTTTAGTACCCTCACCTGGACCCTAAACCGTCCCCGTCCCCTAACCCTAACCCTAGCCCGAACCCTAACCCTAACCCTTCCCCGAAGCCTGACCCTCACCCGTCCCCTAACTCTAAGCCGTACGCTGACACTAACCCGCGCCCACACACGTACGCTCTCCCTAAGGCGTTGTCATACCCTCACCTGGACGCTAAACCGTCCCCGTCCCCTAACCCTAACCTTAGCCCGAACCCTAACCCTAACCCATCCCCGAAGCCTGACCCTCACCCGTCCCCAAATACTAACCCGTACGCTGACACTAACCCGCGCCCTCACACGTACGCTCCCCCTAAAGCGTTGTCGTACCCTCACCTTGACCCTAAACCGTACCCGTCCCCTAACCCTAACCCTAGCCCGAACCCTAACCCTAACCCTTCCCCGAAGCCTGACCCTCACCCGTCCCCTAACTCTAAGCCGTACGCTGACACTAACCCGCGCCCACACACGTACGCTCCCCCTAAGGCGTTGTCATACCCTCACCTGGACCCTAAACCGTCTCCGTCCCCTAACCGTAACCTTAGCCCGAACCCTAACCCTAACCCATCCCCGAAGCCTGACCCTCACCCGTCCCCAAATACTAACCCGTACGCTGACACTAACCCGCGCCCTCACACGTACGCTCCCCCTAAAGCGTTGTCGTACCCTCACCTGGACCCTAAACCATCCCCGTCCCCTAACCCTAACCCTAGCCCGAACCCTAACCCTAACACTTCCCCGAAGCCTGACCCTCAACCGTCCCCTAATCCTAAGCCGTACGCTGACACTAACCCGCGCCCTCACCCGTACGCTCCCCCTAAAGCGTTTTCGTACCCTCACCTGGACCCTAAACCGTCCCCGTCCCCTAACCCTAACCCTAGCCCGAACCCTAACCCTAACCCTTCCCCGAAGCCTGACCCTCACCCGTCCCCTAACTCTAAGCCGTACGCTGACACTAACCCGCGCCCACACACGTACGCTCCCCCTAAGGCGTTGTCATACCCTCACCTGGACCCTAAACCGTCCCCGTCCCCTAACCCTAACCTTAGCCCGAACCCTAACCCTAACCCATCCCCGAAGCCTGACACTCACCCGTCCCCAAATACTAACCCGTACGCTGACACTAACCCGCGCCCTCACACGTACGCTCCCCCTAAAGCGTTGTCGTACCCTCACCTTGACCCTAAACCGTACCCGTCCCCTAACCCTAACCCTAGCCCGAACCCTAACCCTAACCCTTCCCCGAAGCCTGACCCTCACCCGTCCCCTAATCCTAAGCCGTACGCTGACACTAACCCGCGCCCTCACACGTACGCTCCCCCTAAAGCGTTGTCGTACCCTCACCTGGACCCTAAACCGTCCCCGTCCCCTAACCCTAACCCTAGCCCGAACCCTAACCCTAACCCTTCCCCGAAGCCTGACCCTCACACGTTCCCTAATCCTAAGCCGTACGCTGACACTAACCCGCGCCCTCACACGTACGCTCCCCCTAAAGCGTTGTCCTACCCTCACCTGGACCCTAAACCGTACCCGTCCCCTAACCCTAACCCTAGCCCGAACCCTAACCCTAACCCTTCCCCGAAGCCTGACCCTCACCCGTCCCCTAATCCTAAGCCATACGCTGACACTAACCCCCGCCCTCACACGTACGCTCCCCCTAAAGCGTTGTCGTACCCTCACCTGGACCCTAAACCGTCCCCGTCCCCTAACCCTAACCCTAGCCCGAACCCTAACCCTAACCCTTCCCCGAAGCCTGACCCTCACCCGTCCCCTAATCCTAACCCGTACGCTGACATTAACCCGCGCCCTCACACGTACGCTCCCCCTAAAGCGTAGTCGTACCCTCACCTGGACCCTAAACCGTCCCCGTCCCCTAACTCTAACGCTGGCCCGAACCCTAACCCTAACCCTTCCCCGAAGCCTGACCCTCACCCGTCCCCTAATCCTAACACGTACGCTGACACTAACCCGCGCCCTCACACGTACGCTCCCCCTAAAGCGTTGTCGTACCCTCACCTGGACCCTAAACCGTCCCCGTCCCCTAAGCCTAACCATAGCCCGAACCCTAACCCTAACCCTTCCCCGAAGCCTGACCCTCACCCGTCCCCTAATCCTAACCCGTACGCTGACACTAACCCGCGCCCTCACACGTACGCTCCCCCTAAAGCGTTGTCGTACCCTCACCTGGACCCTAAACCGTCCCCGTCCCCTAACCCTAACCCTAGCCCGAACCCTAACCCTAACACTTCCCCGAAGCCTGACCCTCAACCGTCCCCTAATCCTAAGCCGTACGCTGACACTAACCCGCGCCCTCACACGTACGCTCCCCCTAAAGCGTTGTCGTACCCTCACCAGGACCCTAAACCGTACCCGTCCCCTAACCTTAACCCTAGCCCGAAACCTAACCCTAACCCTTCCCCGAAGCCTGACCCTCACCCGTCCCCTAACCCTAACCCGTACGCTGACACTAACCCGCGCCCTCACACGTACGCTCTCCCTAAAGCGTTGTCGTACCCTCACCTGGACCCTAACCCGTCCCCGTCCCCTAACCCTAACCCTAGCCCGAAACCTAACCCTAACCCTTCCCCGAAGCCTGACACTCACCCGTTCCCTAACCCTAACCCGTACGCTGACACTAACCCGCGCCCTCACACGTACGCTCCCCCTAAATCGTTGTCGTACCCTCACCTGGACCCTAACCCGTCCCCGTCCCCTAACCCTAACCCTAGCCCGAACCCTAACACTAACCGTTCCCCGAAGCCTGACCCTCACCCGTCACCTAATCCTAACCCGTACGCTGACACTAACCCGCACCCTCACACGTACGCTCCCCCTAAAGCGTTGTCGTACCCTCACCTGGACCCTAAACCGTCCCCGTCCCCTAACTCTAACGCTGGCCCGAACCCTAACCCTAACCCTTCCCCGAAGCCTGACCCTCACCCGTCCCCTAATCCTAACCCGTACGCTGACACTAACCCGCGCCCTCACACGTACGCTCCCCCTAAAGCGTTGTCGTATCCTCACCTGGACCCTAAACCGTCCCCGTCCCCTAAGCCTAACCATAGCCCGAACCCTAACCCTAACACTTCCCCGAAGCCTGACCCTCACCCGTCCCCTAATCCTAACCCGTACGCTGACACTAACCCGCGCCCTCACACGTACGCTACCCCTAAAGCGTTGTCGTACCCTCACCTGAACCCTAAACCGTCCCCGTACCCTAACCCTAACCCTAGCCCGAACCCTAACCCTAACCCTTCCCCGAAGCCTGACCCTCACCCGTCCCCTAATCCTAACCCGTACGCTGACACTAACCCGCGCCCTCACACGTACGCTCCCCCTAAAGCGTTGTCGTACCCTCACCTGGACCCTAAACCGTCCCCATCCCCTAACCCTAACCCTAGCCCGAACCCTATCCCTAACCCTTCCCCGAAGCCTGACCCTCACCCGTCCGCTAATCCTAAACCGTACGCTGACACTAACCCGCGCCCTCACCCGTACGCTCCCCCTAAAGCGTTTTCGTACCCTCACCTGGACCCTAAACCGTCCCCGTCCCCGTCCCCTAACCCTAACCTTAGCCCGAACCCTAACCCTAACCCATCCCCGAAGCCTGACACTCACCCGTCCCCAAATACTAACCCGTACGCTGACACTAACCCGCGCCCTCACACGTACGCTCCCCCTAAAGCGTTGTCGTACCCTCACCTTGACCCTAAACCGTACCCGTCCCCTAACCCTAACCCTAGCCCGAACCCTAACCCTAACCCTTCCCCGAAGCCTGACCCTCACCCGTCCCCTAATCCTAAGCCGTACGCTGACACTAACCCGCGCCCTCACACGTACGCTCCCCCTAAAGCGTTGTCGTACCCTCACCTGGACCCTAAACCGTCCCCGTCCCCTAACCCTAACCCTAGCCCGAACCCTAACCCTAACCCTTCCCCGAAGCCTGACCCTCACACGTTCCCTAATCCTAAGCCGTACGCTGACACTAACCCGCGCCCTCACACGTACGCTCCCCCTAAAGCGTTGTCCTACCCTCACCTGGACCCTAAACCGTACCCGTCCCCTAACCCTAACCCTAGCCCGAACCCTAACCCTAACCCTTCCCCGAAGCCTGACCCTCACCCGTCCCCTAATCCTAAGCCATACGCTGACACTAACCCCCGCCCTCACACGTACGCTCCCCCTAAAGCGTTGTCGTACTCTCACCTGGACCCTAAACCGTCCCCGTCCCCTAACCCTAACCCTAGCCCGAACCCTAACCCTAACCCTTCCCCGAAGCCTGACCCTCACCCGTCCCCTAATCCTAACCCGTACGCTGACATTAACCCGCGCCCTCACACGTACGCTCCCCCTAAAGCGTAGTCGTACCCTCACCTGGACCCTAAACCGTCCCCGTCCCCTAACTCTAACGCTGGCCCGAACCCTAACCCTAACCCTTCCCCGAAGCCTGACCCTCACCCGTCCCCTAATCCTAACACGTACGCTGACACTAACCCGCGCCCTCACACGTACGCTCCCCCTAAAGCGTTGTCGTACCCTCACCTGGACCCTAAACCGTCCCCGTCCCCTAAGCCTAACCATAGCCCGAACCCTAACCCTAACCCTTCCCCGAAGCCTGACCCTCACCCGTCCCCTAATCCTAACCCGTACGCTGACACTAACCCGCGCCCTCACACGTACGCTCCCCCTAAAGCGTTGTCGTACCCTCACCTGGACCCTAAACCGTCCCCGTCCCCTAACCCTAACCCTAGCCCGAACCCTAACCCTAACACTTCCCCGAAGCCTGACCCTCAACCGTCCCCTAATCCTAAGCCGTACGCTGACACTAACCCGCGCCCTCACACGTACGCTCCCCCTAAAGCGTTGTCGTACCCTCACCAGGACCCTAAACCGTACCCGTCCCCTAACCTTAACCCTAGCCCGAAACCTAACCCTAACCCTTCCCCGAAGCCTGACCCTCACCCGTCCCCTAACCCTAACCCGTACGCTGACACTAACCCGCGCCCTCACACGTACGCTCTCCCTAAAGCGTTGTCGTACCCTCACCTGGACCCTAACCCGTCCCCGTCCCCTAACCCTAACCCTAGCCCGAAACCTAACCCTAACCCTTCCCCGAAGCCTGACACTCACCCGTTCCCTAACCCTAACCCGTACGCTGACACTAACCCGCGCCCTCACACGTACGCTCCCCCTAAATCGTTGTCGTACCCTCACCTGGACCCTAACCCGTCCCCGTCCCCTAACCCTAACCCTAGCCCGAACCCTAACACTAACCGTTCCCCGAAGCCTGACCCTCACCCGTCACCTAATCCTAACCCGTACGCTGACACTAACCCGCACCCTCACACGTACGCTCCCCCTAAAGCGTTGTCGTACCCTCACCTGGACCCTAAACCGTCCCCGTCCCCTAACTCTAACGCTGGCCCGAACCCTAACCCTAACCCTTCCCCGAAGCCTGACCCTCACCCGTCCCCTAATCCTAACCCGTACGCTGACACTAACCCGCGCCCTCACACGTACGCTCCCCCTAAAGCGTTGTCGTATCCTCACCTGGACCCTAAACCGTCCCCGTCCCCTAAGCCTAACCATAGCCCGAACCCTAACCCTAACACTTCCCCGAAGCCTGACCCTCACCCGTCCCCTAATCCTAACCCGTACGCTGACACTAACCCGCGCCCTCACACGTACGCTACCCCTAAAGCGTTGTCGTACCCTCACCTGAACCCTAAACCGTCCCCGTACCCTAACCCTAACCCTAGCCCGAACCCTAACCCTAACCCTTCCCCGAAGCCTGACCCTCACCCGTCCCCTAATCCTAACCCGTACGCTGACACTAACCCGCGCCCTCACACGTACGCTCCCCCTAAAGCGTTGTCGTACCCTCACCTGGACCCTAAACCGTCCCCATCCCCTAACCCTAACCCTAGCCCGAACCCTATCCCTAACACTTCCCCGAAGCCTGACCCTCACCCGTCCGCTAATCCTAAACCGTACGCTGACACTAACCCGCGCCCTCACCCGTACGCTCCCCCTAAAGCGTTTTCGTACCCTCACCTGGACCCTAAACCGTCCCCGTCCCCGTCCCCTAACCCTAGCCCGAACCCTAGCCGTAACTCTTCCCCGAAGCCTGACCCTCACCCGTCCCCTAATCCTAACCCGTACGCTGACACTAACCTGCGCCCTCACACGTACGCTCCCCATAAAGCGTTGTCGTACCCTCACCTGGACACTAAACCGTCCCCGTCCCCTAACCCTAACCCTAGCCCGAACCCTAACCCTAACCCTTCCCCGAAGCCTGACCCTCACCCGTCCCCTAATCCTAACCCGTACGCTGACACTAATCCACGCCCTCACACGTACGCTCCCCCTAAAGCGTTGTCGTACCCTCACCTGGACGCTAAACCGTCCCCATCCCCAAACACTAACCGTAGCCCGAACCCTAACCCTAACCCTTCCCTGAAGACTGACCCTCACCCGTCCCCTAATTCTAAACCGTACGCTGACACTAACCCGCGCCCTCACACGTACGCTCCCGCTAAAGCGTTGTCGTACCCTCACCTGGACCCTAAACCGTCCCCGGCCCCTAACCCTAACCCTAGCCCGAACCCTAACCCTAACCCTTCCCCGAAGCCTGACCCTCACCCGTCCCCTAATCCTAACCCGTACGCTGACACTAACCCGTGCCCTCACACGTACGCTCCCCCTAAAGCGTTGTCGTACCCTCAGCTGGACCCTAAACTGTCCCCGTCCCCTAACCCTAACCCTAGCCCGAACCCTAACCCTAACCCTTCCCCGAAGCCTGACCCTCACCCGTCCCCTAATCCTAACCCGTACGCTGACACTAACCCGCGCCCTCACACGTACGCTCCCCCTAAAGCGTTGTCGTACCCTCACCTGGACCGTAAACCGTCCCCGTCCCCTAATCCTAACCCTAGCCCGAACCCTAACCCTAACCCTTCCTCGAAGCCTGACCCTCACCCGTCCCCTAATCCTAACCCGTACGCTGACACTAACCCGCGCCCTCACATGTACGCTCCTCCTAAAGCGTTGTCGTACCCTCACCTGGACCCTAAACCGTCCCCGTCCCCTAACCCTAACCCTAGCCCGAACCCTAAACCTAACCCTTCCCCGAAGCCTGACCCTCACCCATCCCCTAATCCTAAGCCGTACGCTGACACTAACCCACGCCCTCCCACGTACGCTCCCCCTAAAGCGTTGTCGTACCCTCACCTGGACCCTAAACCGTCCCCGTCCCCTAACCCTAACCCTAGCCCGAACCCTAACCCTAACACTTCCCCGAAGCCTGACCCTCAACCGTCCCCTAATCCTAAGCCGTACGCTGACACTAACCCGCGCCCTCACACGTACGCTCCTCCTAAAGCGTTGTCGTACCCTCACCTGGACCCTAAACCGTCCCCATCCCCTAACCCTAACCCTAGCCCGAACCCTAACCCTAACCCTTCCCCGAAGCCTGACCCTCACCCGTCCCCTAATCCTAAGCCGTACGCTGACACTAACCGGCGCCCTCACCCGTACGCTCCCCCTAAAGCGTTTTCGTACCCTCACCTGGACCCTAAACCGTCCCCGTCCCCTAACCCTAACCCTAGTCCGAACCCTAACCCTAACCCTTCCCCGAAGCCTGACCCTCACCCGTCCCCTAACCCTAAGCCGTACGCTGACACTAACCCGCGCCCTCACACGTACGCTCCCCCTAAAGCGTTGTCGTACCCTCACCTGGACTCTAAACCGTCCCCGTCCCCTAATCCTAACCCTAGCCCGAACCCTAACCCTAACCCTTCCCCGAAGCGTGACCCTCACCCGTCCCGTAATCCTAACCCGTACGCTGACACTAACCCGCGCCCTCACACGTACGCTCCCCCTAAAACGTTGTCGTACCCTCACCTGGACCCTAAACCGTCCCCGTCCCCTAACCCTAACCCTAGCCCGAACCCTAACCCTAACCCTTCCCCGAAGCCTGACCCTCACCCGTCCCCTAATCCTAACCCGTACGCTGACACTAACCCGCGCCCTCACACATACGCTCCCCCTAAAGCGTTGTTGTACCCTCACCTGGACCCTAAACCGTCCCCGTCCCCTCACCCTAACCCTAGTCCGAACCCTAATCCTAACCCTTCCCCGAAGCCTGACCCTCACCCGTCCCCTAATCCTAAGCCATACGCTGACACTAACCCCCGCCTTCAAACGTACGCTCCCCCTAAAGCGTTGTCGTACCCTCACCTGGACCCTAAACCGTCCCCATCCCCTAACCCTAACCCTAGCCCGAGCCCTAACCCTAACCCTTCCCTGAAGCCTGACCCTCACCCGTCCCCTAATCCTAACCCTTACGCTGACACTAACCCGCGCCCTCACACGTACGCTCCCCCTAAAGCGTTGTCGTAACCTCACCTGGACCCTAAACCGTCCCCGTCCCCTAACCCTAACCCTAGCCCGAACCCTAACCCTAACACTTCCCCGAAGCCTGACCCTCACCCGTCCCCTAATCCTAACCCATACGCTGACACTAACCCGCACCCTCACACGTACGCTCCCCCTAAAGCGTTGTCGTACCCTCACCTGGACGCTAAACCGTCCCCGTCCCCTAACCCTAACCCTAGCCCGAACCCTAACCCTAACCCTTCCCCGAAGCCTGACCCTCACCCGTCCCCTAATCCTAACCCGTACGCTGACACTAACCCGCACCCTCACACGTACGCTCCCCCTAAAGCGTTGTCGTACCCTCACCTGGACCCTAAACCGTCCCCGTCCCCTCACCCTAACCCTAGCCCGAACCCTAACCCTCACCATTCCCCGAAGCCTGACCCTCACCCGTCCCCTAATCCTAAGCCGTACGCTGACACTAACCCCCGCCCTCACACGTACGCTCCCCCTAAAGCGTTGTCGTACCCTCACCTGGACCCTAAACCGTCCCCGTCCCCTAACCCTAACCCTAGCCCGAACCCTAACCCTAACCCTTCCCCGAAGCCTGACTCTCACCCGTCCCCTAATCCTAACCCGTACGCTGACACTAACCCGCGCCCTCACACGTACGCTCCCCCTAAAGCGTTGTCGTACCCTCACCTGGACCCTAAACCGTCCCCGTCCCCTAACCCTAACCCTAGCCCGAACCATAACCCTAACCCTTCCCCGAAGCTTGACCCTCACCCGTCCCCTAATCCTAAGCCGTAAGCTGACACTAACCCACGCCCTCACACGTACGCTCCCCCTAAAGCGTTGTCGTACCCTCACCTGGACCCTAACCCGTCCCCGTCCCCGTCCCCTAACCCTAGCCCTAACCCTAGACGTAACCCTTCCCCGAAGCCTGACGCTCACCCGTCCCCTAATCCTAACCCGTACGCTGACACTAACCTGCGCCCTCACACGTACGCTCCCCATAAAGCGTTGTCGTACCCTCACCTGGACCCTAAACCGTCCCCGTCCCCTAACCCTAACCCTAGCCCGAACCCTAACCCTAACCCTTCCCCGAAGCCTGACCCTCACCCGTCCCCTAATCCTAACCCGTACACTGACACTAATCCACGCCCTCACACGTACGCTCCCCCTAAAGCGTTGTCGTACCCTCACCTGGACGCTAAACCGTCCCCATCCCCAAACACTAACCGTAGCCCGAACCCTAACCCTAACGCTTCCCTGAAGACTGACCCTCACCCGTCCCCTAATTCTAAACCGTACGCTGACACTAACCCGCGCCCTCACACGTACGCTCCCGCTAAAGCGTTGTCGTACCCTCACCTGGACCCTAAACCGTCCCCGGCCCCTAACCCTAACCCTAGCCCGAACCCTAACCCTAACCCTTCCCCGAAGCCTGACCCTCACCCGTCCCCTAATCCTAACCCGTACGCTGACACTAACCCGCGCCCTCACACGTACGCTCCCCCTAAAGCGTTGTCGTACCCTCAGCTGGACCCTAAACTGTCCCCGTCCCCTAACCCTAACCCTAGCCCGAACCCTAACCCTAACCCTTCCCCGAAGCCTGACCCTCAACCGTCCCCTAATCCTAACCCGTACGCTGACACTAACCCGCGCCCTCACACGTACGCTCCCCCTAAAGCGTTGTCGTACCCTCACCTGGACCGTAAACCGTCCCCGTCCCCTAACCCTAACCCTAGCCCGAACCCTAACCCTAACCCTTCCCCGAAGCCTGACCCTCACCCGTCCCCTAATCCTAACCCGTACGCTGACACTAACCCGCGCCCTCACATGTACGCTCCTCCTAAAGCGTTGTCGTACCCTCACCTGGACCCTAAACCGTCCCCGTCCCCTAACCCTAACCCTAGCCCGAACCCTAAACCTAACCCTTCCCCGAAGCCTGACCCTCACCCGTCCCCTAATCCTAAGCCGTACGCTGACACTAACCCACGCCCTCCCACGTACGCTCCCCCTAAAGCGTTGTCGTACCCTCACCTGGACCCTAAACCGTCCCCGTCCCCTAACCCTAACCCTAGCCCGAACTCTAACCCTAACCCTTCCCCGAAGCCTGACACTCACACGTCCCCTAATCCTAACCCGTACGCTGACACTTACCCACGCCCTCACACGTACTCTCCCCCTAAAGCGTTGTCGTACCCTCACCTGGACCCTAAACCGTCCCCGTCCCCTAACCCTAACCCTGACCCGAACCCTAACCCTAACCCTTCCCCGAAGCCTGACCCTCACCCATCCCCTAATCCTAACCCGTACGCTGACACTAACCCGCGCCCTCACACGTACGCTCCCCCTAAATCGTTGTCGTACACTCACCTGGACCCTAAACCGTCCCCGTCTCCTAACTCTAACCCTAGCCCGAACCCTAACCCTAACCCTTCCCCGAAGCCTGACCCTCACCTGTCCCCTAATCCTAACCCGTACGCTGACACTAACCCGCGCTCTCACACGTACGCTCCCCCTAAAGCGTTGTCGTACCCTCACCTGGACCGTAAACCGTCCCCGTCCCCTAACCCTAAACCTAGCCCGAAGCCTAACCCTAACCGTTCCCCGAAGCCTGACCCTCACCCGTCCCCTAATCCTAACCCGTACGCTGACACTAACCCGTGCCCTCACACGTACGCTCCCCCTAAAGCGTTGTCGTACCCTCACCTGGAACCTAAACCGTCCCCGTCCCCTAACTCTAACGCTGGCCCGAACCCTAACCCTAACCCTTCCCCGAAGCCTGACCCTCACCCGTCCCCTAATCCTAACCCGTACGCTGACACTAACCCGCGCCCTCACACGTACGCTCCCCCTAAAGCGTTGTCGTACCCTCACCTGGACCCTAAACCGTCCCCGTCCCCTAAGCCTATCCATAGCCCGAACCCTAACCCTAACACTTCCCCGAAGCCTGACCCTCACCCGTCCCCTAATCCTAAGCCGTACGCTGACACTAACCCGCGCCCTCACCCGTACGCTCCCCCTAAAGCGTTTTCGTACCCTCACCTGGACCCTAAACCGTCCCCGTCCCCTAACCCTAACCCTAGCCCGAACCCTAACCCTAACCCTTCCCCGAAGCCTGACCCTCACCCGTCCCCTAACCCTAAGCCGTACGCTGACACTAACCCGCGCCCTCACACGTACGCTCCCCCTAAAGCGTTGTCGTACCCTCACCTGGACTCTAAACCGTCCCCATCCCCTAACCCTAACCCTAGCCCGAAGCCTAACCCTAACCCTTCCCCGAAGCGTGACCCTCACCCGTCCCGTAATCCTAACCCGTACGCTGACACTAACCCGCACCCTCACACGTACGCTCCCCCTAAAACGTTGTCGTACCCTCACCTGGACCCTAAACCGTCCCCGTCCCCTAACCCTAACCCTAGCCCGAACCCTAACCCTAACCCTTACCCGAAGCCTGACCCTCACACGTCCCCTAATCCTAACCCGTACGCTGACACTAACCCGCGCCCACACACGTACGCTCCCCCTAAGGCGTTGTCATACCCTCACCTGGACCCTAAACCGTCCCCGTCCCCTAACCCTAACCTTAGCCCGAACCCTAACCCTAACCCTTCCCCGAAGCCTGACCCTCACCCGTCCCCTAATCCTAACCCGTACGCTGACACTAACCCGCGCCCTCACACGTACGCTCCCCCTAAAGCGTTTTCGTACCCTCACCTGGACCCTAAACCGTCCCCGTCCCCTAACCCTAACCCTAGGCCGAACCCTAACCCTAACCCTTCCCCGAAGCCTGACCCTCACCCGTCCCCTAACCCTAAGCCGTACGCTGACACTAACCCGCGCCCTCACACGTATGCTCCCCCTAAAGCGTTGTCGTACCCTCACCTGGACTCTAAACCGTCCCCGTCCCCTAACCCTACCCCTAGCCCGAACCCTAACCCTAACCCTTCCCCGAAGCGTGACCCTCACCCGTCCCGTAATCCTAACCCGTACGCTGACACTAACCCGCGCCCTCACACGTACGGTCCCCCTAAAACGTTGTCGTACCCTCACCTGGACCCTAAACCGTCCCCGTCCCCTAACCCTAACCCTAGCCCGAACCCTAACCCTAAACCTTCCCCGAAGCCTGACCCTCACCAGTCCCCTAATCCTAACCCGTACGCTGACACTAACCCACGCCCACACACGTACGCTCCCCCTAAGGCGTTGTCATACCCTCACCTGGACCCTAAACCGTTCCCGTCCCCTAACCCTAACCTTAGCCCGAAACCTAACCCTAACCCTTCCCGGAAGCCTGACCCTCACCCGTCCCCTAATCCTAACCCGTACGCTGACACTAACCCGCGCCCTCACACGTACGCTCCCCCTAAAGCGTTGTCGTACCCTCAGCTGGACCCTAAACTGTCCCCGTCCCCTAACCCTAACCCTAGCCCGAACCCTAACCCTAAACCTTCCCCGAAGCCTGACCCTCAACCGTCCCCTAATCCTAACCCGTACGCTGACACTAACCCGCGCCCTCACACGTACGCTCCCCCTAAAGCGTTGTCGTACCCTCACCTGGACCGTAAACCGTCCCCGTCCCCTAACCCTAACCCTAGCCCGAACCCTAACCCTAACCCTTCCCCGAAGCCTGACCCTCACCCGTCCCCTAATCCTAACCCGTACGCTGACACTAACCCGCGCCCTCACATGTACGCTCCTCCTAAAGCGTTGTCGTACCCTCACCTGGACCCTAAACCGTCCCCGTCCCCTAACCCTAACCCTAGCCCGAACCCTAAACCTAACCCTTCCCCGAAGCCTGACCCTCACCCGTCCCCTAATCCTAAGCCGTACGCTGACACTAACCCACGCCCTCCCACGTACGCTCCCCCTAAAGCGTTGTCGTACCCTCACCTGGACCCTAAACCGTCCCCGTCCCCTAACCCTAACCCTAGCCCGAACTCTAACCCTAACCCTTCCCCGAAGCCTGACACTCACACGTCCCCTAATCCTAACCCGTACGCTGACACTTACCCACGCCCTCACACGTACTCTCCCCCTAAAGCGTTGTCGTACCCTCACCTGGACCCTAAACCGTCCCCGTCCCCTAACCCTAACCCTGACCCGAACCCTAACCCTAACCCTTCCCCGAAGCCTGACCCTCACCCATCCCCTAATCCTAACCCGTACGCTGACACTAACCCGCGCCCTCACACGTACGCTCCCCCTAAATCGTTGTCGTACACTCACCTGGACCCTAAACCGTCCCCGTCTCCTAACTCTAACCCTAGCCCGAACCCTAACCCTAACCCTTCCCCGAAGCCTGACCCTCACCTGTCCCCTAATCCTAACCCGTACGCTGACACTAACCCGCGCTCTCACACGTACGCTCCCCCTAAAGCGTTGTCGTACCCTCACCTGGACCGTAAACCGTCCCCGTCCCCTAACCCTAAACCTAGCCCGAAGCCTAACCCTAACCGTTCCCCGAAGCCTGACCCTCACCCGTCCCCTAATCCTAACCCGTACGCTGACACTAACCCGTGCCCTCACACGTACGCTCCCCCTAAAGCGTTGTCGTACCCTCACCTGGAACCTAAACCGTCCCCGTCCCCTAACTCTAACGCTGGCCCGAACCCTAACCCTAACCCTTCCCCGAAGCCTGACCCTCACCCGTCCCCTAATCCTAACCCGTACGCTGACACTAACCCGCGCCCTCACACGTACGCTCCCCCTAAAGCGTTGTCGTACCCTCACCTGGACCCTAAACCGTCCCCGTCCCCTAAGCCTATCCATAGCCCGAACCCTAACCCTAACACTTCCCCGAAGCCTGACCCTCACCCGTCCCCTAATCCTAAGCCGTACGCTGACACTAACCCGCGCCCTCACCCGTACGCTCCCCCTAAAGCGTTTTCGTACCCTCACCTGGACCCTAAACCGTCCCCGTCCCCTAACCCTAACCCTAGCCCGAACCCTAACCCTAACCCTTCCCCGAAGCCTGACCCTCACCCGTCCCCTAACCCTAAGCCGTACGCTGACACTAACCCGCGCCCTCACACGTACGCTCCCCCTAAAGCGTTGTCGTACCCTCACCTGGACTCTAAACCGTCCCCATCCCCTAACCCTAACCCTAGCCCGAAGCCTAACCCTAACCCTTCCCCGAAGCGTGACCCTCACCCGTCCCGTAATCCTAACCCGTACGCTGACACTAACCCGCACCCTCACACGTACGCTCCCCCTAAAACGTTGTCGTACCCTCACCTGGACCCTAAACCGTCCCCGTCCCCTAACCCTAACCCTAGCCCGAACCCTAACCCTAACCCTTACCCGAAGCCTGACCCTCACACGTCCCCTAATCCTAACCCGTACGCTGACACTAACCCGCGCCCACACACGTACGCTCCCCCTAAGGCGTTGTCATACCCTCACCTGGACCCTAAACCGTCCCCGTCCCCTAACCCTAACCTTAGCCCGAACCCTAACCCTAACCCTTCCCCGAAGCCTGACCCTCACCCGTCCCCTAATCCTAACCCGTACGCTGACACTAACCCGCGCCCTCACACGTACGCTCCCCCTAAAGCGTTTTCGTACCCTCACCTGGACCCTAAACCGTCCCCGTCCCCTAACCCTAACCCTAGGCCGAACCCTAACCCTAACCCTTCCCCGAAGCCTGACCCTCACCCGTCCCCTAACCCTAAGCCGTACGCTGACACTAACCCGCGCCCTCACACGTATGCTCCCCCTAAAGCGTTGTCGTACCCTCACCTGGACTCTAAACCGTCCCCGTCCCCTAACCCTACCCCTAGCCCGAACCCTAACCCTAACCCTTCCCCGAAGCGTGACCCTCACCCGTCCCGTAATCCTAACCCGTACGCTGACACTAACCCGCGCCCTCACACGTACGGTCCCCCTAAAACGTTGTCGTACCCTCACCTGGACCCTAAACCGTCCCCGTCCCCTAACCCTAACCCTAGCCCGAACCCTAACCCTAAACCTTCCCCGAAGCCTGACCCTCACCAGTCCCCTAATCCTAACCCGTACGCTGACACTAACCCACGCCCACACACGTACGCTCCCCCTAAGGCGTTGTCATACCCTCACCTGGACCCTAAACCGTTCCCGTCCCCTAACCCTAACCTTAGCCCGAAACCTAACCCTAACCCTTCCCGGAAGCCTGACCCTCACCCGTCCCCTAATCCTAACCCGTACGCTGACACTAACCCGCGCCCTCACACGAACGCTCCCCCTAAAGCGTTGTCGTACCCTCACCTGGACCCTAAACCGTCCCCGTCCCCTAACCCAAACCTAGCCCGAACCCTAACCCTAACCCTTCCCCGAAGCCTGACCCTCACACATTCCCTAATCCTAAGCCATACGCTGACACTAACCAGCGCCCTCACACGTGCGCTCCCCCTAAAGCGTTGTCGTACCCTCACCTGGACCCTAAACCGTCCCCGTCCCCTAACCCTAACCCTAGCCCGAACCCTAACCCTAACCCTTCCCCGAAGCCTGACCCTCACCCGTCCCCTAATCCTAACCCGTACGCTGACACTAACCCGCGCCCTCACACGTACGCTCCCCCTAAAGCGTTGTCGTACCCTCACCTGGACCCTAAACCGTCCCCGTCCCCTCACCCTAACCCTAGCCCGAACCCTAACCCTCACCCTTCCCCGAAGCCTGACCCTCACCCGTCCCCTAATCCTAAGCCATACGCTGACACTAACCCCCGCCTTCACACGTACGCTCCCCCTAAAGCGTTGTCGTACCCTCACCTGGACCCTAAACCGTCCCCGTCCCCTAACCCTAACCCTAGCCCGAACCCTAAACCTAACCCTTCCCCGAAGCCTGACCCTCACCCGTCCCCTAATCCTAACCCGTACGCTGACACTAACCCGCGCCCTCACACGTACGCTCCCCCTAAAGCGTTGTCGTACCCTCACCTGGACCCTAAACCGTCCCCGTCCCCTAACCCTAACCATAGACCGAACCCTAACCCTAACACTTCCCCGAAGCCTGACCCTCACCCGCCCCCTAATCCTAACCCGTACGCTGACACTAACCCGCGCCCTCACACGTACGCTCCCCCTAAAGCGTTGTCATACCCTCACCTGGACCCTAAACCGTCCGCATCCCCTAACCTTAACCCTAGCCCGAACCCTAACCCTAACCCTTCCCCGAAGCCTGACCCTCACCCGTCCCCTAATCCTAAGCCGTACGCTGACACTAACCCACGCCCTCACCCGTACGCTCCCCCTAAAGCGTTTTCGTACCCTCACCTGGACCCTAAACTGTCCCCGTCCCCTAACCCTAACCCTAGCCCGAACCCTAACCCTAACCCTTCCCCGAAGCCTGACCCTCACCCGTCCCCTAACCCTAAGCCGTACGCTGACACTAACCCGCGCCCTCACACGTACGCTCCCCCTAAAGCGTTGTCGTACCCTCACCTGGACTCTAAACCGTCCCCGTCCCCTAACCCTACCCCTAGCCCGAACCCTAACCCTAACCCTTCCCCGAAGCGTGACCCTCACCCGTCCCGTAATCCTAACCCGTACGCTGACACTAACCCGCGCCCTCACACGTACGCTCCCCCTAAAACGTTGTCGTACCCTCACCTGGACCCTAAACCGTCCCCGTCCCCTAACCCTAACCCTAGCCCTAACCCTAACCCTCAACCTTCCCCGAAGCCTGACCCTCACCCGTCCCCTAATCCTAACCCGTACGCTGACACTAACCCGCGCCCACACACGTACGCTCCCCCTAAGGCGTTGTCATACCCTCACCTGGACCCTAAACCGTCCCCGTCCCCTAACCCTAACCTTAGCCCGAACCCTAACCCTAACACTTCCCCGAAGCCTGACCCTCACCCGTCCCCTAATCCTAACCCGTACGCTGACACTAACCCGCGCCCTCACACGTACGCTCCCCCTAAAGCGTTGTCGTACCCTCACCTGGACCCTAAACCGTCCGCATCCCCTAACCTTAACCCTAGCCCGAACCCTAACCCTAACCCTTCCCCGAAGCCTGACCCTCACCCGTCCCCTAATCCTAAGCCGTACGCTGACACTAACCCGCGCCCTCACCCGTACGCTCCCCCTAAAGCGTTTTCGTACCCTCACCTGGACCCTAAACCGTCCCCGTCCCCTAACCCTAACCCTAGCCCGAACCCTAACCCTAACCCTTCCCCGAAGACTGACCCTCACCCGTCCCCTAACCCTAAGCCGTACGCTGACACTAACCCGCGCCCTCACACGTACGCTCCCCCTAAAGCGTTGTCGTACCCTCACCTGGACTCTAAACCGTCCCCGTCCCCTAACCCTACCCCTAGCCCGAACCCTAACCCTAACCCTTCCCCGAAGCGTGACCCTCACCCGTCCCGTAATCCTAAGCCGTACGCTGACACCAACCCGCGCCCTCACACGTACGCTCCCCCTAAAACGTTGTCGTACCCTCACCTGGACCCTAAACCGTCCCCGTCCCCTAACCCTAACCCTAGCCCGAACCCTAACCCTCAACCTTCCCCGAAGCCTGACCCTCAACCGTCCCCTAATCCAAACCCGTACGCTGACACTAACCCGCGCCCACACACGTACGCTCCCCCTAAGGCGTTGTCATACCCTCACCTGGACCCTAAACCGTCCCCGTCCCCTAACCCTAACCTTAGCCCGAACCCTAAACCTAACCCTTCCCCGAAGCCTGACCCTCACCCGTCCCCTAATCCTAACCCGTACGCTGACACTAACCTGCGCCCGCACACGTACGCTCCCCCTAAAGCGTTGTCGTACCCTCACCTGGACCCTAAACCGTCCCCGTCCCCTAACCCTAACCCTAGCCCGAACCCTAACCCTAACCCTTCCCCGAAGCCTGACCCTCACCCGTCCCTTAACCCTAAGCCGTACGCTGACACTAACCCGCGCCCTCACACGTACGCTCCCCCTAAAGCATTGTCGTACCCTCACCTGGACTCTAAACCGTCCCCGTCCCCTAACCCTAACCCTAGCCCGAACCCTAACCCTAACCCTTCCCCGAAGCGTGACCCTCACACGTCCCGTAATCCTAACCTGTACGCTGACACTAACCCGCGCACTCACACGTACGCTCCCCCTAAAACGTTGTCGTACCCTCACCTGGACCCTAAACCGTCCCCGTCCCCTAACCCTAACCCTAGCCCGAACCCTAACCCTAACCCTTCCCCGAAGCCTGACCCTCACCCGTCCCCTAATCCTAACCCGTACGCTGACACTAACCCGCGCCCTCACATGTACGCTCCCCCTAAAGCGTTGTCGTACCCTCACCTGGACCCTAAACCGTCCCCGTCCCCTAACCCAAACCTAGCCCGAACCCTAACCCTAACCCTTCCCCGAAGCCTGACCCTCACACGTTCCCTAATCCTAATCCGTACGCTGACACTAACCCGCGCCCTCACACGTACGCTCCCCCTAAAGCGTTGTCGTACCTTCAACTGGACCCTAAACCGTCCCCGTCCCCTAACCATAACCCTAGCCCGAACCCTAACCCTAACCCTTCCCCGAAGCCTGACCCTCACCCGTCCCCTAATCCTAACCCGTACGCTGACACTAACCCGCGCCCTCACACGTACGCTCCCGCTAAAGCGTTGTCGTACCCTCACCTGGACCCTAAACCGTCCCCGTCCCCTCACCCTAACCCTAGCCCGAACCCTAACCCTCACCCTTCCCCGAAGCCTGACCCTCACCCGTCCCCTAATCCTAAGCCATACGCTGACACTAACCCCCGCCTTCAAACTTACGCTCCCCCTAAAGCGTTGTCGTACCCTCACCTGGACCCTAAACCGTCCCCGTCCCCTAACCCTAACCCTAGCCCGAACCCTAACCCTAACCCTTCCCTGAAGCCTGACCCTCACCCGTCCCCTAATCCTAACCCGTACGCTGACACTAACCCGCGCCCTCACACGTACGCTCCCCCTAAAGCGTTGTCGTACCCTCACCTGGACGCTAAACCGTCCCCATCCCCAAACACTAACCGTAGCCCGAACCCTAACCCTAACCCTTCCCTGAAGACTGACCCTCACCCGTCCAGTAATTCTAAACCGTACGCTGACACTAACCCGCGCCCTCACACGTACGCTCCCGCTAAAGCGTTGTCGTACCCTCACCTGGACCCTAAACCGTCCCCGGCCCCTAACCCTAACCCTAGCCCGAACCCTAACCCTAACCCTTCCCCGAAGCCTGACCCTCACCCGTCCCCTAATCCTAACCCGTACGCTGACACTAACCCGTGCCCTCACACGTACGCTCCCCCTAAAGCGTTGTCGTACCCTCAGCTGGACCCTAAACTGTCCCCGTCCCCTAACCCTAACCCTAGCCCGAACCCTAACCCTAACCCTTCCCCGAAGCCTGACCCTCACCCGTCCCCTAATTCTAACCCGTACGCTGACACTAACCCGCGCCCTCACACGTACGCTCCCCCTAAAGCGTTGTCGTACCCTCACCTGGACCGTAAACCGTGCCCGTCCCCTAACCCTAACCCTAGCCCGAACCCTAACCCTAACCCTTCCCCGAAGCCTGACCCTCACCCGTCCCCTAATCCTAACCCGTACGCTGACACTAACCCGCACCCTCACACGTACGCTCCCCCTAAAGCGTTGTCGTACCCTCACCTGGACCCTAAACCGTTCCCGTCCCCTCACCCTAACCCTAGCCCGAACCCTAACCCTCACCATTCCCCGAAGCCTGACCCTCACCCGTCCCCTAATCCTAAGCCGTACGCTGACACTAACCCCCGCCCTCACACGTACGCTCCCCCTAAAGCGTTGTCGTACCCTCACCTGGACCCTAAACCGTCCCCGTCCCCTAACCCTAACCCTAGCCCGAACCCTAACCCTAACCCTTCCCCGAAGCCTGACCCTCACCCGTCCCCTAATCCTAACCCGTACGCTGACACTAACCCGCGCCCTCACACGTACGCTCCCCCTAAAGCGTTGTCGTACCCTCACCTGGACCCTAAACCGTCCCCGTCCCCTAACCCTAACCCTAGCCCGAACCATAACCCTAACCCTTCCCCGAAGCTTGACCCTCACCCGTCCCCTAATCCTAAGCCGTAAGCTGACACTAACCCACGCCCTCACACGTACGCTCCCCCTAAAGCGTTGTCGTACCCTCACCTGGACCCTAACCCGTCCCCGTCCCCGTCCCCTAACCCTAGCCCGAACCCTAGACGTAACCCTTCCCCGAAGCCTGACCCTCACCCGTCCCCTAATCCTAACCCGTACGCTGACACTAACCTGCGCCCTCACACATACGCTCCCCATAAAGCGTTGTCGTACCCTCACCTGGACCCTAAACCGTCCCCGTCCCCTAAACCTAACCCTAGCCCGAACCCTAACCCTAACCCTTCCCCGAAGCCTGACCCTCACCCGTCCCCTAATCCTAACCCGTACGCTGACACTAATCCACGCCCTCACACGTACGCTCCCCCTAAAGCGTTGTCGTACCCTCACCTGGACGCTAAACCGTCCCCATCCCCAAACACTAACCGTAGCCCGAACCCTAACCCTAACCCTTCCCTGAAGACTGACACTCACCCGTCCCCTAATTCTAAACCGTACGCTGACACTAACCCGCGCCCTCACACGTACGCTCCCGCTAAAGCGTTGTCGTACCCTCACCTGGACCCTAAACCGTCCCCGGCCCCTAACCCTAACCCTAGCCCGAACCCTAACCCTAACCCTTCCCCGAAGCCTGACCCTCACCCG
The DNA here is from genome assembly GCF_964374135.1 of Grampus griseus. Classification (NCBI taxonomy): domain Eukaryota; kingdom Metazoa; phylum Chordata; class Mammalia; order Artiodactyla; family Delphinidae; genus Grampus; species Grampus griseus. The sequence goes on along the minus strand of NW_028133249.1, from coordinate 342,703 downwards.
TCCCCTAATCCTAACCCGTACGCTGACACTAACCCGTGCCCTCACACGTACGCTCCCCCTAAAGCGTTGTCGTACCCTCAACTGGACCCTAAACTGTCCCCGTCCCCTAACCCTAACCCTAGCCCGAACCCTAACACTAACCCTTCCCCGAAGCCTGACCCTCACCCGTCCCCTAATCCTAACCCGTACGCTGACACTAACCCGCGCCCTCACACGTACGCTCCCCCTAAAGCGTTGTCGTACCCTCACCTGGACCCTAAACCGTCCGCATCCCCTAACCTTAACCCTAGCCCGAACCCTAACCCTAACCCTTCCCCGAAGCCTGACCCTCACCCGTCCCCTAATCCTAAGCCGTACGCTGACACTAACCCGCGCCCTCACCCGTACGCTCCCCCTAAAGCGTTTTCGTACCCTCACCTGGACCCTAAACCGTCCCCGTCCCCTAACCCTAACCCTAGCCCGAACCCTAACCCTAACCCTTCCCCGAAGACTGACCCTCACCCGTCCCCTAACCCTAAGCCGTACGCTGACACTAACCCGCGCCCTCACACGTACGCTCCCCCTAAAGCGTTGTCGTACCCTCACCTGGACTCTAAACCGTCCCCGTCCCCTAACCCTACCCCTAGCCCGAACCCTAACCCTAACCCTTCCCCGAAGCGTGACCCTCACCCGTCCCGTAATCCTAAGCCGTACGCTGACACTAACCCGCGCCCTCACACGTACGCTCCCCCTAAAACGTTGTCGTACCCTCACCTGGACCCTAAACCGTCCCCGTCCCCTAACCCTAACCCTAGCCCGAACCCTAACCCTCAACCTTCCCCGAAGCCTGACCCTCAACCGTCCCCTAATCCAAACCCGTACGCTGACACTAACCCGCGCCCACACACGTACGCTCCCCCTAAGGCGTTGTCATACCCTCACCTGGACCCTAAACCGTCCCCGTCCCCTAACCCTAACCTTAGCCCGAACCCTAAACCTAACCCTTCCCCGAAGCCTGACCCTCACCCGTCCCCTAATCCTAACCCGTACGCTGACACTAACCTGCGCCCGCACACGTACGCTCCCCCTAAAGCGTTGTCGTACCCTCACCTGGACCCTAAACCGTCCCCGTCCCCTAACCCTAACCCTAGCCCGAACCCTAACCCTAACCCTTCCCCGAAGCCTGACCCTCACCCGTCCCTTAACCCTAAGCCGTACGCTGACACTAACCCGCGCCCTCACACGTACGCTCCCCCTAAAGCATTGTCGTACCCTCACCTGGACTCTAAACCGTCCCCGTCCCCTAACCCTAACCCTAGCCCGAACCCTAACCCTAACCCTTCCCCGAAGCGTGACCCTCACACGTCCCGTAATCCTAACCTGTACGCTGACACTAACCCGCGCACTCACACGTACGCTCCCCCTAAAACGTTGTCGTACCCTCACCTGGACCCTAAACCGTCCCCGTCCCCTAACCCTAACCCTAGCCCGAACCCTAACCCTAACCCTTCCCCGAAGCCTGACCCTCACCCGTCCCCTAATCCTAACCCGTACGCTGACACTAACCCGCGCCCTCACATGTACGCTCCCCCTAAAGCGTTGTCGTACCCTCACCTGGACCCTAAACCGTCCCCGTCCCCTAACCCAAACCTAGCCCGAACCCTAACCCTAACCCTTCCCCGAAGCCTGACCCTCACACGTTCCCTAATCCTAATCCGTACGCTGACACTAACCCGCGCCCTCACACGTACGCTCCCCCTAAAGCGTTGTCGTACCTTCAACTGGACCCTAAACCGTCCCCGTCCCCTAACCATAACCCTAGCCCGAACCCTAACCCTAACCCTTCCCCGAAGCCTGACCCTCACCCGTCCCCTAATCCTAACCCGTACGCTGACACTAACCCGCGCCCTCACACGTACGCTCCCGCTAAAGCGTTGTCGTACCCTCACCTGGACCCTAAACCGTCCCCGTCCCCTCACCCTAACCCTAGCCCGAACCCTAACCCTCACCCTTCCCCGAAGCCTGACCCTCACCCGTCCCCTAATCCTAAGCCATACGCTGACACTAACCCCCGCCTTCAAACTTACGCTCCCCCTAAAGCGTTGTCGTACCCTCACCTGGACCCTAAACCGTCCCCGTCCCCTAACCCTAACCCTAGCCCGAACCCTAACCCTAACCCTTCCCTGAAGCCTGACCCTCACCCGTCCCCTAATCCTAACCCGTACGCTGACACTAACCCGCGCCCTCACACGTACGCTCCCCCTAAAGCGTTGTCGTACCCTCACCTGGACGCTAAACCGTCCCCATCCCCAAACACTAACCGTAGCCCGAACCCTAACCCTAACCCTTCCCTGAAGACTGACCCTCACCCGTCCAGTAATTCTAAACCGTACGCTGACACTAACCCGCGCCCTCACACGTACGCTCCCGCTAAAGCGTTGTCGTACCCTCACCTGGACCCTAAACCGTCCCCGGCCCCTAACCCTAACCCTAGCCCGAACCCTAACCCTAACCCTTCCCCGAAGCCTGACCCTCACCCGTCCCCTAATCCTAACCCGTACGCTGACACTAACCCGTGCCCTCACACGTACGCTCCCCCTAAAGCGTTGTCGTACCCTCAGCTGGACCCTAAACTGTCCCCGTCCCCTAACCCTAACCCTAGCCCGAACCCTAACCCTAACCCTTCCCCGAAGCCTGACCCTCACCCGTCCCCTAATTCTAACCCGTACGCTGACACTAACCCGCGCCCTCACACGTACGCTCCCCCTAAAGCGTTGTCGTACCCTCACCTGGACCGTAAACCGTGCCCGTCCCCTAACCCTAACCCTAGCCCGAACCCTAACCCTAACCCTTCCCCGAAGCCTGACCCTCACCCGTCCCCTAATCCTAACCCGTACGCTGACACTAACCCGCACCCTCACACGTACGCTCCCCCTAAAGCGTTGTCGTACCCTCACCTGGACCCTAAACCGTTCCCGTCCCCTCACCCTAACCCTAGCCCGAACCCTAACCCTCACCATTCCCCGAAGCCTGACCCTCACCCGTCCCCTAATCCTAAGCCGTACGCTGACACTAACCCCCGCCCTCACACGTACGCTCCCCCTAAAGCGTTGTCGTACCCTCACCTGGACCCTAAACCGTCCCCGTCCCCTAACCCTAACCCTAGCCCGAACCCTAACCCTAACCCTTCCCCGAAGCCTGACCCTCACCCGTCCCCTAATCCTAACCCGTACGCTGACACTAACCCGCGCCCTCACACGTACGCTCCCCCTAAAGCGTTGTCGTACCCTCACCTGGACCCTAAACCGTCCCCGTCCCCTAACCCTAACCCTAGCCCGAACCATAACCCTAACCCTTCCCCGAAGCTTGACCCTCACCCGTCCCCTAATCCTAAGCCGTAAGCTGACACTAACCCACGCCCTCACACGTACGCTCCCCCTAAAGCGTTGTCGTACCCTCACCTGGACCCTAACCCGTCCCCGTCCCCGTCCCCTAACCCTAGCCCGAACCCTAGACGTAACCCTTCCCCGAAGCCTGACCCTCACCCGTCCCCTAATCCTAACCCGTACGCTGACACTAACCTGCGCCCTCACACATACGCTCCCCATAAAGCGTTGTCGTACCCTCACCTGGACCCTAAACCGTCCCCGTCCCCTAAACCTAACCCTAGCCCGAACCCTAACCCTAACCCTTCCCCGAAGCCTGACCCTCACCCGTCCCCTAATCCTAACCCGTACGCTGACACTAATCCACGCCCTCACACGTACGCTCCCCCTAAAGCGTTGTCGTACCCTCACCTGGACGCTAAACCGTCCCCATCCCCAAACACTAACCGTAGCCCGAACCCTAACCCTAACCCTTCCCTGAAGACTGACACTCACCCGTCCCCTAATTCTAAACCGTACGCTGACACTAACCCGCGCCCTCACACGTACGCTCCCGCTAAAGCGTTGTCGTACCCTCACCTGGACCCTAAACCGTCCCCGGCCCCTAACCCTAACCCTAGCCCGAACCCTAACCCTAACCCTTCCCCGAAGCCTGACCCTCACCCGTCCCCTAATCCTAACCCGTACGCTGACACTAACCCGTGCCCTCACACGTACGCTCCCCCTAAAGCGTTGTCGTACCCTCAACTGGACCCTAAACTGTCCCCGTCCCCTAACCCTAACCCTAGCCCGAACCCTAACACTAACCCTTCCCCGAAGCCTGACCCTCACCCGTCCCCTAATCCTAACCCGTACGCTGACACTAATCCACGCCCTCACACGTACGCTCCCCCTAAAGCGTTGTCGTACCCTCACCTGGACGCTAAACCGTCCCCATCCCCAAACACTAACCGTAGCCCGAACCCTAACCCTAACCCTTCCCTGAAGACTGACACTCACCCGTCCCCTAATTCTAAACCGTACGCTGACACTAACCCGCGCCCTCACACGTACGCTCCCGCTAAAGCGTTGTCGTACCCTCACCTGGACCCTAAACCGTCCCCGGCCCCTAACCCTAACCCTAGCCCGAACCCTAACCCTAACCCTTCCCCGAAGCCTGACCCTCACCCGTCCCCTAATCCTAACCCGTACGCTGACACTAACCCGTGCCCTCACACGTACGCTCCCCCTAAAGCGTTGTCGTACCCTCAACTGGACCCTAAACTGTCCCCGTCCCCTAACCCTAACCCTAGCCCGAACCCTAACACTAACCCTTCCCCGAAGCCTGACCCTCACCCGTCCCCTAATCCTAACCCGTACGCTGACACTAACCCGCGCCCTCACACGTACGCTCCCCCTAAAGCGTTGTCGTACCCTCACCTGGACCGTAAACCGTCCCCGTCCCCTAACCCTAACCCTAGCCCGAACCCTAACCCTAAGACTTCCCCGAAGCCTGACCCTCACCCGTCCCCTAATCCTAACCCGTACGCTGACACTAACCCGCGCCCTCACATGTATGCTCCTCCTAAAGCGTTGTCGTACCCTCACCTGGACCCTAAACCGTCCCCGTCCCCTAACCCTAACCCTAGCCCGAACCCTAAACCTAACACTTCCCCGAAGCCTGACCCTCACCCGTCCCCTAATCCTAAGCCGTACGCTGACACTAACCCACGCCCTCCCACGTACGCTCCCCCTAAAGCGTTGTCGTACCCTCACCTGGACCCTAAACCGTCCCCGTCCCCTAACCCTAACCCTAGCCCGAACTCTAACCCTAACCCTTCCCCGAAGCCTGACACTCACACGTCCCCTAATCCTAACCCGTACGCTGACACTTACCCGCGCCCCCACACGTACTCTCCCCCTAAAGCGTTGTCGTACCCTCACCTGGACCCTAAACCGTCCCCGTCCCCTAACCCTAACCCTGACCCGAACCCTAACCCTAACCCTTCCCCGAAGCCTGACCCTCACCCCTCCCCTAATCCTAACCCGTACGCTGACACTAACCCGCGCCCTCACACGTACGCTCCCCCTAAAGCGTTGTCGTACACTCACCTGGACCCTAAACCGTCCCCGTCTCCTAACCCTAACCCTAGCCCGAACCCTAACCCTAACCCTTCCCCGAAGCCTGACCCTCACCCGTCCCCTAATCCTAACCCGTACGCTGACACTAACCCGCGCCCTCACACGTACGCTCCCCCTAAAGCGTTGTCGTACCCTCACCTGGACCGTAAACCGTCCCCGTCCCCTAACCCTAAACCTAGCCCGAACCCTAACCCTAACCGTTCCCCGAAGCCTGACCCTCACCCGTCCCCTAATCCTAACCCGTACGCTGACACTAACCCGCGCCCTCACACGTACGCTCCCCCTAAGGCGTTGTCGTACCCTCACCTGGAACCTAAACCGTCCCCGTCCCCTAACTCTAACGCTGGCCCGAACCCTAACCCTAACCCTTCCCCGAAGCCTGACCCTCACCCGTCCCCTAATCCTAACCCGTACGCTGACACTAACCCGCGCCCTCACACGTACGCTCCCCCTAAAGCGTTGTCGTACCCTCACCTGGACCCTAAACCGTCCCCGTCCCCTAACCCTAACCCTAGCCCGAACCCTAACCCTAACCCTTCCCTGAAGCCTGACCCTCACCCGTCCCCTAACCCTAAGCCGTACGCTGACACTAACCCGCGCCCTCACACGTACGCTCCCCCTAAAGCGTTGTCGTACCCTCACCTGGACTCTAAACCGTCCCCATCCCCTAACCCTAACCCTAGCCCGAAGCCTAACCCTAACCCTTCCCCGAAGCGTGACCCTCACCCGTCCCGTAATCCTAACCCGTACGCTGACACTAACCCACGCCCTCACACGTACGCTCCCCCTAAAACGTTGTCGTACCCTCACCTGGACCCTAAACCGTCCCCGTCCCCTAACCCTAACCCTAGCCCGAACCCTAACCCTAACCCTTACCCGAAGCCTGACCCTCACACGTCCCCTAATCCTAACCCGGACGCTGACACTAACCCGCGCCCACACACGTACGCTCCCCCTAAGGCGTTGTCATACCCTCACCTGGACCCTAAACCGTCCCCGTCTCCTAACCCTAACCTTAGCCCGAACCCTAACCCTAACCCTTCCCCGAAGCCTGACCCTCACCCGTCCCCTAATCCTAACCCGTACGCTGACACTAACCCGTGCCCTCACACGTACGCTCCCCCTAAAGCGTTTTCGTACCCTCACCTGGACCCTAAACCGTCCCCGTCCCCTAACCCTAACCCTAGCCCGAACCCTAACCCTAACCCTTCCCCGAAGCCTGACCCTCACCCGTCCCCTAATCCTAACCCGTACGCTGACACTAACCCACGCCCACACACGTACGCTCCCCCTAAGGCGTTGTCATACCCTCACCTGGACCCTAAACCGTTCCCGTCCCCTAACCCTAACCTTAGCCCGAAACCTAACCCTAACCCTTCCCGGAAGCCTGACCCTCACCCGTCCCCTAATCCTAACCCGTACGCTGACACTAACCCGCGCCCTCACACGTACGCTCCCCCTAAAGCGTTGTCGTACCCTCACCTGGACCCTAAACCGTCCCCGTCCTCTCACCCTAACCCTAGCCCGAACCCTAACCCTCACCCTTCCCCGAAGCCTGACCCTCACCCGTCCCCTAATCCTAAGCCATACGCTGACACTAACCCCCGCCTTCACACGTACGCTCCCCCTAAAGCGTTGTCGTACACTCACCTGGACCCTAAACCGTCCCCGTCCCCTAACCCTAACCCTAGCCCGAACCCTAACCCTAACCCTTCCCCGAAGCATGACCCTCACCCGTCCCCTAATCCTAACCCGTACGCTGACACTAACCCGCGCCCTCACACGTACGCTCCCCCTAAAGCGTTGTCGTACCCTCACCTGGACCCTAAACCGTCCCCGTCCCCTAAGCCTAACCATAGCCCGAACCCTAACCCTAACACTTCCCCGAAGCCTGACCATCACCCGTCCCCTAATCCTAACCCGTACGCTGACACTAACCCGCGCCCTCACACGTACGCTCCCCCTAAAGCGTTGTCGTACCCTCACCTGGACCCTAAACCGTCCCCGTACCCTAACCCTAACCCTAGCCCGAACCCTAACCCTAACACTTCCCCGAAGCCTGACCCTCAACCGTCCCCTAATCCTAAGCCGTACGCTGACACTAACCCGCGCCCTCACACGTACGCTCCCCCTAAAGCGTTGTCGTACCCTCACCTGGACCCTAAACCGTCCGCATCCCCTAACCTTAACCCTAGCCCGAACCCTAACCCTAACCCTTCCCCGAAGCCTGACCCTCACCCGTCCCCTAATCCTAAGCCGTACGCTGACACTAACCCACGCCCTCACCCGTACGCTCCCCCTAAAGCGTTTTCGTACCCTCACCTGGACCCTAAACCGTCCCCGTCCCCTAACCCTAACCCTAGCCCGAACCCTAACCCTAACCCTTCCCCGAAGCCTGACCCTCACCCGTCCCCTAACCCTAAGCCGTACGCTGACACTAACCCGCGCCCTCACACGTACGCTCCCCCTAAAGCGTTGTCGTACCCTCACCTGGACTCTAAACCGTCCCCGTCCCCTAACCCTAACCCTAGCCCGAACCCTAACCCTAACCCTTCCCCGAAGCGTGACCCTCACCCGTCCCGTAATCCTAACCCGTACGCTGACACTAACCCGCGCCCTCACACGTACGCTCCCCCTAAAACGTTGTCGTACCCTCACCTGGACCCTAAACCGTCCCCGTCCCCTAAACCTAACCCTAGCCCGAACCCTAACCCTCAACCTTCCCCGAAGCCTGACCCTCACCCGTCCCCTAATCCTAACCCGTACGCTGACACTAACCCGCGCCCACACACGTACGCTCCCCCTAAGGCGTTGTCATACCCTCACCTGGACCCTAAACCGTCCCCGTCCCCTAACCCTAACCTTAGCCCGAACCCTAACCCTAACCCTTCCCCGAAGCCTGACCCTCACCCGTCCCCTAATCCTAACCCGTACGCTGACACTAACCCGCGCCCTCACACGTACGCTCCCCCTAAAGCGTTTTCGTACCCTCACCTGGACCCTAAACCGTCCCCGTCCCCTAACCCTAACCCTAGCCCGTACCCTAACCCTAACCCTTCCCCGAAGCCTGACCCTCACCCGTCCCCTAACCCTAAGCCGTACGCTGACACTAACCCGCGCCCTCACACGTACGCTCCCCCTAAAGCGTTGTCGTACCCTCACCTGGACTCTAAACCGTCCCCGTCCCCTAACCCTAACCCTAGCCCGAACCCTAACCCTAACCCTTCCCCGAAGCGTGACCCTCACCCGTCCCGTAATCCTAACCCGTACGCTGACACTAACCCGCGCCCTCACACGTACGCTCCCCCTAAAACGTTGTCGTACCCTCACCTGGACCCTAAACCGTCCCCGTCCCCTAACCCTAACCCTAGCCCGAACCCTAACCCTAACCCTTCCCCGAAGCCTGACCCTCACCCGTCCCCTAATCCTAACCCGTACGCTGACACTAACCCACGCCCACACACGTACGCTCCCCCTAAAGCGTTTTCGTACCCTCACCTGGACCCTAAACCGTCCCCGTCCCCTAACCCTAACCCTAGCCCGTACCCTAACCCTAACCCTTCCCCGAAGCCTGACCCTCACCCGTCCCCTAACCCTAAGCCATACGCTGACACTAACCCCCGCCTTCAAACGTACGCTCCCCCTAAAGCGTTGTCGTACCCTCACCTGGACCCTAAACCGTCCCCGTCCCCTAACGCTAACCCTACCCCGAACCCTAACCCTAACCCTTCCCCGAAGCCTGACCCTCACCCGTCCCTTAATCCTAACCCGTACGCTGACACTAACCCGCGCCCTCACACGTACGCTCCCCCTAAAGCGTTGTCGTAACCTCACCTGGACCCTAAACCGTCCCCGTCCCCTAACCCTAACCCTAGCCCGAACCCTAACCCTAACACTTCCCCGAAGCCTGACCCTCACCCGTCCCTTAATCCTAACCCATACGCTGACACTAACCCGCACCCTCACATGTACGCTCCCCCTAAAGCGTTGTCGTACCCTCACCTGGACGCTAAACCGTCCCCGTCCCCTAACCCTAACCCTAGCCCGAACCCTAACCCTAACCCTTCCCCGAAGCCTGACCCTCACCCGTCCCCTAATCCTAACCCGTACGCTGACACTAACCTGCGCCCTCACACGTACGCTCCCCCTAAAGCGTTGTCGTACCCTCACCTGGACCCTAAACCGTCCCCGTCCCCTCACCCTAACCCTAGCCCGAACCCTAACCCTCACCCTTCCCCGAAGCCTGAACCTCACCCGTCCCCTAATCCTAAGCCATACGCTGACACTAACCCCCGCCTTCAAACGTACGCTCCCCCTAAAGCGTTGTCGTACCCTCACCTGGACCCTAAACCGTCCCCGTCCCCTAACCCTAACCCTAGCCCGAACCCTAACCCTAACCCTTCCCTGAAGCCTGACCCTCACCTGTCCCCTAATCCTAACCCGTACGCTGACACTAACCCGCGCCCTCACACGTACGCTCCCCCTAAAGCGTTGTCGTAACCTCACCTGGACCCTAAACCGTCCCCGTCCCCTAACCCTAACCCTAGCCCGAACCCTAACCCTAACACTTCCCCGAAGCCTGACCCTCACCCGTCCCCTAATCCTAACCCATACGCTGACACTAACCCGCACCCTCACATGTACGCTCCCCCTAAAGCGTTGTCGTACCCTCACCTGGACGCTAAACCGTCCCCGTCCCCTAACCCTAACCCTAGCCCGAACCCTAACCCTAACCCTTCCCCGAAGCCTGACCCTCACCCGTCCCCTAATCCTAACCCGTACGCTGACACTAACCCGCGCCCTCACACGTACGCTCCCCCTAAAGCGTTGTCGTACCCTCACCTGGACCCTAAACCGTCCCCGTCCCCTCACCCTAACCCTAGCCCGAACCCTAACCCTCACCATTCCCCGAAGCCTGACCCTCACCCGTCCCCTAATCCTAAGCCGTACGCTGACACTAACCCCCGCCCTCACACGTACGCTCCCCCTAAAGCGTTGTCGTACCCTCACCTGGACCCTAAACCGTCCCCGTCCCCTAACCCTAACCCTAGCCCGAACCCTAACCCTAACCCTTCCCCGAAGCCTGACCCTCACCCGTCCCCTAATCCTAACCCGTACGCTGACACTAACCCGCGCCCTCACACGTACGCTCCCCCTAAAGCGTTGTCGTACTCTCACCTGGACCCTAAACCGTCCCCGTCCCCTAACCCTAACCCTAGCCCGAACCATAACCCTAACCCTTCCCCGAAGCTTGACCCTCACCCGTCCCCTAATCCTAAGCCGTAAGCTGACACTAACCCACGCCCTCACACGTACGCTCCCCCTAAAGCGTTGTCGTACCCTCACCTGGACCCTAACCCGTCCCCGTCCCCGTCCCCTAACCCTAGCCCGAACCCTAGCCGTAACCCTTCCCCGAAGCCTGACCCTCACCCGTCCCCTAATCCTAACCCGTACGCTGACACTAACCTGCGCCCTCACACGTACGCTCCCCATAAAGCGTTGTCGTACCCTCACCTGGACCCTAAACCGTCCCCGTCCCCTAACCCTAACCCTAGCCCGAACCCTAACCCTAACCCTTCCCCGAAGCCTGACCCTCACCCGTCCCCTAATCCTAACCCGTACGCTGACACTAATCCACGCCCTCACACGTACGCTCCCCCTAAAGCGTTGTCGTACCCTCACCTGGACGCTAAACCGTCCCCATCCCCAAACACTAACCGTAGCCGGAACCCTAACCCTAACCCTTCCCTGAAGACTGACCCTCACCCGTCCCCTAATCCTAAGCCGTACGCTGACACTAACCCCCGCCCTCACACGTACGCTCCCCCTAAAGCGTTGTCGTACCCTCACCTGGACCCTAAACCGTCCCCGTCCCCTAACCCTAACCCTAGCCCGAACCCTAACCCTAACCCTTCCCCGAAGCCTGACCCTCACCCGTCCCCTAATCCTAACCCGTACGCTGACACTAACCCGTGCCCTCACACGTACGCTCCCCCTAAAGCGTTGTCGTACCCTCAGCTGGACCCTAAACTGTCCCCGTCCCCTAACCCTAACCCTAGCCCGAACCCTAACCCTAACCCTTCCCCGAAGCCTGACCCTCACCCGTCCCCTAATCCTCACCCGTACGCTGACACTAACCCGCGCCCTCACACGTACGCTCCCCCTAAAGCGTTGTCGTACCCTCACCTGGACCGTAAACCGTCCCCGTCCCCTAACCCTAACCCTAGCCCGAACCCTAACCCTAACCCTTCCCCGAAGCCTGACCCTCACCCGTCCCCTAATCCTAACCCGTACGCTGACACTAACCCGCGCCCTCACACGTACGCTCCTCCTAAAGCGTTGTCGTACCCTCACCTGGACCCTAAACCGTCCCCGTCCCCTAACCGTAACCCTAGCCCGAACCCTAAACCTAACCCTTCCCCGAAGCCTGACCCTCACCCGTCCCCTAATCCTAAGCCGTACGCTGACACTAACCCACGCCCTCCCACGTACGCTCCCCCTAAAGCGTTGTCGTACCCTCACCTGGACCCTAAACCGTCCCCGTCCCCTAACCCTAACCCTAGCCCGAACTCTAACCCTAACCCTTCCCCGAAGCCTGACACTCACACGTCCCCTAATCCTAACCCGTACGCTGACACTTACCCGCGCCCTCACACGTACTCTCCCCCTAAAGCGTTGTCGTACCCTCACCTGGACCCTAAACCGTCCCCGTCCCCTAACCCTAACCCTGACCCGAACCCTAACCCTAACCCTTCCCCGAAGCCTGACCCTCACCCATCCCCTAATCCTAACCCGCACGCTGACACTAACCCGCGCCCTCACACGTACGCTCCCCCTAAAGCGTTGTCGTACACTCACCTGGACCCTAAACCGTCCCCGTCCCCTAACCCTAACCCTAGCCCGAACCCTAACCCTAACCCTTCCCCGAAGCCTGACCCTCACCCGTCCCCTAATCCTAACCCGTACGCTGACACTAACCCGCTCCCTCACACGTAAGCTCCCCCTAAAGCGTTGTCGTACCCTCACCTGGACCCTAAACCGTCCCCGTCCCCTAACCCTAAACCTAGCCCGAACCCTAACCCTAACCGTTCCCCGAAGCCTGACCCTCACCCGTCCCCTAATCCTAACCCGTACGCTGACACTAACCCGCGCCCTCACACGTACGCTCCCCCTAACGCGTTGTCGTACCCTCACCTGGAACCTAAACCGTCCCCGTCCCCTAACTCTAACGCTGGCCCGAACCCTAACCCTAACACTTCCCCGAAGCCTGACCCTCACCCGTCCCCTAATCCTAACCCGTACGCTGACACTAACCCGCGCCCTCACACGTACGCTCCCCCTAAAGCGTTGTCGTACCCTCACCTGGACCCTAAACCGTCCCCGTCCCCTAAGCCTAACCATAGCCCGAACCCTAACCCTAACACTTCCCCGAAGCCTGACCCTCACCCGTCCCCTAATCCTAACCCGTACGCTGACACTAACCCGCGCCCTCACACGTACGCTCCCCCTAAAGCGTTGTCGTACCCTCACCTGGACCCTAAACCGTCCCCGTACCCTAACCCTAACCCTAGCCCGAACCCTAACCCTAACAATTCCCCGAAGCCTGACCCTCAACCGTCCCCTAGTCCTAAGCCGTACGCTGACACTAACCCGCGCCCTCACACGTACGCTCCCCCTAAAGCGTTGTCGTACCCTCACCTGGACCCTAAACCGTCCCCATCCCCTAACCCTAACCCTAGCCCGAACCCTAACCCTAACCCTTCCCCGAAGCCTGACCCTCACCCGTCCCCTAATCCTAAGCCGTACGCTGACACTAACCCGCGCCCTCACCCGTACGCTCCCCCTAAAGCGTTTTCGTACCCTCACCTGGACCCTAAACCGTCCCCGTCCCCTAACCCTAACCCTAGCCCGAACCCTAACCCTAACCCTTCCCCGAAGCCTGACCCTCACCCGTCCCCTAACCCTAAGCCGTACGCTGACACTAACCCGCGCCCTCACACGTACGCTCCCCCTAAAGCGTTGTCGTACCCTCACCTGGACTCTAAACCGTCCCCATCCCCTAACCCTAACCCTAGCCCGAACCCTAACCCTAACCCTTCCCCGAAGCGTGACCCTCACCCGTCCCGTAATCCTAACCCGTACGCTGACACTAACCCGCGCCCTCACACGTACGCTCCCCCTAAAACGTTGTCGTACCCTCACCTGGACCCTAAACCGTCCCCGTCCCCTAACCCTAACCCTAGCCCGAACCCTAACCCTAACCCTTCCCCGAAGCCTGACCCTCACACGTCCCCTAATCCTAACCCGTACGCTGACACTAACCCGCGCCCACACACGTACGCTCCCCCTAAGGCGTTGTCATACCCTCACCTGGACCCTAAACCGTTCCCGTCCCCTAACCCTAACCTTAGCCCGAACCCTAACCCTAACCCTTCCCCGAAGCCTGACCCTCACCCGTCCCCTAATCCTAACCCGTACGCTGACACTAACCCGCGCCCTCACACGTACGCTCCCCCTAAAGCGTTTTCGTACCCTCACCTGGACCCTAAACCGTCCCCATCCCCTAACCCTAACCCTAGCCCGAACCCTAACCCTAACCCTTCCCCGAAGCCTGACCCTCATCCGTCCCCTAACCCTAAGCCGTACGCTGACACTAACCCGCGCCCTCACACGTACGCTCCCCCTAAAGCGTTGTCGTACCCTCACCTGGACTCTAAACCGTCCCCGTCCCCTAACCCTAACCCTAGCCCGAACCCTAACCCTAACCCTTCCCCGAAGCGTGACCATCACCCGTCCCATAATCCTAACCCGTACGCTGACACTAACCCGCGCCCTCACACGTACGCTCCCCCTAAAGCGTTGTCGTACCCTCACCTGGACCCTAAACCGTCCCCATCCCCTAAACCTAACCCTAGCCCGAACCCTAACCCTAACCCTTCCCCGAAGCCTGACCCTCACCCGTCCCCTAATCCTAAGCCGTACGCTGACACTAACCCGCGCCCTCACCCGTACGCTCCCCCTAAAGCGTTTTCGTACCCTCACCTGGACCCTAAACCGTCCCCGTCCCCTAACCCTAACCCTAGCCCGAACCCTAACCCTAACCCTTCCCCGAAGCCTGACCCTCACCCCTCCCCTAACCCTAAGCCGTACGCTGACACTAACCCGCGCCCTCACACGTACGCTCCCCCTAAAGCGTTGTCGTACCCTCACCTGGACTCTAAACCGTCCCCGTCCCCTAACCCTAACCCTAGCCCGAACCGTAACCCTAACCCTTCCCCGAAGCGTGACCCTCACCCGTCCCGTAATCCTAACCCGTACGCTGACACTAACCCGCGCCCTCACACGTACGCTCCCCCTAAAACGTTGTCGTACCCTCACCTGGACCCTAAACCGTCCCCGTCCCCTAACCCTAACCCTAGCCCGAACCCTAACCCTAACCCTTCCCCGAAGCCTGACCCTCACCCGTCCCCTAATCCTAACCCGTACGCTGACACTAACCCGCGCCCACACACGTACGCTCCCCCTAAGGCGTTGTCATACCCTCACCTGGACCCTAAACCGTCCCCGTCCCCTAACCCTAACCTTAGCCCGAACCCTAACCCTAACCCTTCCCCGAAGCCTGACCCTCACCCGTCCCCTAATCCTAACCCGTACGCTGACACTAACCCGCGCCCTCACACGTACGCTCCCCCTAAAGCGTTTTCGTACCCTCACCTGGACCCTAAACCGTCCCCGTCCCCTAACCCTAACCCTAGCCCGAACCCTAACCCTAACACTTCCCCGAAGCCTGACCCTCACCCGTCCCCTAACCCTAAGCCGTACGCTGACACTAACCCGCGCCCTCACACGTACGCTCCCCCTAAAGCGTTGTCGTACCCTCACCTGGACTCTAAACCGTCCCCGTCCCCTAACCCTAACCCTAGCCCGAACCCTAACCCTAACCCTTCCCCGAAGCGTGACCCTCACCCGTCCTGTAATCCTAACCCGTACGCTGACACTAACCCGCGCCCTCACACGTACGCTCCCCCTAAAACGTTGTCGTACCCTCACCTGGACCCTAAACCGTCCCCGTCCCCTAACCCTAACCCTAGCCCGAACCCTAACCCTAACCCTTCCCCGAAGCCTGACCCTCACCAGTCCCCTAATCCTAACCCGTACGCTGACACTAACCCGCGGCCTCACACGTACGCTCCCCCTAAAGCGTTGTCGTACCCTCACCTGGACCCTAAACCGTCCCCGTCCCCTAAGCCTAACCATAGCCCGAACCCTAACCCTAACACTTCCCCGAAGCCTGACCCTCACCCGTCCCCTAATCCTAACCCGTACGCTGACACTAACCCGCGCCCTCACACGTACGCTCCCCCTAAAGCGTTGTCGTACCCTCACCTGGACCCTAAACCGTCCCCGTACCCTAACCCTAACCCTAGCCCGAACCCTAACCCTAACACTTCCCCGAAGCCTGACCCTCACCCGTCCCCTAATCCTAAGCCGTACGCTGACACTAACCCGCGCCCTCACACGTACGCTCCCCCTAAAGCGTTGTCGTACCCTCACCTGGACCCTAAACCGTCCCCATCCCCTAACCCTAACCCTAGCCCGAACCCTAACCCTAACCCTTCCCCGAAGCCTGACCCTCACCCGTCCCCTAATCCTAAGCCGTACGCTGACACTAACCCGCGCCCTCACCCGTACGCTCCCCCTAAAGCGTTTTCGTACCCTCACCTGGACCCTAAACCGTCCCCGTCCCCTAACCCTAACCCTAGCCCGAACCCTAACCCTAACCCTTCCCCGAAGCCTGACCCTCACCCCTCCCCTAACCCTAAGCCGTACGCTGACACTAACCCGCGCCCTCACACGTACGCTCCCCCTAAAGCGTTGTCGTACCCTCACCTGGACTCTAAACCGTCCCCGTCCCCTAACCCTAACCCTAGCCCGAACCCTAACCCTAACCCTTCCCCGAAGCGTGACCCTCACCCGTCCCGTAATCCTAACCCGTACGCTGACACTAACCCGCGCCCTCACACGTACGCTCCCCCTAAAGCGTTGTCGTACCCTCACCTGGACCCTAAACCGTCCCCGTCCCCTAACCCTAACCCTAGCCCGAACCCTAACCCTAACCCTTCCCCGAAGCCTGACCCTCACCCGTCCCCTAAACCTAAGCCGTACGCTGACACTAACCC
Source organism: Grampus griseus (assembly GCF_964374135.1). Classification (NCBI taxonomy): domain Eukaryota; kingdom Metazoa; phylum Chordata; class Mammalia; order Artiodactyla; family Delphinidae; genus Grampus; species Grampus griseus. The sequence continues at coordinate 326,037 of NW_028133249.1, read as the reverse complement.
GCGCCCTCACACGTACGCTCCCCCTAAAGCGTTTTCGTACCCTCACCTGGACCCTAAACCGTCCCCGTCCCCTAACCCTAACCCTAGCCCGAACCCTAACCCTAACCCTTCCCCGAAGCCTGACCCTCACCCGTCCCCTAACCCTAAGCCGTACGCTGACACTAACCCGCGCCCTCACACGTACGCTCCCCCTAAAGCGTTGTCGTACCCTCACCTGGACTCTAAACCGTCCCCGTCCCCTAACCCTAACCCTAGCCCGAACCCTAACCCTAACCCTTCCCCGAAGCGTGACCCTCACCCGTCCCGTAATCCTAACCCGTACGCTGACACTAACCCGCGCCCTCACACGTACGCTCCCCCTAAAACGTTGTCGTACCCTCACCTGGACCCTAAACCGTCCCCGTCCCCTAACCCTAACCCTAGCCCGAACCCTAACCCTAACCCTTCCCCGAAGCCTGACCCTCACCCGTCCCCTAATCCTAACCCGTACGCTGACACTAACCCACGCCCACACACGTACGCTCCCCCTAAGGCGTTGTCATACCCTCACCTGGACCCTAAACCGTCCCCGTCCCCTAACCCTAACCTTAGCCCGAACCCTAACCCTAACCCTTCCCGGAAGCCTGACCCTCACCCGTCCCCTAATCCTAACCCGTACGCTGACACTAACCCGCGCCCTCACACGTACGCTCCCCCTAAAGCGTTGTCGTACCCTCACCTGGACCCTAAACCGTCCCCGTCCCCTAACCCAAACCTAGCCCGAACCCTAACCCTAACCCTTCCCCGAAGCCTGACCCTCACACGTTCCCTAATCCTAACCCGTACGCTGACACTAACCTGCGCCCTCACACGTACGCTCCCCATAAAGCGTTGTCGTACCCTCACCTGGACCCTAAACCGTCCCCGTCCCCTAACCCTAACCCTAGCCCGAACCCTAACCCTAACCCTTCCCCGAAGCCTGACCCTCACCCGTCCCCTAATCCTAACCCGTACGCTGACACTAATCCACGCCCTCACACGTACGCTCCCCCTAAAGCGTTGTCGTACCCTCACCTGGACGCTAAACCGTCCCCATCCCCAAACACTAACCGTAGCCGGAACCCTAACCCTAACCCTTCCCTGAAGACTGACCCTCACCCGTCCCCTAATCCTAAGCCGTACGCTGACACTAACCCCCGCCCTCACACGTACGCTCCCCCTAAAGCGTTGTCGTACCCTCACCTGGACCCTAAACCGTCCCCGTCCCCTAACCCTAACCCTAGCCCGAACCCTAACCCTAACCCTTCCCCGAAGCCTGACCCTCACCCGTCCCCTAATCCTAACCCGTACGCTGACACTAACCCGTGCCCTCACACGTACGCTCCCCCTAAAGCGTTGTCGTACCCTCAGCTGGACCCTAAACTGTCCCCGTCCCCTAACCCTAACCCTAGCCCGAACCCTAACCCTAACCCTTCCCCGAAGCCTGACCCTCACCCGTCCCCTAATCCTCACCCGTACGCTGACACTAACCCGCGCCCTCACACGTACGCTCCCCCTAAAGCGTTGTCGTACCCTCACCTGGACCGTAAACCGTCCCCGTCCCCTAACCCTAACCCTAGCCCGAACCCTAACCCTAACCCTTCCCCGAAGCCTGACCCTCACCCGTCCCCTAATCCTAACCCGTACGCTGACACTAACCCGCGCCCTCACACGTACGCTCCTCCTAAAGCGTTGTCGTACCCTCACCTGGACCCTAAACCGTCCCCGTCCCCTAACCGTAACCCTAGCCCGAACCCTAAACCTAACCCTTCCCCGAAGCCTGACCCTCACCCGTCCCCTAATCCTAAGCCGTACGCTGACACTAACCCACGCCCTCCCACGTACGCTCCCCCTAAAGCGTTGTCGTACCCTCACCTGGACCCTAAACCGTCCCCGTCCCCTAACCCTAACCCTAGCCCGAACTCTAACCCTAACCCTTCCCCGAAGCCTGACACTCACACGTCCCCTAATCCTAACCCGTACGCTGACACTTACCCGCGCCCTCACACGTACTCTCCCCCTAAAGCGTTGTCGTACCCTCACCTGGACCCTAAACCGTCCCCGTCCCCTAACCCTAACCCTGACCCGAACCCTAACCCTAACCCTTCCCCGAAGCCTGACCCTCACCCATCCCCTAATCCTAACCCGCACGCTGACACTAACCCGCGCCCTCACACGTACGCTCCCCCTAAAGCGTTGTCGTACACTCACCTGGACCCTAAACCGTCCCCGTCCCCTAACCCTAACCCTAGCCCGAACCCTAACCCTAACCCTTCCCCGAAGCCTGACCCTCACCCGTCCCCTAATCCTAACCCGTACGCTGACACTAACCCGCTCCCTCACACGTAAGCTCCCCCTAAAGCGTTGTCGTACCCTCACCTGGACCCTAAACCGTCCCCGTCCCCTAACCCTAAACCTAGCCCGAACCCTAACCCTAACCGTTCCCCGAAGCCTGACCCTCACCCGTCCCCTAATCCTAACCCGTACGCTGACACTAACCCGCGCCCTCACACGTACGCTCCCCCTAACGCGTTGTCGTACCCTCACCTGGAACCTAAACCGTCCCCGTCCCCTAACTCTAACGCTGGCCCGAACCCTAACCCTAACACTTCCCCGAAGCCTGACCCTCACCCGTCCCCTAATCCTAACCCGTACGCTGACACTAACCCGCGCCCTCACACGTACGCTCCCCCTAAAGCGTTGTCGTACCCTCACCTGGACCCTAAACCGTCCCCGTCCCCTAAGCCTAACCATAGCCCGAACCCTAACCCTAACACTTCCCCGAAGCCTGACCCTCACCCGTCCCCTAATCCTAACCCGTACGCTGACACTAACCCGCGCCCTCACACGTACGCTCCCCCTAAAGCGTTGTCGTACCCTCACCTGGACCCTAAACCGTCCCCGTACCCTAACCCTAACCCTAGCCCGAACCCTAACCCTAACAATTCCCCGAAGCCTGACCCTCAACCGTCCCCTAGTCCTAAGCCGTACGCTGACACTAACCCGCGCCCTCACACGTACGCTCCCCCTAAAGCGTTGTCGTACCCTCACCTGGACCCTAAACCGTCCCCATCCCCTAACCCTAACCCTAGCCCGAACCCTAACCCTAACCCTTCCCCGAAGCCTGACCCTCACCCGTCCCCTAATCCTTAGCCGTACGCTGACACTAACCCGCGCCCTCACCCGTACGCTCCCCCTAAAGCGTTTTCGTACCCTCACCTGGACCCTAAACCGTCCCCGTCCCCTAACCCTAACCCTAGCCCGAACCCTAACCCTAACCCTTCCCCGAAGCCTGACCCTCACCCGTCCCCTAACCCTAAGCCGTACGCTGACACTAACCCGCGCCCTCACACGTACGCTCCCCCTAAAGCGTTGTCGTACCCTCACCTGGACTCTAAACCGTCCCCATCCCCTAACCCTAACCCTAGCCCGAACCCTAACCCTAACCCTTCCCCGAAGCGTGACCCTCACCCGTCCCGTAATCCTAACCCGTACGCTGACACTAACCCGCGCCCTCACACGTACGCTCCCCCTAAAACGTTGTCGTACCCTCTCCTGGACCCTAAACCGTCCCCGTCCCCTAACCCTAACCCTAGCCCGAACCCTAACCCTAACCCTTCCCCGAAGCCTGACCCTCACACGTCCCCTAATCCTAACCCGTACGCTGACACTAACCCGCGCCCACACACGTACGCTCCCCCTAAGGCGTTGTCATACCCTCACCTGGACCCTAAACCGTTCCCGTCCCCTAACCCTAACCTTAGCCCGAACCCTAACCCTAACCCTTCCCCGAAGCCTGACCCTCACCCGTCCCCTAATCCTAACCCGTACGCTGACACTAACCCGCGCCCTCACACGTACGCTCCCCCTAAAGCGTTTTCGTACCCTCACCTGGACCCTAAACCGTCCCCATCCCCTAACCCTAACCCTAGCCCGAACCCTAACCCTAACCCTTCCCCGAAGCCTGACCCTCATCCGTCCCCTAACCCTAAGCCGTACGCTGACACTAACCCGCGCCCTCACACGTACGCTCCCCCTAAAGCGTTGTCGTACCCTCACCTGGACTCTAAACCGTCCCCGTCCCCTAACCCTAACCCTAGCCCGAACCCTAACCCTAACCCTTCCCCGAAGCGTGACCATCACCCGTCCCATAATCCTAACCCGTACGCTGACACTAACCCGCGCCCTCACACGTACGCTCCCCCTAAAGCGTTGTCGTACCCTCACCTGGACCCTAAACCGTCCCCATCCCCTAAACCTAACCCTAGCCCGAACCCTAACCCTAACCCTTCCCCGAAGCCTGACCCTCACCCGTCCCCTAATCCTAAGCCGTACGCTGACACTAACCCGCGCCCTCACCCGTACGCTCCCCCTAAAGCGTTTTCGTACCCTCACCTGGACCCTAAACCGTCCCCGTCCCCTAACCCTAACCCTAGCCCGAACCCTAACCCTAACCCTTCCCCGAAGCCTGACCCTCACCCCTCCCCTAACCCTAAGCCGTACGCTGACACTAACCCGCGCCCTCACACGTACGCTCCCCCTAAAGCGTTGTCGTACCCTCACCTGGACTCTAAACCGTCCCCGTCCCCTAACCCTAACCCTAGCCCGAACCGTAACCCTAACCCTTCCCCGAAGCGTGACCCTCACCCGTCCCGTAATCCTAACCCGTACGCTGACACTAACCCGCGCCCTCACACGTACGCTCCCCCTAAAACGTTGTCGTACCCTCACCTGGACCCTAAACCGTCCCCGTCCCCTAACCCTAACCCTAGCCCGAACCCTAACCCTAACCCTTCCCCGAAGCCTGACCCTCACCCGTCCCCTAATCCTAACCCGTACGCTGACACTAACCCGCGCCCACACACGTACGCTCCCCCTAAGGCGTTGTCATACCCTCACCTGGACCCTAAACCGTCCCCGTCCCCTAACCCTAACCTTAGCCCGAACCCTAACCCTAACCCTTCCCCGAAGCCTGACCCTCACCCGTCCCCTAATCCTAACCCGTACGCTGACACTAACCCGCGCCCTCACACGTACGCTCCCCCTAAAGCGTTTTCGTACCCTCACCTGGACCCTAAACCGTCCCCGTCCCCTAACCCTAACCCTAGCCCGAACCCTAACCCTAACACTTCCCCGAAGCCTGACCCTCACCCGTCCCCTAACCCTAAGCCGTACGCTGACACTAACCCGCGCCCTCACACGTACGCTCCCCCTAAAGCGTTGTCGTACCCTCACCTGGACTCTAAACCGTCCCCGTCCCCTAACCCTAACCCTAGCCCGAACCCTAACCCTAACCCTTCCCCGAAGCGTGACCCTCACCCGTCCTGTAATCCTAACCCGTACGCTGACACTAACCCGCGCCCTCACACGTACGCTCCCCCTAAAACGTTGTCGTACCCTCACCTGGACCCTAAACCGTCCCCGTCCCCTAACCCTAACCCTAGCCCGAACCCTAACCCTAACCCTTCCCCGAAGCCTGACCCTCACCCGTCCCCTAATCCTAACCCGTACGCTGACACTAACCCGCGGCCTCACACGTACGCTCCCCCTAAAGCGTTGTCGTACCCTCACCTGGACCCTAAACCGTCCCCGTCCCCTAAGCCTAACCATAGCCCGAACCCTAACCCTAACACTTCCCCGAAGCCTGACCCTCACCCGTCCCCTAATCCTAACCCGTACGCTGACACTAACCCGCGCCCTCACACGTACGCTCCCCCTAAAGCGTTGTCGTACCCTCACCTGGACCCTAAACCGTCCCCGTACCCTAACCCTAACCCTAGCCCGAACCCTAACCCTAACACTTCCCCGAAGCCTGACCCTCACCCGTCCCCTAATCCTAAGCCGTACGCTGACACTAACCCGCGCCCTCACACGTACGCTCCCCCTAAAGCGTTGTCGTACCCTCACCTGGACCCTAAACCGTCCCCATCCCCTAACCCTAACCCTAGCCCGAACCCTAACCCTAACCCTTCCCCGAAGCCTGACCCTCACCCGTCCCCTAATCCTAAGCCGTACGCTGACACTAACCCGCGCCCTCACCCGTACGCTCCCCCTAAAGCGTTTTCGTACCCTCACCTGGACCCTAAACCGTCCCCGTCCCCTAACCCTAACCCTAGCCCGAACCCTAACCCTAACCCTTCCCCGAAGCCTGACCCTCACCCCTCCCCTAACCCTAAGCCGTACGCTGACACTAACCCGCGCCCTCACACGTACGCTCCCCCTAAAGCGTTGTCGTACCCTCACCTGGACTCTAAACCGTCCCCGTCCCCTAACCCTAACCCTAGCCCGAACCCTAACCCTAACCCTTCCCCGAAGCGTGACCCTCACCCGTCCCGTAATCCTAACCCGTACGCTGACACTAACCCGCGCCCTCACACGTACGCTCCCCCTAAAGCGTTGTCGTACCCTCACCTGGACCCTAAACCGTCCCCGTCCCCTAACCCTAACCCTAGCCCGAACCCTAACCCTAACCCTTCCCCGAAGCCTGACCCTCACCCGTCCCCTAAACCTAAGCCGTACGCTGACACTAACCCGCGCCCTCACACGTACGCTCCCCCTAAAGCGTTTTCGTACCCTCACCTGGACCCTAAACCGTCCCCGTCCCCTAACCCTAACCCTAGCCCGAACCCTAACCCTAACCCTTCCCCGAAGCCTGACCCTCACCCGTCCCCTAACCCTAAGCCGTACGCTGACACTAACCCGCGCCCTCACACGTACGCTCCCCCTAAAGCGTTGTCGTACCCTCACCTGGACTCTAAACCGTCCCCGTCCCCTAACCCTAACCCTAGCCCGAACCCTAACCCTAACCCTTCCCCGAAGCGTGACCCTCACCCGTCCCGTAATCCTAACCCGTACGCTGACACTAACCCGCGCCCTCACACGTACGCTCCCCCTAAAACGTTGTCGTACCCTCACCTGGACCCTAAACCGTCCCCGTCCCCTAACCCTAACCCTAGCCCGAACCCTAACCCTAACCCTTCCCCGAAGCCTGACCCTCACCCGTCCCCTAATCCTAACCCGTACGCTGACACTAACCCACGCCCACACACGTACGCTCCCCCTAAGGCGTTGTCATACCCTCACCTGGACCCTAAACCGTCCCCGTCCCCTAACCCTAACCTTAGCCCGAACCCTAACCCTAACCCTTCCCGGAAGCCTGACCCTCACCCGTCCCCTAATCCTAACCCGTACGCTGACACTAACCCGCGCCCTCACACGTACGCTCCCCCTAAAGCGTTGTCGTACCCTCACCTGGACCCTAAACCGTCCCCGTCCCCTAACCCAAACCTAGCCCGAACCCTAACCCTAACCCTTCCCCGAAGCCTGACCCTCACACGTTCCCTAATCCTAAGCCGTACACTGACACTAACCCGCGCCCTCACACGTACGCTCCCCCTAAAGCGTTGTCGTACCCTCACCTGGACCCTAAACCGTCCCCGTCCCCTAACCCTAACCCTAGCCCGAACCCTAACCCTAACCCTTCCCCGAAGCCTGACCCTCACCCGTCCCCTAATCCTAACCCGTACGCTGACACTAACCCGCGCCCTCACACGTACGCTCCCCCTAAAGCGTTGTCGTACCCTCACCTGGACCCTAAACCGTCCCCGTCCCCTCACCCTAACCCTAGCCCGAACCCTAACCCTCACCCTTCCCCGAAGCCTGACCCTCACCCGTCCCCTAATCCTAAGCCATACGCTGACACTAACCCCCGCCTTCACACGTACGCTCCCCCTAAAGCGTTGTCGTACCCTCACCTGGACCCTAAACCGTCCCCGTCCCCTAACCCTAACCCTAGCCCGAACCCTAACCCTAACCCTTCCCCGAAGCCTGACCCTCACCCGTCCCCTAATCCTAACCCGTACACTGACACTAACCCGCGCCCTCACACGTACGCTCCCCCTAAAGCGTTGTCGTAACCTCACCTGGACCCTAAACCGTCCCCGTCCCCTAACCCTAACCCTAGCCCGAACCCTAACCCTAACCCTTCCCCGAAGCCTGACCCTCACCCGTCCCCTAATCATAACCCATACGCTGACACTAACCCGCACCCTCACACGTACGCTCCCCCTAAAGCGTTGTCGTACCCTCACCTGGACGCTAAACCGTCCCCGTCCCCTAACCCTAACCCTAGCCCGAACCCTAACCCTAACCCTTCCCCGAAGCCTGACTCTCACCCGTCCCCTAATCCTAACCCGTACGCTGACACTAACCCGCGCCCTCACACGTACGCTCCCCCTAAAGCGTTGTCGTACCCTCACCTGGACCCTAAACCGTCCCCGTCCCCTCACCCTAACCCTAGCCCGAACCCTAACCCTCACCATTCCCCGAAGCCTGACCCTCACCCGTCCCCTAATCCTAAGCCGTACGCTGACACTAACCCCCGCCCTCACACGTACGCTCCCCCTAAAGCGTTGTCGTACCCTCACCTGGACCCTAAACCGTCCCCGTCCCCTAACCCTAACCCTAGCCCGAACCCTAACCCTAACCCTTCCCCGAAGCCTGACCCTCACCCGTCCCCTAATCCTAACCCGTACGCTGACACTAACCCGCGACCTCACACGTACGCTCCCCCTAAAGCGTTGTCGTACCCTCACCTGGACCCTAAACCGTCCCCGTCCCCTAACCCTAACCCTATCCCGAACCATAACCCTAACCCTTCCCCGAAGCTTGACCCTCACCCGTCCCCTAATCCTAAGCCGTAAGCTGACACTAACCCACGCCCTCACACGTACGCTCCCCCTAAAGCGTTGTCGTACCCTCACCTGGACCCTAACCCGTCCCCGTCCCCGTCCACTAACCCTAGCCCGAACCCTAGCCGTAACCCTTCCCCGAAGCCTGACCCTCACCCGTCCCCTAATCCTAACCCGTACGCTGACACTAAACTGCGCCCTCACACGTACGCTCCCCATAAAGCGTTGTCGTACCCTCACCTGGACCCTAAACCGTCCCCGTCCCCTAACCCTAACCCTAGCCGGAACCCTAACCCTAACCCTTCCCCGAAGCCTGACCCTCACCCGTCCCCTAATCCTAACCCGTACGCTGACACTAATCCACGCCCTCACACGTACGCTCCCCCTAAAGCGTTGTTGTACCCTCACCTGGACGCTAAACCGTCCCCATCCCCAAACACTAACCGTAGCCCGAACCCTAACCCTAACCCTTCCCTGAAGACTGACCCTCACCCGTCCCCTAATTCTAACCCGTACGCTGACACTAACCCGCGCCCTCACACGTACGCTCCCGCTAAAGCGTTGTCGTACCCTCACCTGGACCCTAAACCGTCCCCGGCCCCTAACCCTAACCCTAGCCCGAACCCTAACCCTAACCCTTCCCCGAAGCCTGACCCTCACCCGTCCCCTAATCCTAACCCGTACGCTGACACTAACCCGCGCCCTCACACGTACGCTCCCCCTAAAGCGTTGTCGTACCCTCACCTGGACCCTAAACCGTACCCGTCCCCTAACCCTAACCCTAGCCCGAACCCTAACCCTAACCCTTCCCCGAAGCCTGACCCTCACCCGTCCCCTAATCCTAACCCGTACGCTGACACTAACCCGCGCCCTCACACGTACGCTCCACCTAAAGCGTAGTCGTACCCTCACCTGGACCCTAAACCGTCCCCGTCCCCTAACTCTAACGCTGGCCCGAACCCTAACCCTAACCCTTCCCCGAAGCCTGACCCTCACCCGTCCCCTAATCCTAACCCGTACGCTGACACTAACCCGCGCCCTCACACGTACGCTCCCCCTAAAGCGTTGTCGTACCCTCACTTGCACCCTAAACCGTCCCCGTCCCCTAAGCCTAACCATAGCCCGAACCCTAACCCTAACCCTTCCCCGAAGCCTGACCCTCACCCGTCCCCTAATCCTAACCCGTACGCTGACACTAACCCGCGCCCTCACACGTACGCTCCCCCTAAAGCGTTGTCGTACCCTCACCTGGACCCTAAACCGTCCCCGTACCCTAACCCTAACCCTAGCCCGAACCCTAACCCTAACACTTCCCCGAAGCCTGACCCTCAACCGTCCCCTAATCCTAAGCCGTACCCTGACACTAACCCGTGCCCTCACACGTACGCTCCCCCTAAAGCGTTGTCGTACCTTCACCTGGACCCTAAACCGTCCCCGTCCCCTAACCCTAACCCTAGCCCGAACCCTAACCCTAACCCTTCCCCGAAGCCTGACCCTCACCCATCCCCTAATCCTAAGCCGTACGCTGACAGTAACCCGCGCCCTCACCCGTACGCTCCCCCTAAAGCGTTTTCGTACCCTCACCTGGACTCTAAACCGTCCCCGTCCCCTAACCCTAACCCTAGCCCGAACCCTAACCCTAACACTTCCCCGAACCCTGACCCTCACCCGTCCCCTAAACCTAAGCCGTACGCTGACACTAACCCGCGCCCTCACACGTACGCTCGCCCTAAAGCATTGTCGTACCCTCACCTGGACTCTAAACCGTCCCCGTCCCCTAAACCTAACCCTAGCCCGAACCCTAACCCTAACACTTCCCCGAAGCGTGACCCTCACCCGTCCCGTAATCCTAACCCGTACGCTGACACTAACCCGCGCCCTCACACGTACGCTCCCCCTAAAACGTTGTCGTACCCTCACCTGGACCCTAAACCGTCCCCGTCCCCTAACCCTAACCCTTGCCCGAACCCTAACCCTAACCCTTCCCCGAAGCCTGACCCTCACCCGTCCCCTAATCCTAAGCCGTACGCTGACACTAACCCACGCCCTCACACGTACGCTCCCCCTAAAGCGTTGTCGTACCCTCACCTGGACCCTAAACCGTCCCCGTCCCCTAACCCTAACCCTAGCCCGAACCCTAACCCTAACCCTTCCCCGAAGCCTGACCCTCACCCGTCCCCTAATCCTAACCCGTACGCTGACACTAACCCGCGTCCTCACACGTACGCTGCCCCTAAAGCGTTGTCGTACCCTCACCTGGACCCTAAATCGTCCCTGTCCCCTAACCCTAACCCTAGCCCGAACTCTAACCCTAACACTTCCCCGAAGCCTGACCCTCACCCGTCCCCTAATCCTAACCCGTACGCTGACACTAACCCACGCCCTCACACGTACGCTCCCCCTAAAGCGTTGTCGTACCCTCACCTGAACCCTAACCCGTCCCCGTCCCCTAACCCTAACCCTAGCCCGAACCCTAACCCTAAACCTTCCCCAAAGCCTGACCCTCACCCGTTCCCTAATCCTAACCCGTACGCTGACACTAACCCGCGCCCTCACATGTACGCTCCCCCTAAAGCGTTGTCGTACCCTCACCTGGACCCTAAACCGTCCCCGTCCCCTCACCCTAATCCTAGCCCGAACCCTAACCCTCACCCTTCCCCGAAGCCTGACCCTCACCCGTCCCCTAATCCTAAGCCGTACGCTGACACTAACCCCCGCCCTCACACGTACGCTCCCCCTAAAGCGTTGTCGTACCCTCACCTGGACCCTAAACCGTCCCCGTCCCCTAACACTAACCCTAGCCCGAACCCTAACCCTAACCCTTCCCCGAAGCCTGACCCTCACCCGTCCCCTAATCCTAACCCGTACGCTGACACTAACCCGCGCCCTCACACGTACGCTCCCCCTAAAGCGTTGCCGTAACCTCACCTGGACACTAAACCGTCCCCGTCCCCTCACCCTAACCCTAGCCCGAACCCTAACCCTAACCCTTCCCCGAAGCCTGACCCTCACCCGTCCCCTAATCCTAACCCTTACGCTGACACTAACCCGCACCCTCACACGTACGCTCCCCCTAAAGCGTTGTCGTACCCTCACCTGGACGCTAAACCGTCCCCGTCCCCAAACCCTAACCCTAGCCTGAAGCCTAACCCTAACCCTTCCCCGAAGCCTGATCCTCACCCGTCCCCTAATCCTAACCTGTACGCTGACACTAACCGGCGCCCTCGCACATACGCTCCCCCTAAAGCGTTGTCGTACCCTCACCTGGACCCTAAACCGTCCCCGTCCCCTAACCCTAATCCTAGCCCGAACCCTAACCCTAACCCTTCCCCGAAGCTTGACCCTCACCCGTCCCCTAATCCTAAGCCGTACGCTGACACTAACACACGCCCTCACACGTACGCTCCCCCTAAAGCGTTGTCGTACCCTCACCTGGACCCTAACCCGTCCCCATCCCCTAACCCTAACCCTAGCCCGAACCCTAGCCGTAACCCTTCCCCGAAGCCTGACCCTCACCCGTCCCCTAATCCTAACCCGTACGCTGACACTAACAAACGCCCTCACACGTACGCTCCCCCTAAAGCGTTGTCGTACCCTCACCTGGACCCTAACCCGTCCCCGTGCCCTAACCCTAACCCTAGCCCGAACCCTAGCCGTAACCCTTCCCCGAAGCCTGACCCTCACCCGTCCCCTAATCCTAACCTGTACGCTGACACTAACCGGCGCCCTCGCACATACGCTCCCCCTAAAGCGTTGTCGTACCCTCACCTGGACCCTAAACCGTCCCCGTCCCCTAACCCTAACCCTAGCCCGAACCCTAACCCTAACCCTTCCCCGAAGCTTGACCCTCACCCGTCCCCTAATCCTAAGCCGTAAGCTGACACTAACCCACGCCCTCACACGTACGCTCCCCCTAAAGCGTTGTCGTACCCTCACCTGGACCCTAACCCGTCCCCGTCCCCGTCCACTAACCCTAGCCCGAACCCTAGCCGTAACCCTTCCCCGAAGCCTGACCCTCACCCGTCCCCTAATCCTAACCCGTACGCTGACACTAAACTGCGCCCTCACACGTACGCTCCCCATAAAGCGTTGTCGTACCCTCACCTGGACCCTAAACCGTCCCCGTCCCCTAAACCTAACCCTAGCCCGAACCCTAACCCTAACCCTTCCCCGAAGCCTGACCCTCACCCGTCCCCTAATCCTAACCCGTACGCTGACACTAATCCACGCCCTCACACGTACGCTCCCCCTAAAGCGTTGTTGTACCCTCACCTGGACGCTAAACCGTCCCCATCCCCAAACACTAACCGTAGCCCGAACCCTAACCCTAACCCTTCCCTGAAGACTGACCCTCACCCGTCCCCTAATTCTAACCCGTACGCTGACACTAACCCGCGCCCTCACACGTACGCTCCCGCTAAAGCGTTGTCGTACCCTCACCTGGACCCTAAACCGTCCCCGGCCCCTAACCCTAACCCTAGCCCGAACCCTAACCCTAACCCTTCCCCGAAGCCTGACCCTCACCCGTCCCCTAATCCTAACCCGTACGCTGACACTAACCCGCGCCCTCACACGTACGCTCCCCCTAAAGCGTTGTCGTACCCTCACCTGGACCCTAAACCGTCCCCGTCCCCTAACCCTAACCCTAGCCCGAACCCTAACCCTAACCCTTCCCCGAAGCCTGACCCTCACCCGTCCCCTAATCCTAACCCGTACGCTGACACTAACCCGCGCCCTCACACGTACGCTCCACCTAAAGCGTAGTCGTACCCTCACCTGGACCCTAAACCGTCCCCGTCCCCTAACTCTAACGCTGGCCCGAACCCTAACCCTAACCCTTCCCCGAAGCCTGACCCTCACCCGTCCCCTAATCCTAACCCGTACGCTGACACTAACCCGCGCCCTCACACGTACGCTCCCCCTAAAGCGTTGTCGTACCCTCACTTGCACCCTAAACCGTCCCCGTCCCCTAAGCCTAACCATAGCCCGAACCCTAACCCTAACCCTTCCCCGAAGCCTGACCCTCACCCGTCCCCTAATCCTAACCCGTACGCTGACACTAACCCGCGCCCTCACACGTACGCTCCCCCTAAAGCGTTGTCGTACCCTCACCTGGACCCTAAACCGTCCCCGTACCCTAACCCTAACCCTAGCCCGAACCCTAACCCTAACACTTCCCCGAAGCCTGACCCTCAACCGTCCCCTAATCCTAAGCCGTACCCTGACACTAACCCGTGCCCTCACACGTACGCTCCCCCTAAAGCGTTGTCGTACCTTCACCTGGACCCTAAACCGTCCCCGTCCCCTAACCCTAACCCTAGCCCGAACCCTAACCCTAACCCTTCCCCGAAGCCTGACCCTCACCCATCCCCTAATCCTAAGCCGTACGCTGACAGTAACCCGCGCCCTCACCCGTACGCTCCCCCTAAAGCGTTTTCGTACCCTCACCTGGACTCTAAACCGTCCCCGTCCCCTAACCCTAACCCTAGCCCGAACCCTAACCCTAACACTTCCCCGAACCCTGACCCTCACCCGTCCCCTAAACCTAAGCCGTACGCTGACACTAACCCGCGCCCTCACACGTACGCTCGCCCTAAAGCATTGTCGTACCCTCACCTGGACTCTAAACCGTCCCCGTCCCCTAAACCTAACCCTAGCCCGAACCCTAACCCTAACACTTCCCCGAAGCGTGACCCTCACCCGTCCCGTAATCCTAACCCGTACGCTGACACTAACCCGCGCCCTCACACGTACGCTCCCCCTAAAACGTTGTCGTACCCTCACCTGGACCCTAAACCGTCCCCGTCCCCTAACCCTAACCCTTGCCCGAACCCTAACCCTAACCCTTCCCCGAAGCCTGACCCTCACCCGTCCCCTAATCCTAAGCCGTACGCTGACACTAACCCGCGCCCTCACACGTACGCTCCCCCTAAAGCGTTGTCGTACCCTCACCTGGACCCTAAACCGTCCCCGTCCCCTAACCCTAACCCTAGCCCGAACCCTAACCCTAACCCTTCCCCGAAGCCTGACCCTCACCCGTCCCCTAATCCTAACCCGTACGCTGACACTAACCCGCGTCCTCACACGTACGCTGCCCCTAAAGCGTTGTCGTACCCTCACCTGGACCCTAAATCGTCCCTGTCCCCTAACCCTAACCCTAGCCCGAACTCTAACCCTAACACTTCCCCGAAGCCTGACCCTCACCCGTCCCCTAATCCTAACCCGTACGCTGACACTAACCCACGCCCTCACACGTACGCTCCCCCTAAAGCGTTGTCGTACCCTCACCTGAACCCTAACCCGTCCCCGTCCCCTAACCCTAACCCTAGCCCGAACCCTAACCCTAAACCTTCCCCAAAGCCTGACCCTCACCCGTTCCCTAATCCTAACCCGTACGCTGACACTAACCCGCGCCCTCACATGTACGCTCCCCCTAAAGCGTTGTCGTACCCTCACCTGGACCCTAAACCGTCCCCGTCCCCTCACCCTAATCCTAGCCCGAACCCTAACCCTCACCCTTCCCCGAAGCCTGACCCTCACCCGTCCCCTAATCCTAAGCCGTACGCTGACACTAACCCCCGCCCTCACACGTACGCTCCCCCTAAAGCGTTGTCGTACCCTCACCTGGACCCTAAACCGTCCCCGTCCCCTAACACTAACCCTAGCCCGAACCCTAACCCTAACCCTTCCCCGAAGCCTGACCCTCACCCGTCCCCTAATCCTAACCCGTACGCTGACACTAACCCGCGCCCTCACACGTACGCTCCCCCTAAAGCGTTGCCGTAACCTCACCTGGACACTAAACCGTCCCCGTCCCCTCACCCTAACCCTAGCCCGAACCCTAACCCTAACCCTTCCCCGAAGCCTGACCCTCACCCGTCCCCTAATCCTAACCCTTACGCTGACACTAACCCGCACCCTCACACGTACGCTCCCCCTAAAGCGTTGTCGTACCCTCACCTGGACGCTAAACCGTCCCCGTCCCCAAACCCTAACCCTAGCCTGAAGCCTAACCCTAACCCTTCCCCGAAGCCTGATCCTCACCCGTCCCCTAATCCTAACCTGTACGCTGACACTAACCGGCGCCCTCGCACATACGCTCCCCCTAAAGCGTTGTCGTACCCTCACCTGGACCCTAAACCGTCCCCGTCCCCTAACCCTAACCCTAGCCCGAACCCTAACCCTAACCCTTCCCCGAAGCTTGACCCTCACCCGTCCCCTAATCCTAAGCCGTACGCTGACACTAACACACGCCCTCACACGTACGCTCCCCCTAAAGCGTTGTCGTACCCTCACCTGGACCCTAACCCGTCCCCATCCCCTAACCCTAACCCTAGCCCGAACCCTAGCCGTAACCCTTCCCCGAAGCCTGACCCTCACCCGTCCCCTAATCCTAACCCGTACGCTGACACTAACAAACGCCCTCACACGTACGCTCCCCCTAAAGCGTTGTCGTACCCTCACCTGGACCCTAACCCGTCCCCGTGCCCTAACCCTAACCCTAGCCCGAACCCTAGCCGTAACCCTTCCCCGAAGCCTGACCCTCACCCGTCCCCTAATCCTAACCTGTACGCTGACACTAACCGGCGCCCTCGCACATACGCTCCCCCTAAAGCGTTGTCGTACCCTCACCTGGACCCTAAACCGTCCCCGTCCCCTAACCCTAACCCTAGCCCGAACCCTAACCCTAACCCTTCCCCGAAGCTTGACCCTCACCCGTCCCCTAATCCTAAGCCGTACGCTGACACTAACCCACACCCTCACACGTACGCTCCCCCTAAAGCGTTGTCGTACCCTCACCTGGACACTAATCCGTCCCCGTCCCCTAACCCTAACCCTAGCCCGAACCCTAGCCGTAACCCTTCCCCGAAGCCTGACCCTCACCCGTCCCCTAATCCTAACCCGTACGCTGACACTAACAAACGCCCTCACGCGTACGCTCCCCCTAAAGCGTTGTCGTACACTCACCTGGACCCTAAACCGTCCCCGTCCCCTAACCCTAACCCTAGCCCGAACCCTAACCCTAACCCTTCCCCGAAGCCTGACCCTCACCCGTCCCCTAATCCTAACCCGTACACTGACACTAACCCGCGCCCTCACACGTCCGCTCCCCCTAAAGTGTTGTCGTACCCTCACCTGGACCCTAAACCGTGCCCGTCCCCTAACCCTAACCCTAGCCCGAACCCTAACCCTAACACTTTCCCGAAGCCTGACCCTCACCCGTCCCATAATCCTAACCCGTACGCTGACACTAACCCGCGCCCTCACACGTACGCTCCCCCTAAAGCGTTGTCGTACACTCACCTGGACCCTAAACCGACCCCGTCCCTTAACCCTAACCCTAGCCCGAACCCTAACCCTAACCCTTCCCCGAAGCCTGACCCTCACCCGTCCCCTAATCCTAAGCCGTACGCTGACACTAACCCGCGCCCTCACACGTACGCTCCCCTTAAAACGTTGTCGTACCCTCACCTGGACCCTAAACCTTCGCCGTCCCCTAACCCTAACCCTAGCCCGAACCCTAACCCTAACCCTTCCCCGAAGCCTGACACTCACCCGTCCCCTAATCCTAACCCGTACGCTGACACTAACCCGCGCCCTCACACGTACGCTCCCCCTAAAGCATTGTCGTACCCTCACCTGGACCCTAACCTGTCCCCGTCCCCGTCCCCTAACCCTAGCCCGAACCCTAACCCTAAACCTTCCCCGAAGCCTGAACCTCACCAGTCCCCTAATCCTAACCCGTACGATGACACTAACCCGCGCCCTCACACGTACTCTCCCCCTAAAGCGTTGTCGTACCCTCACCTGGACCCTAAACCGTCCCCGTCCCCTAACCCTAACCCTAGCCCGAACCCTAACCCTCACCCTTCCCCGAAGCCTGACCCTCACCCGTCCCCTAATCCTAAGCCGTACGCTGACACTAACCCCCGCCCTCACACGTACGCTCCCCCTAAAGCGTTGTCGTACCCTCACCTGGACCCTAAACCGTCCCCTAACACTAACCCTAGCCCGAACCCTAACCCTAACCCTTCCCAGAAGCCTGACCCTCACCCGTCCCCTAATCCTATCCGGTACGCTGACACTAACCCGCGCCCTCACACGTACGCTCCCCCTAAAGCGTTGTCGTAACCTCACCTGGACCCTAACCCGTCCCCGTCCCCTAACCCTAACCCTAGCCCGAACCCTAGCCGTAACCCTTCCCCGAAGCCTGACCCTCACCCGTCCCCTAATCCTAACCCGTACGCTGACACTAACAAACGCCCTCACACGTACGCTCCCCCTAAAGCGTTGTCGTACCCTCACCTGGACCCTAAACCGTCCCCGTCCCCTAACCCTAACCCTAGCCCGAACCCTAAACCTAACCCTTCCCCGAAGCCTGACCCTCACTCGTCCCCTAATCCTAACCCGTACGCTGACACTAACCCGCGCCCTCACACGTACGCTCCCCCTAAAGCGTTGTCGTAACCTCACCTGGACCCTAAACCGTCCCCGTCCCCTAACCCTAACCCTAGCCCGAACCCTAACCCTAACCCTTCCCCGAAGCCTGACCCTCACCCGTCCCCTAATCCTAACCCTTACGCTGACACTAACCCGCACCCTCACACGTACGCTCCCCCTAAAGCGTTGTCGTACCCTCACCTGGACGCTAAACCGTCCCCGTCCCCAAACCCTAACCCTAGCCTGAACCCTAACCCTAACCCTTCCCCGAAGCCTGACCCTCACCCGTCCCCTAATCCTAACCTGTACGCTGACACTAACCGGCGCCCTCGCACATACGCTCCCCCTAAAGCGTTGTCGTACCCTCTCCTGGACCCTAAACCGTCCCCGTCCCCTAACCCTAACCCTAGCCCGAACCCTAACCCTAACACTTCCCCGAAGCCTGACACTCACCCGTCCCCTAATCCTAACCCTTACGCTGACACTAACCCGCACCCTCACACGTACGCTCCCCCTAAAGCGTTGTCGTACCCTCACCTGGACGCTAAACCGTCCCCGTCCCCAAACCCTAACCCTAGCCTGAACCCTAACCCTAACCCTTCCCCGAAGCCTGACGCTCACCCATCCCCTAATCCTAACCTGTACGCTGACACTAACCGGCGCCCTCGCACATACGCTCCCCCTAAAGCGTTGTCGTACCTTCACCTGGACCCTAAACCGTCCCCGTCCCCTAACCCTAACCCTAGCCCGAACCCTAACCCTAACCCTTCCCCGAAGCTTGACCCTCACCCGTCCCCTAATCCTAAGCCGTACGCTGACACTAACCCACGCCCTCACACGTACGCTCCCCCTAAAGCGTTGTCGTACCCTCACCTGGACCCTAACCCGTCCCCGTCCCCTAACCCTAACCCTAGCCCGAACCCTAGCCGTAACCCTTCCCCGAAGCCTGACCCTCACCCGTCCCCTAATCCTAACCCGTACGCTGACACTAACCCGCGCCCTCACACGTACGCTCCCCCTAAAGCGTTGTCGTACCCTCACTTGCACCCTAAACCGTCCCCGTCCCCTAAGCCTAACCCTAGCCCGAACCCTAACCCTAACACTTCCCCGAAGCCTGACCCTCACCCATCCCCTAATCCTAAGCCGTACGCTGACAGTAACCCGCGCCCTCACCCGTACGCTCCCCCTAAAGCGTTTTCGTACCCTCACCTGGACTCTAAACCGTCCCCGTCCCCTAACCCTAACCCTAGCCCGAACCCTAACCCTAACACTTCCCCGAACCCTGACCGTCACCCGTCCCCTAAACCTAAGCCGTACGCTGACACTAACCCGCGCCCTCACACGTACGCTCGCCCTAAAGCATTGTCGTACCCTCACCTGGACTCTAAACCGTCCCCGTCCCCTAAACCTAACCCTAGCCCGAACCCTAACCCTAACACTTCCCCGAAGCGTGACCCTCACCCGTCCCGTAATCCTAACCCGTACGCTGACACTAACCCGCGCCCTCACACGTACGCTCCCCCTAAAACGTTGTCGTACCCTCACCTGGACCCTAAACCGTCCCCGTCCCCTAACCCTAACCCTAGCCCGAACCCTAAACCTAACCCTTCCCCGAAGCCTGACCCTCACCCGTCCCCTAATCCTAAGCCGTACGCTGACACTAACCCGCGCCCTCACACGTACGCTCCCCCTAAAGCGTTGTCGTACCCTCACCTGGACCCTAAACCGTCCCCGTCCCCTAACCCTAACCCTAGCCCGAACCCTAACCCTAACCCTTCCCCGAAGCCTGACCCTCACCCGTCCCCTAATCCTAACCCGTACGCTGACACTAACCCGCGTCCTCACACATACGCTGCCCCTAAAGCGTTGTCGTACCCTCACCTGGACCCTAAATCGTCCCTGTCCCCTAACCCTAACCCTAGCCCGAACTCTAACCCTAACACTTCCCCGAAGCCTGACCCTCACCCGTCCCCTAATCCTAACCCGTACGCTGACACTAACTCACGCCCTCACACGTACGCTCCCCCTAAAGCGTTGTCGTACCCTCACCTGAACCCTAACCCGTCCCCGTCCCCTAACCCTAACCCTAGCCCGAACCCTAACCCTAAAACTTCCCCAAAGCCTGACCCTCACCCGTTCCCTAATCCTAACCCGTACGCTGACACTAACCCGCGCCCTCACATGTACGCTCCCCCTAAACCGTTGTCGTACCCTCACCTGGACCCTAAACCGTCCCCGTCCCCTCACCCTAATCCTAGCCCGAACCCTAACCCTCACCCTTCCCCGAAGCCTGACCCTCACCCGTCCCCTAATCCTAAGCCGTACGCTGACACTAACCCCCGCCCTCACACGTACGCTCCCCCTAAAGCGTTGTCGTACCCTCACCTGGACCCTAAACCGTCCCCGTCCCCTAACACTAACCCTAGCCCGAACCCTAACCCTAACCCTTCCCCGAAGCCTGACCCTCACCCGTCCCCTAATCCTAACCCGTACGCTGACACTAACCCGCGCCCTCACACGTACGCTCCCCCTAAAGCGTTGCCGTAACCTCACCTGGACACTAAACCGTCCCCGTCCCCTCACCCTAACCCTAGCCCGAACCCTAACCCTAACCCTTCCCCGAAGCCTGACTCTCACCCGTCCCCTAATCCTAACCCTTACGCTGACACTAACCCGCACCCTCACACGTACGCTCCCCCTAAAGCGTTGTCGTACCCTCACCTGGACGCTAAACCGTCCCCGTCCCCAAACCCTAACCCTAGCCTGAACCCTAACCCTAACCCTTCCCCGAAGCCTGATCCTCACCCGTCCCCTAATCCTAACCTGTACGCTGACACTAACCGGCGCCCTCGCACATACGCTCCCCCTAAAGCGTTGTCGTACCCTCACCTGGACCCTAAACCGTCCCCGTCCCCTAACCCTAACCCTAGCCCGAACCCTAACCCTAACCCTTCCCCGAAGCTTGACCCTCACCCGTCCCCTAATCCTAAGCCGTACGCTGACACTAACACACGCCCTCACACGTACGCTCCCCCTAAAGCGTTGTCGTACCCTCACCTGGACCCTAACCCGTCCCCATCCCCTAACCCTAACCCTAGCCCGAACCCTAGCCGTAACCCTTCCCCGAAGCCTGACCCTCACCCGTCCCCTAATCCTAACCCGTACGCTGACACTAACAAACGCCCTCACACGTACGCTCCCCCTAAAGCGTTGTCGTACCCTCACCTGGACCCTAACCCGTCCCCGTGCCCTAACCCTAACCCTAGCCCGAACCCTAGCCGTAACCCTTCCCCGAAGCCTGACCCTCACCCGTCCCCTAATCCTAACCTGTACGCTGACACTAACCGGCGCCCTCGCACATACGCTCCCCCTAAAGCGTTGTCGTACCCTCACCTGGACCCTAAACCGTCCCCGTCCCCTAACCCTAACCCTAGCCCGAACCCTAACCCTAACCCTTCCCCGAAGCTTGACCCTCACCCGTCCCCTAATCCTAAGCCGTACGCTGACACTAACCCACACCCTCACACGTACGCTCCCCCTAAAGCGTTGTCGTACCCTCACCTGGACACTAATCCGTCCCCGTCCCCTAACCCTAACCCTAGCCCGAACCCTAGCCGTAACCCTTCCCCGAAGCCTGACCCTCACCCGTCCCCTAATCCTAACCCGTACGCTGACACTAACAAACGCCCTCACGCGTACGCTCCCCCTAAAGCGTTGTCGTACACTCACCTGGACCCTAAACCGTCCCCGTCCCCTAACCCTAACCCTAGCCCGAACCCTAACCCTAACCCTTCCCCGAAGCCTGACCCTCACCCGTCCCCTAATCCTAACCCGTACACTGACACTAACCCGCGCCCTCACACGTCCGCTCCCCCTAAAGTGTTGTCGTACCCTCACCTGGACCCTAAACCGTCCCCGTCCCCTAACCCTAACCCTAGCCCGAACCCTAACCCTAACACTTTCCCGAAGCCTGACCCTCACCCGTCCCATAATCCTAACCCGTACGCTGACACTAACCCGCGCCCTCACACGTACGCTCCCCCTAAAGCGTTGTCGTACACTCACCTGGACCCTAAACCGACCCCGTCCCTTAACCCTAACCCTAGCCCGAACCCTAACCCTAACCCTTCCCCGAAGCCTGACCCTCACCCGTCCCCTAATCCTAAGCCGTACGCTGACACTAACCCGCGCCCTCACACGTACGCTCCCCTTAAAACGTTGTCGTACCCTCACCTGGACCCTAAACCTTCGCCGTCCCCTAACCCTAACCCTAGCCCGAACCCTAACCCTAACCCTTCCCCGAAGCCTGACACTCACCCGTCCCCTAATCCTAACCCGTACGCTGACACTAACCCGCGCCCTCACACGTACGCTCCCCCTAAAGCATTGTCGTACCCTCACCTGGACCCTAACCTGTCCCCGTCCCCGTCCCCTAACCCTAGCCCGAACCCTAACCCTAAACCTTCCCCGAAGCCTGAACCTCACCAGTCCCCTAATCCTAACCCGTACGATGACACTAACCCGCGCCCTCACACGTACTCTCCCCCTAAAGCGTTGTCGTACCCTCACCTGGACCCTAAACCGTCCCCGTCCCCTAACCCTAACCCTAGCCCGAACCCTAACCCTCACCCTTCCCCGAAGCCTGACCCTCACCCGTCCCCTAATCCTAAGCCGTACGCTGACACTAACCCCCGCCCTCACACGTACGCTCCCCCTAAAGCGTTGTCGTACCCTCACCTGGACCCTAAACCGTCCCCTAACACTAACCCTAGCCCGAACCCTAACCCTAACCCTTCCCAGAAGCCTGACCCTCACCCGTCCCCTAATCCTATCCGGTACGCTGACACTAACCCGCGCCCTCACACGTACGCTCCCCCTAAAGCGTTGTCGTAACCTCACCTGGACCCTAACCCGTCCCCGTCCCCTAACCCTAACCCTAGCCCGAACCCTAGCCGTAACCCTTCCCCGAAGCCTGACCCTCACCCGTCCCCTAATCCTAACCCGTACGCTGACACTAACAAACGCCCTCACACGTACGCTCCCCCTAAAGCGTTGTCGTACCCTCACCTGGACCCTAAACCGTCCCCGTCCCCTAACCCTAACCCTAGCCCGAACCCTAAACCTAACCCTTCCCCGAAGCCTGACCCTCACTCGTCCCCTAATCCTAACCCGTACGCTGACACTAACCCGCGCCCTCACACGTACGCTCCCCCTAAAGCGTTGTCGTAACCTCACCTGGACCCTAAACCGTCCCCGTCCCCTAACCCTAACCCTAGCCCGAACCCTAACCCTAACCCTTCCCCGAAGCCTGACCCTCACCCGTCCCCTAATCCTAACCCTTACGCTGACACTAACCCGCACCCTCACACGTACGCTCCCCCTAAAGCGTTGTCGTACCCTCACCTGGACGCTAAACCGTCCCCGTCCCCAAACCCTAACCCTAGCCTGAACCCTAACCCTAACCCTTCCCCGAAGCCTGACCCTCACCCGTCCCCTAATCCTAACCTGTACGCTGACACTAACCGGCGCCCTCGCACATACGCTCCCCCTAAAGCGTTGTCGTACCCTCTCCTGGACCCTAAACCGTCCCCGTCCCCTAACCCTAACCCTAGCCCGAACCCTAACCCTAACACTTCCCCGAAGCCTGACACTCACCCGTCCCCTAATCCTAACCCTTACGCTGACACTAACCCGCACCCTCACACGTACGCTCCCCCTAAAGCGTTGTCGTACCCTCACCTGGACGCTAAACCGTCCCCGTCCCCAAACCCTAACCCTAGCCTGAACCCTAACCCTAACCCTTCCCCGAAGCCTGACGCTCACCCGTCCCCTAATCCTAACCTGTACGCTGACACTAACCGGCGCCCTCGCACATACGCTCCCCCTAAAGCGTTGTCGTACCTTCACCTGGACCCTAAACCGTCCCCGTCCCCTAACCCTAACCCTAGCCCGAACCCTAACCCTAACCCTTCCCCGAAGCTTGACCCTCACCCGTCCCCTAATCCTAAGCCGTACGCTGACACTAACCCACGCCCTCACACGTACGCTCCCCCTAAAGCGTTGTCGTACCCTCACCTGGACCCTAACCCGTCCCCGTCCCCTAACCCTAACCCTAGCCCGAACCCTAGCCGTAACCCTTCCCCGAAGCCTGACCCTCACCCGTCCCCTAATCCTAACCCGTACGCTGACACTAACCCGCGCCCTCACACGTACGCTCCCCCTAAAGCGTTGTCGTACCCTCACTTGCACCCTAAACCGTCCCCGTCCCCTAAGCCTAACCATAGCCCGAACCCTAACCCTAACACTTCCCCGAACCCTGACCCTCACCCGTCCCCTAATCCTAACCCGTACGCTGACACTAACCCGCGCCCTCACACGTACGCTCCCCCTAAAGCGTTGTCGTACCCTCACCTGGACCCTAAACCGTCCCCGTAACCTAACCCTAACCCTAACCCTAGCCCGAACCCTAACCCTAACACTTCCCCGAAGCCTGACCCTCAACCGTCCCCTAATCCTAAGCCGTACCCTGACACTAACCCGCGCCCTCACACGTACGCTCCCCCTAAAGCGTTGTCGTACCTTCACCTGGACCCTAAACCGTCCCCGTCCCCTAACCCTAACCCTAGCCCGAACCCTAACCCTAACACTTCCCCGAAGCCTGACCCTCACCCATCCCCTAATCCTAAGCCGTACGCTGACAGTAACCCGCGCCCTCACCCGTACGCTCCCCCTAAAGCGTTTTCGTACCCTCACCTGGACTCTAAACCGTCCCCGTCCCCTAACCCTAACCCTAGCCCGAACCCTAACCCTAACACTTCCCCGAACCCTGACCCTCACCCGTCCCCTAAACCTAAGCCGTACGCTGACACTAACCCGCGCCCTCACACGTACGCTCGCCCTAAAGCATTGTCGTACCCTCACCTGGACTCTAAACCGTCCCCGTCCCCTAAACCTAACCCTAGCCCGAACCCTAACCCTAACACTTCCCCGAAGCGTGACCCTCACCCGTCCCGTAATCCTAACCCGTACGCTGACACTAACCCGCGCCCTCACACGTACGCTCCCCCTAAAACGTTGTCGTACCCTCACCTGGACCCTAAACCGTCCCCGTCCCCTAACCCTAACCCTAGCCCGAACCCTAAACCTAACCCTTCCCCGAAGCCTGACCCTCACCCGTCCCCTAATCCTAAGCCGTACGCTGACACTAACCCGCGCCCTCACACGTACGCTCCCCCTAAAGCGTTGTCGTACCCTCACCTGGACCCTAAACCGTCCCCGTCCCCTAACCCTAACCCTAGCCCGAACCCTAACCCTAACCCTTCCCCGAAGCCTGACCCTCACCCGTCCCCTAATCCTAACCCGTACGCTGACACTAACCCGCGTCCTCACACATACGCTGCCCCTAAAGCGTTGTCGTACCCTCACCTGGACCCTAAATCGTCCCTGTCCCCTAACCCTAACCCTAGCCCGAACTCTAACCCTAACACTTCCCCGAAGCCTGACCCTCACCCGTCCCCTAATCCTAACCCGTACGCTGACACTAACTCACGCCCTCACACGTACGCTCCCCCTAAAGCGTTGTCGTACCCTCACCTGAACCCTAACCCGTCCCCGTCCCCTAACCCTAACCCTAGCCCGAACCCTAACCCTAAAACTTCCCCAAAGCCTGACCCTCACCCGTTCCCTAATCCTAACCCGTACGCTGACACTAACCCGCGCCCTCACATGTACGCTCCCCCTAAAGCGTTGTCGTACCCTCACCTGGACCCTAAACCGTCCCCGTCCCCTCACCCTAATCCTAGCCCGAACCCTAACCCTCACCCTTCCCCGAAGCCTGACCCTCACCCGTCCCCTAATCCTAAGCCGTACGCTGACACTAACCCCCGCCCTCACACGTACGCTCCCCCTAAAGCGTTGTCGTACCCTCACCTGGACCCTAAACCGTCCCCGTCCCCTAACACTAACCCTAGCCCGAACCCTAACCCTAACCCTTCCCCGAAGCCTGACCCTCACCCGTCCCCTAATCCTAACCCGTACGCTGACACTAACCCGCGCCCTCACACGTACGCTCCCCCTAAAGCGTTGCCGTAACCTCACCTGGACACTAAACCGTCCCCGTCCCCTCACCCTAACCCTAGCCCGAACCCTAACCCTAACCCTTCCCCGAAGCCTGACCCTCACCCGTCCCCTAATCCTAACCCTTACGCTGACACTAACCCGCACCCTCACACGTACGCTCCCCCTAAAGCGTTGTCGTACCCTCACCTGGACGCTAAACCGTCCCCGTCCCCAAACCCTAACCCTAGCCTGAACCCTAACCCTAACCCTTCCCCGAAGCCTGATCCTCACCCGTCCCCTAATCCTAACCTGTACGCTGACACTAACCGGCGCCCTCGCACATACGCTCCCCCTAAAGCGTTGTCGTACCCTCACCTGGACCCTAAACCGTCCCCGTCCCCTAACCCTAACCCTAGCCCGAACCCTAACCCTAACCCTTCCCCGAAGCTTGACCCTCACCCGTCCCCTAATCCTAAGCCGTACGCTGACACTAACACACGCCCTCACACGTACGCTCCCCCTAAAGCGTTGTCGTACCCTCACCTGGACCCTAACCCGTCCCCATCCCCTAACCCTAACCCTAGCCCGAACCCTAGCCGTAACCCTTCCCCGAAGCCTGACCCTCACCCGTCCCCTAATCCTAACCCGTACGCTGACACTAACAAACGCCCTCACACGTACGCTCCCCCTAAAGCGTTGTCGTACCCTCACCTGGACCCTAACCCGTCCCCGTCCCCTAACCCTAACCCTAGCCCGAACCCTAGCCGTAACCCTTCCCCGAAGCCTGACCCTCACCCGTCCCCTAATCCTAACCTGTACGCTGACACTAACCGGCGCCCTCGCACATACGCTCCCCCTAAAGCGTTGTCGTACCCTCACCTGGACCCTAAACCGTCCCCGTCCCCTAACCCTAACCCTAGCCCGAACCCTAACCCTAACCCTTCCCCGAAGCTTGACCCTCACCCGTCCCCTAATCCTAAGCCGTACGCTGACACTAACCCACACCCTCACACGTACGCTCCCCCTAAAGCGTTGTCGTACCCTCACCTGGACACTAATCCGTCCCCGTCCCCTAACCCTAACCCTAGCCCGAACCCTAGCCGTAACCCTTCCCCGAAGCCTGACCCTCACCCGTCCCCTAATCCTAACCCGTACGCTGACACTAACAAACGCCCTCACACGTACGCTCCCCCTAAAGCGTTGTCGTACACTCACCTGGACCCTAAACCGTCCCCGTCCCCTAACCCTAACCCTAGCCCGAACCCTAACCCTAACCCTTCCCCGAAGCCTGACCCTCACCCGTCCCCTAATCCTAACCCGTACACTGACACTAACCCGCGCCCTCACACGTCCGCTCCCCCTAAAGTGTTGTCGTACCCTCACCTGGACCCTAAACCGTCCCCGTCCCCTAACCCTAACCCTAGCCCGAACCCTAACCCTAACACTTCCCCGAAGCCTGACCCTCACCCGTCCCCTAATCCTAAGCCGTACGCTGACACTAACCCGCGCCCTCACACGTACGTTCCCCTTAAAACGTTGTCGTACCCTCACCTGGACCCTAAACCTTCGCCGTCCCCTAACCCTAACCCTAACCCGAACCCTAACCCTAACCCTTCCCCGAAGCCTGACACTCACCCGTCCCCAAATCCTAACCCGTACGCTGACACTAACCCGCGCCCTCACACGTACGCTCCCCCTAAAGCGTTGTCGTACCCTCACCTGTACCCTAACCTGTCCCCGTCCCCGTCCCCTAACCCTAGCCCGAACCCTAACCCTAAACCTTCCCCGAAGCCTGAACCTCACCAGTCCCCTAATCCTAACCCGTACGATGACACTAACCCGCGCCCTCACACGTACTCTCCCCCTAAAGCGTTGTCGTACCCTCACCTGGACCCTAAACCGTCCCCGTCCCCTAACCCTAACCCTAGCCCGAACCCTAACCCTCACCCTTCCCCGAAGCCTGACCCTCACCCGTCCCCTAATCCTAAGCCGTACGCTGACACTAACCCCCGCCCTCACACGTACGCTCCCCCTAAAGCGTTGTCGTACCCTCACCTGGACCCTAAACCGTCCCCGTCCCCTAACACTAACCCTAGCCCGAACCCTAACCCTAACCCTTCCCAGAAGCCTGACCCTCACCCGTCCCCTAATCCTATCCGGTACGCTGACACTAACCCGCGCCCTCACACGTACGCTCCCCCTAAAGCGTTGTCGTAACCTCACCTGGACCCTAACCCGTCCCCTTCCCCTAACCCTAACCCTAGCCCGAACCCTAGCCGTAACCCTTCCCCGAAGCCTGACCCTCACCCGTCCCCTAATCCTAACCCGTACGCTGACACTAACAAACGCCCTCACACGTACGCTCCCCCTAAAGCGTTGTCGTACCCTCACCTGGACCCTAAACCGTCCCCGTCCCCTAACCCTAACCCTAGCCCGAACCCTAAACCTAACCCTTCCCCGAAGCCTGACCCTCACTCGTCCCCTAATCCTAACCCGTACGCTGACACTAACCCGCGCCCTCACACGTACGCTCCCCCTAAAGCGTTGTCGTAACCTCACCTGGACCCTAAACCGTCCCCGTCCCCTAACCCTAACCCTAGCCCGAACCCTAACCCTAACCCTTCCCCGAAGCCTGACCCTCACCCGTCCCCTAATCCTAACCCTTACGCTGACACTAACCCGCACCCTCACACGTACGCTCCCCCTAAAGCGTTGTCGTAGCCTCACCTGGACGCTAAACCGTCCCCGTCCCCAAACCCTAACCCTAGCCTGAACCCTAACCCTAACCCTTCCCCGAAGCCTGACGCTCACCCGTCCCCTAATCCTAACCTGTACGCTGACACTAACCGGCGCCCTCGCACATACGCTCCCCCTAAAGCGTTGTCGTACCCTCACCTGGACCCTAAACCGTCCCCGTCCCCTAACCCTAACCCTAGCCCGAACCCTAACCCTAACCCTTCCCCGAAGCTTGACCCTCACCCGTCCCCTAATCCTAAGCCGTACGCTGACACTAACCCACGCCCTCACACGTACGCTCCCCCTAAAGCGTTGTCGTACCCTCACCTGGACCCTAACCCGTCCCCGTCCCCTAACCCTAACCCTAGCCCGAACCCTAGCCGTAACCCTTCCCCGAAGCCTGACCCTCACCCGTCCCCTAATCCTAACCCGTACGCTGACACTAAGCCACGCCCTCACACGTACGCTCCCCCTAAAGCGTTGTCGTACCCTCACCTGGACCCTAACCCGTCCCCGTCCCCTAACCCTAACCCTAGCCCGAACCCTAGCCGTAACTCTTCCCCGAAGCCTGACCCTCACCCGTCCCCTAATCCTAACCCGTACGCTGACACTAACAAACGCCCTCACACGTACGCTCCCCCTAAAGCGTTGTCGTACCCTCACCTGGACCCTAAACCGTCCCCGTCCCCTAACCCTAACCCTAGCCCGAACCCTAGCCGTAACCCTTCCCCGAAGCCTGACTCTCACCCATCCCCTAATCCTAAGCCGTACGCTGACACTAACCCGCGCCCGCACACGTACGCTCCCCTTAAAACGTTGTCGTACCCTCACCTGGACCCTAAACCTTCGCCGTCCCCTAACCCTAACCCTAACCCGAACCCTAACCCTAACCCTTCCCCGAAGCCTGACCCTCACCCGTCCCCTAATCCTAACCCGTACGCTGACACTAACCCGCGTCCTCACACGTACGCTCCCCATAAAGCGTTGTCGTACCCTCACCTGGACCCTAAACGGTCCCCGTCCCCTAACCCTAACCCTAGCCCGAACCCTAACCCTAAACCTTCCCCGAAGCCTGACCCTCACCCGTCCCCTAATCCTAACCCGTACGCTGACACTAACCCGCGCCCTCACACGTACGCTCCCCCTAAAGCGTTGTCGTACCCTCACCTGGACCCTAAACCGTACCCGTCCCCTAACCCTAACCCTAGCCCGAACCCTAACCCTAACCCTTCCCCGAAGCCTGACCCTCACCCGTCCCCTAATCCTAAGCCGTACGCTGACACTAACCCGCGCCCTCACACGTACGCTCCCCCTAAAGCGTTGTCGTACCCTCACCTGGACCCTAAACCGTCCCCGTCCCCTAACCATAACCCTAGCCCGAACCCTAACCCTAACCCTTCCCCGAAGCCTGACCCTCACCCGTCCCCTAATCCTAACCCGTACGCTGACACTAACCCGCGTCCTCACACGTCCGCTTCCCCTAAAGCGTTGTCGTACCCTCACCTGGACCCTAAACCGTCCCCGTCCCCTAACCCTAACCCTAGCCCGAACTCTAACCCTAACACTTCCCCGAAGCCTGACCCTCACCCGTCCCCTAATCCTAACCCGTACGCTGACACTAACCCGCGCCCTCACACGTACGCTCCCCCTAAAGCGTTGTCGTACCCTCACCTGGACCCTAACCCTTCCCCGTCCCCTAACCCTAACCCTAGCCCGAACCCTAACCCTAAACCTTCCCCAAAGCCTGACCCTCACCCGTTCCCTAATCCTAACCCGTACGCTGACACTAACCCGCGCCCTCACACGTACGCTCCCCCTAAAGCGTTGTCGTACCCTCACCTGGACCCTAAACCGTCCCCGTCCCTTAACCCTAACCCTAGCCCGAACCCTAACCCTAACCCTTCCCCGAAGCCTGACCCTCACCCGTCCCCTAATCCTAACCCGTACGCTGACACTAATCCGCGCCCTCAAACGTACGCTCCCCCTAAAGCGTTGTCGTATCCTCACCTGGACCCTAAAACGTCCCCGTCCCCTCACCCTAATCCTAGCCCGAACCCTAACCCTCACCCTTCCCCGAAGCCTGACCCTCACCCGTCCCCTAATCCTAAGCCGAACGCTGACACTAAACCCCGCCCTCACACGTACGCTCCCCCTAAAGCGTTGTCGTACCCTCACCTGGACCCTAAACCGTCCCCTTCCCCTAACACTAACCCTAGCCCGAACCCTAACCCTAACCCTTCCCCGAAGCCTGACCCTCACCCGTCCCCTAATCCTAACCCGTACGCTGACACTAACCCGCGCCCTCACACGTACGCTCCCCCTAAAGCGTTGTCGTAACCTCAACTGGACCCTAAACCGTCCCCGTCCCCTAACCCTAACCCTAGCCCGAACCCTAACCCTAACACTTCCCCGAAGCCTGACCCTCACCCGTCCCCTAATCCTAACCCTTACGATGACACTAACCCGCACCCTCACACGTACGCTCCCCCTAAAGCGTTGTCGAACCCTCACCTGGACGCTAAACCGTCCCCGTCCCCAAACCTTAACCCTAGCCTGAACCCTAACCCTAACCCTTCCCCGAAGCCTGACCCTCACCCGTCCCCTAATCCTAAACTGTACGCTGACACTAACCGGCGCCCTCGCACATACGCTCCCCCTAAAGCGTTGTCGTACCCTCACCTGGACCCTAAACCGTCCCCGTCCCCTAACCCTAACCCTAGCCCGAACCCTAATCCTAACCCTTCCCCGAAGCTTGACCCTCACCCGTCCCCTAATCCTAAGCCGTACGCTGACACTAACCCACGCCCTCACACGTACGCTCCCCCTAAAGCGTTGTCGTACCCTCACCTGGACCCTAACCCGTCCCCGTCCCCTAACCCTAACCCTAGCCCGAACCCTAGCCGTAACCCTTCCCCGAAGCCTGACCCTCACCCGTCCCCTAATCCTAACTCGTACGCTGACACTAACAAACGCCCTCACACGTACGCTCCCCCTAAAGCGTTGTCGTACCCTCACCTGGACCCTAAACCGTCCCCGTCCCCTAACTCTAACGCTGGCCCGAACCCTAACCCTAACCCTTCCCCGAAGCCTGACCCTCACCCGTCCCCTAATCCTAACCCGTACGCTGACACTAACCCACGCCCTCACACGTACGCTCCCCCTAAAGCGTTGTCGTACCCTCACCTGGACCCTAAACCGTCCCCGTCCCCTAAGCCTAACCCTAGCCCGAACCCTAACCCTAACCCTTCCCCGAAGCCTGACCCTCACCCGTCCCCTAATCCTAACCCGTACGCTGACACTAACCCGCGCCCTCACACGTACGCTCCCCCTAAAGCGTTGTCGTACCCTCACCTGGACCCTAAACCGTCCCCGTCCCCTAACACTAACCCTAGCCCGAACCCTAACCCTAACACTTCCCCGAAGCCTGACCCTCAACCGTCCCCTAATCCTAAGCCGTACGCTGACACTAACCCGCGCCCTCACACGTACGCTCCCCCTAAAGCGTTGTGGTACCCTCACCTGGACCCTAAACCGTCCCCGTCCCCTAACCCTAACCCTAGCCCGAACCCTAACCCTAACCCTTCCCCGAAGCCTGACCCTCACCCGTCCCCTAATCCTAAGCCGTACGCTGACACTAACCCGCGCCCTCACCCGTACGCTCCCCCTAAAGCGTTGTCGTACCCTCACCTGGACCCTAAACCGTCCTCGTCCCCTAACCCTAACCCTAGCCCGAACCCTAACCCTAACCCTTCCCCGAAGCCTGACCCTCACCCGTCCCCTAACCCTAAGCCGTACGCTGACATTAACCCGCGCCCTCACACGTACACTCCCCCTAAAGCGTTGTCGTACCCTCACCTGGACTCTAAACCGTCCCCGTCCCCTAACCCTAACCCTAGCCCGAACGCTAACCCTAACCCTTCCCCGAAGCGTGACCCTCACCCGTCCCGTAATCCTAACCCGTACGCTGACACTAACCCGCGCCCTCACATGTACGCTCCCCCTAAAACGTTGTCGTACGCTCACCTGGACCCTAAACCGTCCCCGTCCCCTAACCCTAACCCTAGCCCGAACCCTAACCCTAACCCTTCCCCGAAGCCTGACCCTCACCCGTCCCCTAATCCTAACCCGTACGCTGACACTAACCCGCGCCCACACACGTACGCTCCCCCTAAGGCGTTGTCATACCCTAACCTGGACCCTAAACCGTCCCCGTCCCCTAACCCTAACCTTAGCCCGAACCCTAACCCTAACACTTCCCCGAAGCCTGACCCTCACCCGTCCCCAAATACTAACCCGTACGCTGACACTAACCCGCGCCCTCACACGTACGCTCCCCCTAAAGCGTTGTCGTATCCTCACCTGGACCCTAAACCGTACCCGTCCCCTAACCCTAACCCTAGCCCGAACCCTAACCCTAACCCTTCCCCTAAGCCGGACCCTTACCCGTCCCCTAATCCTAAGCCGTACGCTGACACTAACCCACGTCCTCACACGTCCGCTGCCCCTAAAGCGTTGTCGTACCCTCACCTGGACCCTAAATCGTCCCCGTCCCCTAACCCTAACCCTAGCCCGAACTCTAACCCTAACCCTTCCCCGAAGCCTGACCCTCACCCGTCCCCTAATCCTAACCCGTACGCTGACACTAACCCGCGCCCTCACACGTATGCTCCCCCTAAAGCGTTGTCGTACCCTCACCTGGACCCTAACCCGTCCCTGTCCCCTAACCCTAACCCTAGCCCGAACCCTAACCCTAACCCTTCCCCGAAGCGTGACCCTCACCCGTCCCGTAATCCTAACCCATACGCTGACACTAAACCGCGCCCTCACATGTACGCTCCCCCTAAAACGTTGTCGTACCCTCACCTGGACCCTAAACCGTCCCCGTCCCCTAACCCTAACCCTAGCCCGAACCCTAACCCTAACCCTTCCCCGAAGCCTGACCCTCACCCGTCCCCTAATCCTAACCCGTACGCTGACACTAACCCTTGCCCACACACGTACGCTCCCCCTAAGGCGTTGTCATACCCTCACCTGGACCCTAAACCGTCCCCGTCCCCTAACCCTAAACTTAGCCCGAACCCTAACCCTAACCCTTCCCCGAAGCCTGACCCTAACCCGTCCCCAAATACTAACCCGTACGCTGACACTAACCCGCGCCCTCACACGTACGCTCCCCCTAAAGCGTTGTCGTACCCTCACCTGGACCCTAAACCGTCCCCGTCCCCTAACCCTAACCCTAGCCCGAAACCTAACCCTAACCCTTCCCCGAAGCCTGACCCTCACCCGTCCCCTAATCCTAACCCGTACGCTGACACTAACCCGCGCCCTCACACGTACGCTCCCCCTAAAGCGTTGTCGTACCCTCACCTGGACGCTAAACCGTCCCCTTCCCCAAACCCTAACCCTAGCCTGAACCCTAACCCTAACCCTTCCCCGAAGCCTGACCCTCACCCGTCCCCTAATCCTAACCTGTACGCTGACACTAACCGGCGCCCTCGCACGTACGCTCCCCCTAAAGCGTTGTCGTACCCTCACCTGGACCCTAAACCGTCCCCGTCCCCTAACCCTAACCCTAGCCCGAACCCTAATCCTAACCCTTCCCCGAAGCTTGACCCTCACCCGTCCCCTAATCCTAAGCCGTACGCTGACACTAACCCACGCCCTCACACGTACGCTCCCCCTAAAGCGTTGTCGTACCCTCACCTGGACCCTAACCCGTCCCCGTCCCCTAACCCTAACCCTAGCCCGAACCCTAGCCGTAACCCTTCCCCGAAGCCTGACCCTCACCCGTCCCCTAATCCTAACTCGTACGCTGACACTAACAAACGCCCTCACACGTACGCTCCCCCTAAAGCGTTGTTGTACCCTCACCTGGACCCTAAACCGTCCCCGTCCCCTAACTCTAACGCTGGCCCGAACCCTAACCCTAACCCTTCCCCGAAGCCTGACCCTCACCTGTCCCCTAATCCTAACCCGTACGCTGACACTAACCCACGCCCTCACACGTACGCTCCCCCTAAAGCGTTGTCGTACCCTCACCTGGACCCTAAACCGTCCCCGTCCCCTAAGCCTAACCATAGCCCGAACCCTAACCCTAACCCTTCCCCGAAGCCTGACCCTCACCCGTCCCCTAATCCTAACCCGTACGCTGACACTAACCCGCGCCCTCACACGTACGCTCCCCCTAAAGCGTTGTCGTACCCTCACCTGGACCCTAAACCGTCCCCGTACCCTAACCCTAACCCTAGCCCGAACCCTAACCCTAACACTTCCCCGAAGCCTGACCCTCAACCGTCCCCTAATCCTAAGCCGTACGCTGACACTAACCCGCGCCCTCACACGTACGCTCCCCCTAAAGCGTTGTCGTACCCTCACCTGGACCCTAAACCGTCCCCGTCCCCTAACCCTAACCCTAGCCCGAACCCTAACCCTAACCCTTCCCCGAAGCCTGACCCTCACCCGTCCCCTAATCCTAAGCCGTACGCTGACACTAACCCGCGCCCTCACCCGTACGCTCCCCCTAAAGCGTTGTCGTACCCTCACCTGGACCCTAAAGCGTCTCCGTCCCCTAACCCTAACCCTAGCCCGAACCCTAACCCTAACCCTTCCCCGAAGCCTGACCCTCACCCGTCCCCTAACCCTAAGCCGTACGCTGACACTAACCCGCGCCCTCACACGTACGCTCCCCCTAAAGCGTTGTCGTACCCTCACCTGGACTCTAAACCGTCCCCGTCCCCTAACCCTAACCCTAGCCCGAACCCTAACCCTAACCCTTCCCTGAAGCGTGACCCTCACCCGTCCCGTAATCCTAACCCGTACGCTGACACTAACCCGCGCCCTCACACGTACGCTCCCCCTAAAACGTTGTCGTACGCTCACCTGGACCCTAAACCGTCCCCGTCCCCTAACCCTAACCCTAGCCCGAACCCTAACCCTAACCCTTCCCCGAAGCCTGACCGTCACCCGTCCCCTAATCCTAAGCCGTACGCTGACACTAACCCGCGCCCTCACACGTACGCTCCCCCTAAAGCGTTGTCGTACCCTCACCTGGACCCTAAACCGTCCCCGTCCCCGTCCCCTAACCCTAGCCTGAACCCTAACCCTAACCCTTCCCCGAAGCCTGACCCTCACCCGTCCCCTAATCCTAACCCGTACGCTGACACTAACCCACGTCCTCACACGTCCGCTGCCCCTAAAGCGTTGTCGTACCCTCACCTGGACCCTAAACGGTCCTCGTCCCCTAACCCTAACCCT
Organism: Grampus griseus; assembly: GCF_964374135.1. NCBI lineage: Eukaryota > Metazoa > Chordata > Mammalia > Artiodactyla > Delphinidae > Grampus > Grampus griseus. The sequence continues at coordinate 289,840 of NW_028133249.1, read as the reverse complement.
AGCCCGAACCCTAACCCTAACCCTTCCCCGAAGCCTGACCCTCACCCGTCCCCTAACCCTAAGCCGTACGCTGACATTAACCCGCGCCCTCACACGTACACTCCCCCTAAAGCGTTGTCGTACCCTCACCTGGACTCTAAACCGTCCCCGTCCCCTAACCCTAACCCTAGCCCGAACGCTAACCCTAACCCTTCCCCGAAGCGTGACCCTCACCCGTCCCGTAATCCTAACCCGTACGCTGACACTAACCCGCGCCCTCACATGTACGCTCCCCCTAAAACGTTGTCGTACCCTCACCTGGACCCTAAACCGTCCCCGTCCCCTAACCCTAACCCTAGCCCGAACCCTAACCCTAACCCTTCCCCGAAGCCTGACCCTCACCCGTCCCCTAATCCTAACCCGTACGCTGACACTAACCCGCGCCCACACACGTACGCTCCCCCTAAGGCGTTGTCATACCCTAACCTGGACCCTAAACCGTCCCCGTCCCCTAACCCTAACCTTAGCCCGAACCCTAACCCTAACACTTCCCCGAAGCCTGACCCTCACCCGTCCCCAAATACTAACCCGTACGCTGACACTAACCCGCGCCCTCACACGTACGCTCCCCCTAAAGCGTTGTCGTACCCTCACCTGGACCCTAAACCGTACCCGTCCCCTAACCCTAACCCTAGCCCGAACCCTAACCCTAACCCTTCCCCGAAGCCGGACCCTTACCCGTCCCCTAATCCTAAGCCGTACGCTGACACTAACCCACGTCCTCACACGTCCGCTGCCCCTAAAGCGTTGTCGTACCCTCACCTGGACCCTAAATCGTCCCCGTCCCCTAACCCTAACCCTAGCCCGAACTCTAACCCTAACCCTTCCCCGAAGCCTGACCCTCACCCGTCCCCTAATCCTAACCCGTACGCTGACACTAACCCGCGCCCTCACACGTATGCTCCCCCTAAAGCGTTGTCGTACCCTCACCTGGACCCTAACCCGTCCCTGTCCCCTAACCCTAACCCTAGCCCGAACCCTAACCCTAACCCTTCCCCGAAGCGTGACCCTCACCCGTCCCGTAATCCTAACCCATACGCTGACACTAAACCGCGCCCTCACATGTACGCTCCCCCTAAAACGTTGTCGTACCCTCACCTGGACCCTAAACCGTCCCCGTCCCCTAACCCTAACCCTAGCCCGAACCCTAACCCTAACCCTTCCCCGAAGCCTGACCCTCACCCGTCCCCTAATCCTAACCCGTACGCTGACACTAACCCTTGCCCACACACGTACGCTCCCCCTAAGGCGTTGTCATACCCTCACCTGGACCCTAAACCGTCCCCGTCCCCTAACCCTAAACTTAGCCCGAACCCTAACCCTAACCCTTCCCCGAAGCCTGACCCTAACCCGTCCCCAAATACTAACCCGTACGCTGACACTAACCCGCGCCCTCACACGTACGCTCCCCCTAAAGCGTTGTCGTACCCTCACCTGGACCCTAAACCGTCCCCGTCCCCTAACCCTAACCCTAGCCCGAAACCTAACCCTAACCCTTCCCCGAAGCCTGACCCTCACCCGTCCCCTAATCCTAACCCGTACGCTGACACTAACCCGCGCCCTCACACGTACGCTCCCCCTAAAGCGTTGTCATACCCTCACCTGGACGCTAAACCGTCCCCTTCCCCAAACCCTAACCCTAGCCTGAACCCTAACCCTAACCCTTCCCCGAAGCCTGACCCTCACCCGTCCCCTAATCCTAACCTGTACGCTGACACTAACCGGCGCCCTCGCACGTACGCTCCCCCTAAAGCGTTGTCGTACCCTCACCTGGACCCTAAACCGTCCCCGTCCCCTAACCCTAACCCTAGCCCGAACCCTAACCCTAACCCTTCCCCGAAGCTTGACCCTCACCCGTCCCCTAATCCTAAGCCGTACGCTGACACTAACCCGCGCCCTCACACGTACTCACCCCCTAAAGCGTTGTCGTACCCTCACCTGGACCCTAACCCGTCCCCGTCCCCTAACCCTAACCCTAGCCCGAACCATAGCCGTAACCCTTCCCCGAAGCCTGACCCTCACCCGTCCCCAAATCCTAACCCGTACGCTGACACTAACCTGCGCCCTCACACGTACGCTCCCCATAAAGCGTTGTCGTACCCTCACCTGGACCCTAAACCGTCCCCGTCCCATAACCCTAACCCTAGCCCGAACCCTAACCCTAACCCTTCCCCGAACCCTGACCCTCACCCGTCCCCTAATCCTAACCCATACGCTGACACTAACCCGCAGCCTCACACGTACGCTCCCCCTAAAGCGTTGTCGTACCCTCACCTGGACGCTAAACCGTCCCGGTACCCAAACCCTAACCCTAGCCTGAACCCTAACTCTAACACTTCCCCGAAGCCTGACCCTCACCCGTGCCCTAATCCTAACCTGTACGCTGACACTAACCCGCGCCCTCACACGTACGCTCCCCCTAATGCGTTTTCGTACCCTCACCTGGACCCTAAACCGTCCCCGTCCCCTAACCCTAACCCTGCCCCGAACCCTAACCCTAACCCTTCCCCGAAGCCTGACTCTCACCCGTCCCCTAATCCTAACCCGTACGCTGACACTAACCCACGCCCTCACACGTACGCTCCCCCTAAAGCGTTGTCGTACCCTCAACTGGACCCTAACCCGTCCCCGTCCCCTAACCCTAACCCTAGCCCGAACCCTAACAGTAACCCTTCCCCGAAGCCTGACCCTCACCCGTCCCCTAATCCTAACCCGTACGCTGACACTAACCCGCGCCCTCACACGTACGCTCCCCCTAAAGCGTTGTCGTACCCTCACCTGGACCCTAAACCGTCCCCGTCCCCTAACCCTAACCCTAGCCCGAACCCTAACCCTAACCCTTCCCCGAAGCCTGACCCTCACCCGTCCCCTAATCCTAACCCGTACGCTGACACTAACCCGCGCCCTCACACGTACGCTCCCCCTAAAGCGTTGTCGTACCCTCACCTGGACCCTAACCCGTCCCCGTCCCCTAAACCTAACCCTAGCCCGAACCCCAACCCTAACCCTTCCCCGAAGCCTGACCCTCACCCGTCCCCTAATACTAACACGTACGCTGACACTAACCCGCGCCCTCACACGTACGCTCCCCCTAAAGCGTTGTCATACCCTCACCTGGACCCTAAACCGTCCCCGTCCCCTAACCCTAACCCTAGCCCGAACCCTAACACTTCCCCGAAGCTGACCCTCACCCGTCCCCTAATCCTAAGCCGTACGCTGACACTAACCCGTGCCCTCACACGTACGCTCCCCCTAAAGCGTTGTAGTACCCTCACCTGGACCCTAAACCGTCCCCGTCCCCTAACCCTAACCCTAGCCCGAACCCTAAACCTAACACTTCCCCGAAGCCTGACCCTCACCCGTCCCCTAATCCTAACCCGTACGCTGACACTAACCCGCGCCCTCACACGTCCGCTCCCCCTAAAGCGTTGTCGTACCCTCACCTGGACCCTAAACCGTCCCCGTCCCCTAACCCTAACCCTAGCCCGAACCCTAACCCTAACCCTTCCCCGAAGCCTGACCCTCACCCGTCCCCTAATCCTAACCCGTACGCTGACACTAACCCGCGCCCACACACGTACGCTCCCCCTAAAGCGTTGTCGTACCCTCACCTGTACCCTAAACCGTCCCCGTCCCCTAACCCTAACCCTAGCCCGAACCCTAACCCTAACCCTTCCCCGAAGCCTGACCCTCATCCGTCCCCTAATCCTAACCCGTACGCTGACACTAACCCACGTCCTCACACGTCCGCTGCCCCTAAAGCGTTGTCGTACCCTCACCTGGACCCTAAACCGTCCTCGTCCCCTAACCCTAACCCTAGCCCGAACCCTAACCCTAACCCTTCCCCGAAGCCTGACCCTCACCCGTCCCCTAACCCTAAGCCGTACGCTGACATTAACCCGCGCCCTCACACGTACACTCCCCCTAAAGCGTTGTCGTACCCTCACCTGGACTCTAAACCGTCCCCGTCCCCTAACCCTAACCCGAACGCTAACCCTAACCCTTCCCCGAAGCGTGACCCTCACCCGTCCCGTAATCCTAACCCGTACGCTGACACTAACCCGCGCCCTCACATGTACGCTCCCCCTAAAACGTTGTCGTACCCTCACCTGGACCCTAAACCGTCCCCGTCCCCTAACCCTAACCCTAGCCCGAACCCTAACCCTAACCCTTCCCCGAAGCCTGACCCTCACCCGTCCCCTAATCCTAACCCGTACGCTGACACTAACCCGCGCCCACACACGTACGCTCCCCCTAAGGCATTGTCATACCCTAACCTGGACCCTAAACCGTCCCCGTCCCCTAACCCTAACCTTAGCCCGAACCCTAACCCTAACACTTCCCCGAAGCCTGACCCTCACCCGTCCCCAAATACTAACCCGTACGCTGACAATAACCCGCGCCCTCACACGTACGCTCCCCCTAAAGCGTTGTCGTACCCTCACCTGGACCCTAAACCGTACCCGTCCCCTAACCCTAACCCTAGCCCGAACCCTAACCCTAACCCTTCCCCGAAGCCGGACCCTTACCCGTCCCCTAATCCTAAGCCGTACGCTGACACTAACCCACGTCCTCACACGTCCGCTGCCCCTAAAGCGTTGTCGTACCCTCACCTGGACCCTAAATCGTCCCCGTCCCCTAACCCTAACCCTAGCCCGAACTCTAACCCTAACCCTTCCCCGAAGCCTGACCCTCACCCGTCCCCTAATCCTAACCCGTACGCTGACACTAACCCGCGCCCTCACACGTATGCTCCCCCTAAAGCGTTGTCGTACCCTCACCTGGACCCTAACCCGTCCCTGTCCCCTAACCCTAACCCTAGCCCGAACCCTAACCCTAACCCTTCCCCGAAGCGTGACCCTCACCCGTCCCGTAATCCTAACCCATACGCTGACACTAAACCGCGCCCTCACATGTACGCTCCCCCTAAAACGTTGTCGTACCCTCACCTGGACCCTAAACCGTCCCCGTCCCCTAACCCTAACCCTAGCCCGAACCCTAACCCTAACCCTTCCCCGAAGCCTGACCCTCACCCGTCCCCTAATCCTAACCCGTACGCTGACACTAATCCTTGCCCACACACGTACGCTCCCCCTAAGGCGTTGTCATACCCTCACCTGGACCCTAAACCGTCCCCGTCCCCTAACCCTAAACTTAGCCCGAACCCTAACCCTAACCCTTCCCCGAAGCCTGACCCTAACCCGTCCCCAAATACTAACCCGTACGCTGACACTAACCCGCGCCCTCACACGTACGCTCCCCCTAAAGCGTTGTCGTACCCTCACCTGGACCCTAAACCGTCCCCGTCCCCTAACCCTAACCCTAGCCCGAAACCTAACCCTAACCCTTCCCCGAAGCCTGACCCTCACCCGTCCCCTAATCCTAACCCGTACGCTGACACTAACCCGCGCCCTCACACGTACGCTCCCCCTAAAGCGTTGTCGTACCCTCACCTGGACGCTAAACCGTCCCCGTCCCCTAACCCTAACCCTAGCCCGAAACCTAACCCTAACCCTTCCCCGAAGCCTGACCCTCACCCGTCCCCTAATCCTAACCCGTACGCTGACACTAACCCGCGCCCTCACACGTACGCTCCCCCTAAAGCGTTGTCGTACCCTCACCTGGACGCTAAACCGTCCCCTTCCCCAAACCCTAAGCCTAGCCTGAACCCTAACCCTAACCCTTCCCCGAAGCCTGACCCTCACCCGTCCCCTAATCCTAACCTGTACGCTGACACTAACCCGCAGCCTCACACGTACGCTCCCCCTAAAGCGTTGTCGTACCCTCACCTGGACGCTAAACCGTCCCGGTACCCAAACCCTAACCCTAGCCTGAACCCTAACCCTAACACTTCCCCGAAGCCTGACCCTCACCCGTGCCCTAATCCTAACCTGTACGCTGACACTAACCCACGCCCTCACACGTACGCTCCCCCTAATCCTTTTTCGTACCCTCACCTGGACCCTAAACCGTCCCCGTCCCCTAACCCTAACCCTGCCCCGAACCCTAACCCTAACCCTTCCCCGAAGCCTGACTCTCACCCGTCCCCTAATCCTAACCCGTACGCTGACACTAACCCACGCCCTCACACGTACGCTCCCCCTAAAGCGTTGTCGTACCCTCAACTGGACCCTAACCCGTCCCCGTCCCCTAACCCTAACCCTAGCCCGAACCCTAACAGTAACCCTTCCCCGAAGCCTGACCCTCACCCGTCCCCTAATCCTAACCCGTACGCTGACACTAACCCGCGCCCTCACACGTACGCTCCCCCTAAAGCGTTGTCGTACCCTCACCTGGACCCTAAACCGTCCCCGTCCCCTAACCCTAACCCTAGCCCGAACCCTAACCCTAACCCTTCCCCGAAGCCTGACCCTCACCCGTCCCCTAATCCTAACCCGTACGCTGACACTAACCCGCGCCCTCACACGTACGCTCCCCCTAAAGCGTTGTCGTACCCTCACCTGGACCCTAACCCGTCCCCGTCCCCTAAACCTAACCCTAGCCCGAACCCCAACCCTAACCCTTCCCCGAAGCCTGACCCTCACCCGTCCCCTAATACTAACACGTACGCTGACACTAACCCGCGCCCTCACACGTACGCTCCCCCTAAAGCGTTGTCATACCCTCACCTGGACCCTAAACCGTCCCCGTCCCCTAACCCTAACCCTAGCCCGAACCCTAACACTTCCCCGAAGCTGACCCTCACCCGTCCCCTAATCCTAAGCCGTACGCTGACACTAACCCGTGCCCTCACACGTACGCTCCCCCTAAAGCGTTGTAGTACCCTCACCTGGACCCTAAACCGTCCCCGTCCCCTAACCCTAACCCTAGCCCGAACCCTAAACCTAACACTTCCCCGAAGCCTGACCCTCACCCGTCCCCTAATCCTAACCCGTACGCTGACACTAACCCGCGCCCTCACACGTCCGCTCCCCCTAAAGCGTTGTCGTACCCTCACCTGGACCCTAAACCGTCCCTGTCCCCTAACCCTAACCCTAGCCCGAACCCTAACCCTAACCCTTCCCCGAAGCCTGACCCTCACCCGTCCCCTAATCCTAACCCGTACGCTGACACTAACCCGCGCCCACACACGTACGCTCCCCCTAAAGCGTTGTCGTACCCTCACCTGTACCCTAAACCGTCCCCGTCCCCTAACCCTAACCCTAGCCCGAACCCTAACCCTAACCCTTCCCCGAAGCCTGACCCTCATCCGTCCCCTAATCCTAACCCGTACGCTGACACTAACCCACGCCCACACACGTACGCTCCCCCTAAAGTGTTGTCGTACCCTCACCTGGACCCTAAACCGTCCCCGTCCCCTAACCCTAACCCTAGCCCGAACCCTAACCCTAACCCTTCCCCGAAGCCTGACCCTCACCCGTCCCCTAATCCTAAGCCGTACGCTGACACTAACCCGCGCCCTCACCCGTACGCTCCCCCTAAAGCGTTGTCGTACCCTCACCTGGACCCTAAAGCGTCTCCATCCCCTAACCCTAACCCTAGCCCGAACCCTAACCCTAACCCTTCCCCGAAAACTGACCCTCACCCGTCCCCTAACCCTAAGCCGTACGCTGACACTAACCCGCGCCCTCACACGTACGCTCCCCCTAAAGCGTTGTCGTACCCTCACCTGTACTCTAAACCGTCCCCGTCCCCTAACCCTAACCCTAGCCCGAACCCTAACCCTAACCCTTCCCTGAAGCGTGACCCTCACCCGTCCCCTAATCCTAAGCCGTACGCTGACACTAAACCGCGCCCTCACACGTACGCTCCCCCTAAAGCGTTGTCGTACCCTCACCTGGACCCTAAACCGTCCCCGTCCCCTAACCCTAACCCTAGCCCGAACCCTAACCCTAACCCTTCCCCGAAGCCTGACCCTCACCCGTCCCCTAATCCTAACCCGTACGCTGACACTAACCCGCGCCCTCACACGTACGCTCCCCCTAAAGCGTTGTCGTACCCTCACCTGGACCCTAAACCGTCCCCGTCCCCTAACCCTAACCCTAGCCCGAACCCTAACCCTAACCCTTCCCCGAAGCCTGACCCTCACCCGTCCCCTAATCCTAACCCGTACGCTTACACTAACCCGCGCCCTCACACGTACGCTCCCCCTAAAGCGTTGTCGTACCCTCACCTGGACGCTAAACCGTCCCCGTCCCCTAACCCTAACCCTAGCCGGAACCCTAACCCTAACCCTTCCCCGAAGCCTGACCCTCACCCGTCCCCTAATCCTAACCTGTACTCTGACACTAACCCGCGCCCTTACACGTCCACTCCCCCTAAAGAGTTGTCGTACCCTCTCCTGGACCCTAAACCGTCCTCGTCCCCTAACCCTAACCCTAGCCCGAACCCTATCCCTAACTCTTCCCCGAAGCCTGACCCTCACCCGTCCCCTAATCCTAACCCGTACGCTGACACTAACCCGCGCCCTCACACGTACGCTCCCCCTAAAGCGTTGTCGTACCCTCACCTGGACGCTAAACCGTCCCCTTCCCCAAACCCTAACCCTAGCCTGAACCCTAACCCTAACCCTTCCCCGAAGCCTGACTCTCACCCGTCCCCTAATCCTAACCCGTACGCTGACACTAACCCGCGCCCTCACACGTACGCTCCCCCTAAAGCGTTGTCGTACCCTCAACTGGACCCTAACCCGTCCCCGTCCCCTAACCCTAACCCTAGCCCGAACCCTAACACTAACCCTTCCCCGAAGCCTGACCCTCACCCGTCCCCAAATACTAACCCGTACGCTGACACTAACCCGCGCCCTCACACGTACGGTCCCCCTAAAGCGTTGTCGTACCCTCACCTGGACCCTAAACCGTCCCCGTCCCCTAACCCTAACCCTAGCCCGAACCCTAACCCTAACCCTTCCCCGAAGCCTGACCCTCACCCGTCCCCTAATCCTAACCCGTACGCTTACACTAACCCGCGCCCTCACACGTACGCTCCCCCTAAAGCGTTGTCGTACCCTCACCTGGACGCTAAACCGTCCCCGTCCCCTAACCCTAACCCTAGCCGGAACCCTAACCCTAACCCTTCCCCGAAGCCTGACCCTCACCCGTCCCCTAATCCTAACCTGTACGCTGACACTAACCCGCGCCCTTACACGTCCGCTCCCCCTAAAGAGTTGTCGTACCCTCTCCTGGACCCTAAACCGTCCTCGTCCCCTAACCCTAACCCTAGCCCGAACCCTATCCCTAACTCTTCCCCGAAGCCTGACCCTCACCCGTCCCCTAATCCTAACCCGTACGCTGACACTAACCCGCGCCCTCACACGTACGCTCCCCCTAAAGCGCTGTCGTACCCTCACCTGGACCCTAAACCGTCCCCGTCCCCTAACCCTAACCCTAGCCCGAACCCTAACCCTAACCCTTCCCCGAAACCTGACACTCACCCGTCCCCTAATCCTAACTCGTACGCTGACACTAACCCGCGCCCTCACACGTACGCTCCCCCTAAAGCGTTGTCGTACCCTCACCTGGACCCTAACCCGTCCCCGTCCCCTAACCCTAACCCTAGCCCGAACCCTAACCCTAACCCTTCCCCGAAGCCTGACCCTCACCCGTCCCCTAATCCTAACCCGTACGCTGACACTAACCCACGCCCTCACACGTACGCTCCCCCTAAAGCGTTGTCGTACCCTCACCTGGACCCTAACCCTTCCCCGTCCCCTAACCCTAACCCTAGCCCGAACCCTAACCCTAACCCTTCCCCGAAGCCTGACCCTCACCCGTCCCCTAATCCTAACCCGTACGCTGACACTAAACCGCGCCCTCACACGTACGCTCCCCCTAAAGCATTGTCGTACCCTCACCTGGACCCTAAACCGTCCCCGTCCCCTAACCCTAACCCTAGCCCGAACCCTAACCCTAACCCTTCCCCGAAGCCTGACCCTCACCCGTCCCCTAATCCTAACCCGTACGCTGACACTAACCCGCGCCCTCACACGTACGCTCCCCCTAAAGCGTTGTCGTACCCTCACCTGGACCCTAAATCGTCCCCGTCCCCTAACCCTAACCCTAGCCCGAACCCTAACCCTAACACTTCCCCGAAGCCTGACCCTCACCCGCCCCCAATCCTAACCCGTACGCTGACACTAACCCGCGCCCTCACACGTACGCTCCCCCTAAAGCGTTGTCGTACCCTCACCTGGACCCTAAACCGTCCCCGTTCCCTAACCCTTACCCTAGCCCGAACCCTAACCCTAACCCTTCCCCGAAGCCTGACCCTCACCCGTCCCCTAATCCTAAGCCGTACGCTGACACTAACCCGCGCCCTCACCCGTACGCTCCCCCTAAAGCGTTGTCGTACCCTCACCTGGACCCTAAAGCGTCTCCGTCCCCTAACCCTAACCCTAGCCCGAACCCTAACCCTAACCCTTCCCCGAAGCCTGACCCTCACCCGTCCCCTAACCCTAAGCCGTACGCTGACACTAACCCGCGCCCTCACACGTACGCTCCCCCTAAAGCGTTGTCGTACCCTCACCTGGACTCTAAACCGTCCCCGTCCCCTAACCCTAACCCTAGCCCGAACCCTAACCCTAACACTTCCCTGAAGCGTGACCCTCACCCGTCCCCTAATCCTAAGCCGTACGCTGACACTAACCCGCGCCCTCACACGTACGCTCCCCCTAAAGCGTTGTCGTACCCTCACCTGGACCCTAAACCGTCCCCGTCCCCGTCCCCTAACCCTAGCCTGAACCCTAACCCTAACCCTTCCCCGAAGCCTGACCCTCACCCGTCCCCTAATCCTAACCCGTACGCTGACACTAACCCACGTCCTCACACGTCCGCTGCCCCTAAAGCGTTGTCGTACCCTCAACTGGACCCTAACCCGTCCCTGTCCCCTAACCCTAACCCTAGCCCGAACCCTAACCCTAAACCTTCCCCGAAGCGTGACCCTCACCCGTCCCGTAATCCTAACCCGTACGCTGACACTAAACCGCGCCCTCACATGTACGCTCCCCCTAAAGCGTTGTCGTACCCTCACCTGGACGCTAAACCGTCCCCGTCCCCTAACCCTAACCCTAGCCCGAAGCCTAACCCTAACACTTCCCCGAAGCCTGACCCTCACCCGTCCCCTAATCCTAACCCGTACGCTGACACTAACCCGCGCCCTCACACGTACGCTCCCCCTAAAGCGTTGTCGTACCCTCACCTGGACGCTAAACCGTCCCCGTCCCCTAACCCTAACCCTAGCCGGAACCCTAACCCTAACCCTTCCCCGAAGCCTGACCCTCACCCGTCCCCTAATCCTAACCTGTACGCTGACACTAACCCGCGCCCTTACACGTCCGCTCCCCCTAAAGAGTTGTCGTACCCTCTCCTGGACCCTAAACCGTCCTCGTCCCCTAACCCTAACCCTAGCCCGAACCCTATCCCTAACTCTTCCCCGAAGCCTGACCCTCACCCGTCCCCTAATCCTAACCCGTACGCTGACACTAACCCGCGCCCTCACACGTACGCTCCCCCTAAAGCGTTGTCGTACCCTCACCTGGACCCTAAACCGTCCCCGTCCCCTAACCCTAACCCTAGCCCGAACCCTAACCCTAACCCTTCCCCGAAACCTGACACTCACCCGTCCCCTAATCCTAACTCGTACGCTGACACTAACCCGCGCCCTCACACGTACGCTCCCCCTAAAGCGTTGTCGTACCCTCACCTGGACCCTAACCCGTCCCCGTCCCCTAACCCTAACCCTAGCCCGAACCCTAACCCTAACCCTTCCCCGAAGCCTGACCCTCACCCGTCCCCTAATCCTAACCCGTACGCTGACACTAACCCACGCCCTCACACGTACGCTCCCCCTAAAGCGTTGTCGTACCCTCACCTGGACCCTAACCCTTCCCCGTCCCCTAACCCTAACCCTAGCCCGAACCCTAACCCTAACCCTTCCCCGAAGCCTGACCCTCACCCGTCCCCTAATCCTAACCCGTACGCTGACACTAAACCGCGCCCTCACACGTACGCTCCCCCTAAAGCGTTGTCGTACCCTCACCTGGACCCTAAACCGTCCCCGTCCCCTAACCCTAACCCTAGCCCGAACCCTAACCCTAACCCTTCCCCGAAGCCTGACCCTCACCCGTCCCCTAATCCTAACCCGTACGCTGACACTAACCCGCGCCCTCACACGTACGCTCCCCCTAAAGCGTTGTCGTACCCTCACCTGGACCCTAAACCGTCCCCGTCCCCTAACCCTAACCCTAGCCCGAACCCTAACCCTAACCCTTCCCCGAAGCCTGACCCTCACCCGTCCCCTAATCCTAACCCGTACGCTTACACTAACCCGCGCCCTCACACGTACGCTCCCCCTAAAGCGTTGTCGTACCCTCACCTGGACGCTAAACCGTCCCCGTCCCCTAACCCTAACCCTAGCCGGAACCCTAACCCTAACCCTTCCCCGAAGCCTGACCCTCACCCGTCCCCTAATCCTAACCTGTACGCTGACACTAACCCGCGCCCTTACACGTCCGCTCCCCCTAAAGAGTTGTCGTACCCTCTCCTGGACCCTAAACCGTCCTCGTCCCCTAACCCTAACCCTAGCCCGAACCCTATCCCTAACTCTTCCCCGAAGCCTGACCCTCACCCGTCCCCTAATCCTAACCCGTACGCTGACACTAACCCGCGCCCTCACACGTACGCTCCCCCTAAAGCGTTGTCGTACCCTCACCTGGACCCTAAACCGTCCCCGTCCCCTAACCCTAACCCTAGCCCGAACCCTAACCCTAACCCTTCCCCGAAACCTGACACTCACCCGTCCCCTAATCCTAACTCGTACGCTGACACTAACCCGCGCCCTCACACGTACGCTCCCCCTAAAGCGTTGTCGTACCCTCACCTGGACCCTAACCCGTCCCCGTCCCCTAACCCTAACCCTAGCCCGAACCCTAACCCTAACCCTTCCCCGAAGCCTGACCCTCACCCGTCCCCTAATCCTAACCCGTACGCTGACACTAACCCACGCCCTTACACGTACGCTCCCCCTAAAGCGTTGTCGTACCCTCACCTGGACCCTAACCCTTCCCCGTCCCCTAACCCTAACCCTAGCCCGAACCCTAACCCTAACCCTTCCCCGAAGCCTGACCCTCACCCGTCCCCTAATCCTAACCCGTACGCTGACACTAAACCGCGCCCTCACACGTACGCTCCCCCTAAAGCGTTGTCGTACCCTCACCTGGACCCTAAACCGTCCCCGTCCCCTAACCCTAACCCTAGCCCGAACCCTAACCCTAACCCTTCCCCGAAGCCTGACCCTCACCCGTCCCCTAATCCTAACCCGTACGCTGACACTAACCCGCGCCCTCACACGTACGCTCCCCCTAAAGCGTTGTCGTACCCTCACCTGGACCCTAAATCGTCCCCGTCCCCTAACCCTAACCCTAGCCCGAACCCTAACCCTAACACTTCCCCGAAGCCTGACCCTCACCCGCCCCCAATCCTAACCCGTACGCTGACACTAACCCGCGCCCTCACACGTACGCTCCCCCTAAAGCGTTGTCGTACCCTCACCTGGACCCTAAACCGTCCCCGTTCCCTAACCCTTACCCTAGCCCGAACCCTAACCCTAACCCTTCCCCGAAGCCTGACCCTCACCCGTCCCCTAATCCTAAGCCGTACGCTGACACTAACCCGCGCCCTCACCCGTACGCTCCCCCTAAAGCGTTGTCGTACCCTCACCTGGACCCTAAAGCGTCTCCGTCCCCTAACCCTAACCCTAGCCCGAACCCTAACCCTAACCCTTCCCCGAAGCCTGACCCTCACCCGTCCCCTAACCCTAAGCCGTACGCTGACACTAACCCGCGCCCTCACACGTACGCTCCCCCTAAAGCGTTGTCGTACCCTCACCTGGACTCTAAACCGTCCCCGTCCCCTAACCCTAACCCTAGCCCGAACCCTAACCCTAACCCTTCCCTGAAGCGTGACCCTCACCCGTCCCCTAATCCTAAGCCGTACGCTGACACTAACCCGCGCCCTCACACGTACGCTCCCCCTAAAGCGTTGTCGTACCCTCACCTGGACCCTAACCCGTCCCCGTCCCCTAACCCTAACCCTAGCCCGAACCATAGCCGTAACCCTTCCCCGAAGCCTGACCCTCACCCGTCCCCAAATCCTAACCCGTACGCTGACACTAACCTGCGCCCTCACACGTACGCTCCCCATAAAGCGTTGTCGTACCCTCACCTGGACCCTAAACCGTCCCCGTCCCATAACCCTAACCCTAGCCCGAACTCTAACCCTAACCCTTCCCCGAACCCTGACCCTCACCCGTCCCCTAATCCTAACCCATACGCTGACACTAACCCGCAGCCTCACACGTACGCTCCCCCTAAAGCGTTGTCGTACCCTCACCTGGACGCTAAACCGTCCCGGTACCCAAACCCTAACCCTAGCCTGAACCCTAACCCTAACACTTCCCCGAAGCCTGACCCTCACCCGTGCCCTAATCCTAACCTGTACGCTGACACTAACCCGCGCCCTCACACGTACGCTCCCCCTAATGCGTTTTCGTACCCTCACCTGGACCCTAAACCGTCCCCGTCCCCTAACCCTAACCCTGCCCCGAACCCTAACCCTAACCCTTCCCCGAAGCCTGACTCTCACCCGTCCCCTAATCCTAACCCGTACGCTGACACTAACCCACGCCCTCACACGTACGCTCCCCCTAAAGCGTTGTCGTACCCTCAACTGGACCCTAACCCGTCCCCGTCCCCTAACCCTAACCCTAGCCCGAACCCTAACAGTAACCCTTCCCCGAAGCCTGACCCTCACCCGTCCCCTAATCCTAACCCGTACGCTGACACTAACCCGCGCCCTCACACGTACGCTCCCCCTAAAGCGTTGTCGTACCCTCACCTGGACCCTAAACCGTCCCCGTCCCCTAACCCTAACCCTAGCCCGAACCCTAACCCTAACCCTTCCCCGAAGCCTGACCCTCACCCGTCCCCTAATCCTAACCCGTACGCTGACACTAACCCGCACCCTCACACGTACGCTCCCCCTAAAGCGTTGTCGTACCCTCACCTGGACCCTAACCCGTCCCCGTCCCCTAAACCTAACCCTAGCCCGAACCCCAACCCTAACCCTTCCCCGAAGCCTGACCCTCACCCGTCCCCTAATACTAACACGTACGCTGACACTAACCCGCGCCCTCACACGTACGCTCCCCCTAAAGCGTTGTCATACCCTCACCTGGACCCTAAACCGTCCCCGTCCGCTAACCCTAACCCTAGCCCGAACCCTAACACTTCCCCGAAGCTGACCCTCACCCGTCCCCTAATCCTAAGCCGTACGCTGACACTAACCCGTGCCCTCACACGTACGCTCCCCCTAAAGCGTTGTAGTACCCTCACCTGGACCCTAAACCGTCCCCGTCCCCTAACCCTAACCCTAGCCCGAACCCTAAACCTAACACTTCCCCGAAGCCTGACCCTCACCCGTCCCCTAATCCTAACCCGTACGCTGACACTAACCCGCGCCCTCACACGTCCGCTCCCCCTAAAGCGTTGTCGTACCCTCACCTGGACCCTAAACCGTCCCCGTCCCCTAACCCTAACCCTAGCCCGAACCCTAACCCTAACCCTTCCCCGAAGCCTGACCCTCACCCGTCCCCTAATCCTAACCCGTACGCTGACACTAACCCGCGCCCACACACGTACGCTCCCCCTAAAGCGTTGTCGTACCCTCACCTGTACCCTAAACCGTCCCCGTCCCCTAACCCTAACCCTAGCCCGAACCCTAACCCTAACCCTTCCCCGAAGCCTGACCCTCATCCGTCCCCTAATCCTAACCCGTACGCTGACACTAACCCACGCCCACACACGTACGCTCCCCCTAAAGTGTTGTCGTACCCTCACCTGGACCCTAAACCGTCCCCGTCCCCTAACCCTAACCCTAGCCCGAACCCTAACCCTAACCCTTCCCCGAAGCCTGACCCTCACCCGTCCCCTAATCCTAAGCCGTACGCTGACACTAACCCGCGCCCTCACCCGTACGCTCCCCCTAAAGCGTTGTCGTACCCTCACCTGGACCCTAAAGCGTCTCCGTCCCCTAACCCTAACCCTAGCCCGAACCCTAACCCTAACCCTTCCCCGAAGCCTGACCCTCACCCGTCCCCTAACCCTAAGCCGTACGCTGACACTAACCCGCGCCCTCACACGTACGCTCCCCCTAAAGCGTTGTCGTACCCTCACCTGGACTCTAAACCGTCCCCGTCCCCTAACCCTAACCCTAGCCCGAACCCTAACCCTAACCCTTCCCTGAAGCGTGACCCTCACCCGTCCCCTAATCCTAAGCCGTACGCTGACACTAACCCGCGCCCTCACACGTACGCTCCCCCTAAAGCGTTGTCGTACCCTCACCTGGACCCTAAACCGTCCCCGTCCCCGTCCCCTAACCCTAGCCTGAACCCTAACCCTAACCCTTCCCCGAAGCCTGACCCTCACCCGTCCCCTAATCCTAACCCGTACGCTGACACTAACCCACGTCCTCACACGTCCGCTGCCCCTAAAGCGTTGTCGTACCCTCAACTGGACCCTAACCCGTCCCTGTCCCCTAACCCTAACCCTAGCCCGAACCCTAACCCTAACCCTTCCCCGAAGCGTGACCCTCACCCGTCCCGTAATCCTAACCCGTACGCTGACACTAAACCGCGCCCTCACATGTACGCTCCCCCTAAAGCGTTGTCGTACCCTCACCTGGACGCTAAACCGTCCCCTTCCCCAAACCCTAACCCTAGCCTGAACCCTAACCCTAACCCTTCCCCGAAGCCTGACTCTCACCCGTCCCCTAATCCTAACCCGTACGCTGACACTAACCCGCGCCCTCACACGTACGCTCCCCCTAAAGCGTTGTCGTACCCTCAACTGGACCCTAACCCGTCCCCGTCCCCTAACCCTAACCCTAGCCCGAACCCTAACACTAACCCTTCCCCGAAGCCTGACCCTCACCCGTCCCCAAATACTAACCCGTACGCTGACACTAACCCGCGCCCTCACACGTACGGTCCCCCTAAAGCGTTGTCGTACCCTCACCTGGACCCTAAACCGTCCCCGTCCCCTAACCCTAACCCTAGCCCGAACCCTAACCCTAACCCTTCCCCGAAGCCTGACCCTCACCCGTCCCCTAATCCTAACCCGTACGCTTACACTAACCCGCGCCCTCACACGTACGCTCCCCCTAAAGCGTTGTCGTACCCTCACCTGGACGCTAAACCGTCCCCGTCCCCTAACCCTAACCCTAGCCGGAACCCTAACCCTAACCCTTCCCCGAAGCCTGACCCTCACCCGTCCCCTAATCCTAACCTGTACGCTGACACTAACCCGCGCCCTTACACGTCCGCTCCCCCTAAAGAGTTGTCGTACCCTCTCCTGGACCCTAAACCGTCCTCGTCCCCTAACCCTAACCCTAGCCCGAACCCTATCCCTAACTCTTCCCCGAAGCCTGACCCTCACCCGTCCCCTAATCCTAACCCGTACGCTGACACTAACCCGCGCCCTCACACGTACGCTCCCCCTAAAGCGTTGTCGTACCCTCACCTGGACCCTAAACCGTCCCCGTCCCCTAACCCTAACCCTAGCCCGAACCCTAACCCTAACCCTTCCCCGAAACCTGACACTCACCCGTCCCCTAATCCTAACTCGTACGCTGACACTAACCCGCGCCCTCACACGTACGCTCCCCCTAAAGCGTTGTCGTACCCTCACCTGGACCCTAACCCGGCCCCGTCCCCTAACCCTAACCCTAGCCCGAACCCTAACCCTAACCCTTCCCCGAAGCCTGACCCTCACCCGTCCCCTAATCCTAACCCGTACGCTGACACTAACCCACGCCCTCACACGTACGCTCCCCCTAAAGCGTTGTCGTACCCTCACCTGGACCCTAACCCTTCCCCGTCCCCTAACCCTAACCCTAGCCCGAACCCTAACCCTAACCCTTCCCCGAAGCCTGACCCTCACCCGTCCCCTAATCCTAACCCGTACGCTGACACTAAACCGCGCCCTCACACGTACGCTCCCCCTAAAGCGTTGTCGTACCCTCACCTGGACCCTAAACCGTCCCCGTCCCCTAACCCTAACCCTAGCCCGAACCCTAACCCTAACCCTTCCCCGAAGCCTGACCCTCACCCGTCCCCTAATCCTAACCCGTACGCTGACACTAACCCGCGCCCTCACACGTACGCTCCCCCTAAAGCGTTGTCGTACCCTCACCTGGACCCTAAATCGTCCCCGTCCCCTAACCCTAACCCTAGCCCGAACCCTAACCCTAACACTTCCCCGAAGCCTGACCCTCACCCGCCCCCAATCCTAACCCGTACGCTGACACTAACCCGCGCCCTCACACGTACGCTCCCCCTAAAGCGTTGTCGTACCCTCACCTGGACCCTAAACCGTCCCCGTTCCCTAACCCTTACCCTAGCCCGAACCCTAACCCTAACCCTTCCCCGAAGCCTGACCCTCACCCGTCCCCTAACCCTAAGCCGTACGCTGACACTAACCCGCGCCCTCACACGTACGCTCCCCCTAAAGCGTTGTCGTACCCTCACCTGGACCCTAAACCGTCCCCGTCCCCGTCCCCTAACCCTAGCCTGAACCCTAACCCTAACCCTTCCCCGAAGCCTGACCCTCACCCGTCCCCTAATCCTAACCCGTACGCTGACACTAACCCACGTCCTCACACGTCCGCTGCCCCTAAAGCGTTGTCGTACCCTCAACTGGACCCTAACCCGTCCCTGTCCCCTAACCCTAACCCTAGCCCGAACCCTAACCCTAACCCTTCCCCGAAGCGTGACCCTCACCCGTCCCGTAATCCTAACCCGTACGCTGACACTAAACCGCGCCCTCACATGTACGCTCCCCCTAAAGCGTTGTCGTACCCTCACCTGGACGCTAAACCGTCCCCGTCCCCTAACCCTAACCCTAGCCCGAACCCTAACCCTAACCCTTCCCCGAAGCCTGACCCTCACCCGTCCCCTAATCCTAACCCGTACGCTGACACTAACCCGCGCCCTCACACGTACGCTCCCCCTAAAGCGTTGTCGTACCCTCACCTGGACGCTAAACCGTCCCCGTCCCCTAACCCTAACCCTAGCCGGAACCCTAACCCTAACCCTTCCCCGAAGCCTGACCCTCACCCGTCCCCTAATCCTAACCTGTACGCTGACACTAACCCGCGCCCTTACACGTCCGCTCCCCCTAAAGAGTTGTCGTACCCTCTCCTGGACCCTAAACCGTCCTCGTCCCCTAACCCTAACCCTAGCCCGAACCCTATCCCTAACTCTTCCCCGAAGCCTGACCCTCACCCGTCCCCTAATCCTAACCCGTACGCTGACACTAACCCGCGCCCTCACACGTACGCTCCCCCTAAAGCGTTGTCGTACCCTCACCTGGACCCTAAACCGTCCCCGTCCCCTAACCCTAACCCTAGCCCGAACCCTAACCCTAACCCTTCCCCGAAACCTGACACTCACCCGTCCCCTAATCCTAACTCGTACGCTGACACTAACCCGCGCCCTCACACGTACGCTCCCCCTAAAGCGTTGTCGTACCCTCACCTGGACCCTAACCCGTCCCCGTCCCCTAACCCTAACCCTAGCCCAAACCCTAACCCTAACCCTTCCCCGAAGCCTGACCCTCACCCGTCCCCTAATCCTAACCCGTACGCTGACACTAACCCGAGCCCTCACACGTACGCTCCCCCTAAAGCGTTGTCGTACCCTCACCTGGACCCTAACCCTTCCCCGTCCCCTAACCCTAAGCCTAGCCCGAACCCTAACCCTAACCCTTCCCCGAAGCCTGACCCTCACCCGTCCCCTAATCCTAACCCGTACGCTGACACTAAACCGCGCCCTCACACGTACGCTCCCCCTAAAGCGTTGTCGTACCCTCACCTGGACCCTAAACCGTCCCCGTCCCCTAACCCTAACCCTAGCCCGAACCCTAACCCTAACCCTTCCCCGAAGCCTGACCCTCACCCGTCCCCTAATCCTAACCCGTACGCTGACACTAACCCGCGCCCTCACACGTACGCTCCCCCTAAAGCGTTGTCGTACCCTCACCTGGACCCTAAATCGTCCCCGTCCCCTAACCCTAACCCTAGCCCGAACCCTAACCCTAACACTTCCCCGAAGCCTGACCCTCACCCGCCCCCAATCCTAACCCGTACGCTGACACTAACCCGCGCCCTCACACGTACGCTCCCCCTAAAGCGTTGTCGTACCCTCACCTGGACCCTAAACCGTCCCCGTTCCCTAACCCTTACCCTAGCCCGAACCCTAACCCTAACCCTTCCCCGAAGCCTGACCCTCACCCGTCCCCTAATCCTAACCCGTACGCTGACACTAACCCACGCCCTCACACGTACGCCCCCCCTAAAGCGTTATCGTACCCTCACCTGGACCCTAACCCGTCCCCGTCCCCTAACCCTAACCCTAGCCCAAACCCTAACCCTAACCCTTCCCCGAAACCTGACCCTCACCCGTCCCTTAATCCTAACCCGTACGCTGACACTAACCCACGCCCTCACACGTCCGCTCCCCCTAAAGCGTTGTCATACCCTCACCTGAACCCTAAACCGTCCCCGTCCCCTAACCCTAACCCTAGCCCGAACCCTAACCCTAACCCTTCCCCGAAACCTGACCCTCACCCGTCCCCTAATCCTAACCCGTACGCTGACACTAACCCGCGCCCTCACATGTACGCTCCACTTTAGCGTTGTCGTACCCTCACCTGGACCCTAAACCGTCCCCGTCCCCTAACCCTAACCCTAGCCCGAACCTTAACCCTAACCCTTCCCCAAAGCCTGACCCTCACCCGTCCCCTAATCCTAACCCGTACGCTGACACTAACCCGCGCCCTCACACGTACGCTCCCCCTAAAGCGTTGTCGTACCCTCACCTGGACCCTAAACCATCCCCGTCCCCTAACCCTAACCCTAGCCCGAACCCTAACCCTAACCCTTCCCCGAAGCCTGACCCTCACCCGTCCCCTAATCCTAAACCGTACGCTGACACTAACCCGCGCCCTCACACGTACGCTCCCCCTAAAGCGTTGTCGTACCCTCACCTGGACCCTAAACCGTCCCCGTCCCCTAACCCTAACCCTAGCCCGAACCCTAAACCTAACCCTTCCCCGAAGCCTGACCCTCACCCGTCCCCTAATCCTAAACCGTACGCTGACACTAACCCGCGCCCGCACACGTACGCTCCCCCTAAAGCGTTGTCGTACCCTCACCTGGACCCTAAACCGTCCCCGTCCCCTAACCCTAACCCTAGCCCGAACCCTAACCCTAACCCTTCCCCGAAGCCTGACCCTCACCCGTCCCCTAATCCTAACCCGTACGCTGACACTAACCCGCGCCCTCACACGTACGCTCCCCCTAAAGCGTTGTCGTACCCTCACCTGGACGCTAAACCGTCCCCGTCCCCTAACCCTAACCCTAGCCGGAACCCTAACCCTAACCCTTCCCCGAAGCCTGACCCTCACCCGTCCGCTAATCCTAACCTGTACGCTGACACTAACCCGCGCCCTTACACGTCCGCTCCCCCTAAAGAGTTGTCGTACCCTCTCCTGGACCCTAAACCGTCCTCGTCCCCTAACCCTAACCCTAGCCCGAACCCTAACCCTAACTCTTCCCCGAAGCCTGACCCTCACCCGTCCCCTAATCCTAACCCGTACGCTGACACTAACCCGCGCCCTCACACGTACGCTCCCCCTAAAGCGTTGTCGTACCCTCACCTGGACCCTAACCCGTCCCCGTCCCCTAACCCTAACCCTAGCCCGAACTCTAACCCTAACCCTTCCCCGAAGCCTGACCCTCACCCGTCCCCTAATCCTAACCCGTACGCTGACACTAACCCGCGCCCTCACACGTACGCTCCCCCTAAAGCGTTGTCGTACCCTCACCTGGACCCTAAACCGTCCCCGTCCCCTAACCCTAACCCTAGCCCGAACCCTAACCCTAACCCTTCCCCGAAACCTGACACTCACCCGTCCCCTAATCCTAACTCGTACGCTGACACTAACCCGCGCCCTCACACGTACGCTCCCCCTAAAGCGTTGTCGTACCCTCACCTGGACCCTAACCCGTCCCCGTCCCCTAACCCTAACCCTAGCCCGAACTCTAACCCTAACCCTTCCCCGAAGCCTGACCCTCACCCGTCCCCTAATCCTAACCCGTACGCTGACACTAACCCGCGCCCTCACACGTACGCTCCCCCTAAAGCGTTGTCGTACCCTCACCTGGACCCTAACCCGTCCCCGTCCCCTAACCCTAACCCTAGCCCGAACCCTAACCCTAACCCTTCCCCGAAGCCTGACCCTCACCCGTCCCCTAATCCTAACCCGTACGCTGACACTAACCCGCGCCCTCACACGTACGCTCCCCCTAAACCGTTGTCGTACCCTCACCTGGACCCTAAACCGTCCCCGTCCCCTAACCCTAACCCTAGCCCGAACCCTAACCCTAACCCTTCCCCGAAGCCTGACCCTCACCCGTCCCCTAATCCTAACCCGTACGCTGACACTAACCCGCGCCCTCACACGTACGCTCCCCCTAAAGCGTTGTCGTACCCTCACCTGGACCCTAAATCGTCCCCGGCCCCTAACCCTAACCCTAGCCCGAACCCTAACCCTAACACTTCCCCGAAGCCTGACCCTCACCCGCCCCCAATCCTAACCCGTACGCTGACACTAACCCGCGCCCTCACACGTACGCTCCCCCTAAAGCGTTGTCGTACCCTCACCTGGACCCTAAACCGTCCCCGTTCCCTAACCCTTACCCTAGCCCGAACCCTAACCCTAACCCTTCCCCGAAGCCTGACCCTCACCCGTCCCCTAATCCTAACCCGTACGCTGACACTAACCCACGCCCTCACACGTACGCCCCCCCTAAAGCGTTATCGTACCCTCACCTGGACCCTAACCCGTCCCCGTCCCCTAACCCTAACCCTAGCCAAAACCCTAACCCTAACCCTTCCCCGAAACCTGACCCTCACCCGTCCCTTAATCCTAACCCGTACGCTGACACTAACCCACGCCCTCACACGTCCGCTCCCCCTAAAGCGTTGTCATACCCTCACCTGAACCCTAAACCGTCCCCGTCCCCTAACCCTAACCCTAGCCCGAACCCTAACCCTAACCCTTCCCCGAAACCTGACCCTCACCCGTCCCCTAATCCTAACCCGTACGCTGACACTAACCCGCGCCCTCACACGTACGCTCCACTTAAGCGTTGTCGTACCCTCACCTGGACCCTAAACCGTCCCCGTCCCCTAACCCTAACCCTAGCCCGAACCTTAACCCTAACCCTTCCCCAAAGCCTGACCCTCACCCGTCCCCTAATCCTAACCCGTACGCTGACACTAACCCGCGCCCTCACACGTACGCTCCCCCTAAAGCGTTGTCGTACCCTCACCTGGACCCTAAACCATCCCCGTCCCCTAACCCTAACCCTAGCCCGAACCCTAACCCTAACCCTTCCCCGAAGCCTGACCCTCACCCGTCCCCTAATCCTAAACCGTACGCTGACACTAACCCGCGCCCTCACACGTACGCTCCCCCTAAAGCGTTGTCGTACCCTCACCTGGACCCTAAACCGTCCCCGTCCCCTAACCCTAACCCTAGCCCGAACCCTAAACCTAACCCTTCCCCGAAGCCTGACCCTCACCCGTCCCCTAATCCTAAACCGTACGCTGACACTAACCCGCGCCCGCACACGTACGCTCCCCCTAAAGCGTTGTCGTACCCTCACCTGGACCCTAAACCGTCCCCGTCCCCTAACCCTAACCCTAGCCCGAACCCTAACCCTAACCCTTCCCCGAAGCCTGACCCTCACCCGTCCCCTAATCCTAACCCGTACGCTGACACTAACCCGCGCCCTCACACGTACGCTCCCCCTAAAGCGTTGTCGTACCCTCACCTGGACGCTAAACAGTCCCCGTCCCCTAACCCTAACCCTAGCCGGAACCCTAACCCTAACCCTTCCCCGAAGCCAGACCCTCACCCGTCCCCTAATCCTAACCTGTACGCTGACACTAACCAGCGCCCTCACACGTACGCTCCCCCTAAAGCGTTGTCGTACCCTCACCTTGACCCTAACCCGTCCCCGTCCCCTAACCCTAACCCTAGCCCGAACCCTAACCCTAACCCTTCCCCGAAGCCTGACCCTCACCCGTCCCCTAATCCTAACCCGTACGCTGACACTAACCCGCGCCCTCACACGTACGCTCCCCCTAATGCGTTGTCGTACCCTCACCTGGACCCTAAACCGTCCCCGTCCCCTAACCCTAACCCTAGCCCGAACCCTAACCCTAACCCTTCCCCGAAGCCTGACCCTCACCCGTCCCCTAATCCTAACCCGTACGCTGACACTAACCCGCGCCCTCACACGTACGCTCCCCCTAAAGCGTTGTCGTACCCTCACCTGGACCCTAAATCGTCCCCGTCCCCTAACCCTAACCCTAGCCCGAACCCTAACCCTAACACTTCCCCGAAGCCTGACCCTCACCCGCCCCCAATCCTAACCCGTACGCTGACACTAACCCGCGCCCTCACACGTACGCTCCCCCTAAAGCGTTGTCGTACCCTCACCTGGACCCTAAACCGTCCCCGTTCCCTAACCCTTACCCTAGCCCGAACCCTAACCCTAACCCTTCCCCGAAGCCTGACCCTCACCCGTCCCCTAATCCTAACCCGTACGCTGACACTAACCCACGCCCTCACACGTACGCCCCCCCTAAAGCGTTATCGTACCCTCACCTGGACCCTAACCCGTCCCCGTCCCCTAACCCTAACCCTAGCCCAAACCCTAACCCTAACCCTTCCCCGAAACCTGACCCTCACCCGTCCCTTAATCCTAACCCGTACGCTGACACTAACCCACGCCCTCACACGTCCGCTCCCCCTAAAGCGTTGTCATACCCTCACCTGAACACTAAACCGTCCCCGTCCCCTAACCCTAACCCTAGCCCGAACCCTAACCCTAACCCTTCCCCGAAACCTGACCCTCACCCGTCCCCTAATCCTAACCCGTACGCTGACACTAACCCGCGCCCTCACACGTACGCTCCACTTAAGCGTTGTCGTACCCTCACCTGGACCCTAAACCGTCCCCGTCCCCTAACCCTAACCCTAGCCCGAACCTTAACCCTAACCCTTCCCCAAAGCCTGACCCTCACCCGTCCCCTAATCCTAACCCGTACGCTGACACTAACCCGCGCCCTCACACGTACGCTCCCCCTAAAGCGTTGTCGTACCCTCACCTGGACCCTAAACCATCCCCGTCCCCTAACCCTAACCCTAGCCCGAACCCTAACCCTAACCCTTCCCCGAAGCCTGACACTCACCCGTCCCCTAATCCTAAACCGTACGCTGACACTAACCCGCGCCCTCACACGTACGCTCCCCCTAAAGCGTTGTCGTACCCTCACCTGGACCCTAAACCGTCCCCGTCCCCTAACCCTAACCCTAGCCCGAACCCTAAACCTAACCCTTCCCCGAAGCCTGACCCTCACCCGTCCCATAATCCTAAACCGTACGCTGACACTAACCCGCGCCCGCACACGTACGCTCCCCCTAAAGCGTTGTCGTACCCTCACCTGGACCCTAAACCGTCCCCGTCCCCTAACCCTAACCCTAGCCCGAACCCTAACCCTAACCCTTCCCCGAAGCCTGACCCTCACCCGTCCCCTAATCCTAACCCGTACGCTGACACTAACCCGCGCCCTCACATGTACGCTCCCCCTAAAGCGTTGTCGTACCCTCACCTGGACCCTAAACCGTCCCAGTCCCCTAACCCTAACCCTAGCCCGAACCCTAACCCTAACCCTTCCCCGAAGCCTGACCCTCACCCGTCCCCTAATCCTAACCTGTACGCTGACACTAACCCGCGCCCTCACACGTCCGCTCCCCCTTAAGCGTTGTCGTACCCTCACCTGGACCCTAAACCGTCCCCGTCCCCTAACCCTAACCCTAGCCCGAACCCTAACCCTAACCCTTCCCCGAAGCCTGACCCTCACCCGTCCCCTAATCCTAACCCGTACGCTGACACTAACCCGTGCCCTCACACGTACGCTCCCCCTAAAGCGTTGTCGTACCCTCACCTGGACCCTAAACCGTCCCCGTCCCCTAACCCTAACCCTAGCCCGAACCCTAACCCTAACCCTTCCCCGAAGCCTGACCCTCACCCGTCCCCTAATCCTAACCCGTACGCTGACACTAACCTGCGCCCTCACACGTACGCTCCCCCTAAAGCGTTGTCGTACCCTCACCTGGACCCTAAACCGTCCCCGTCCCCTAACCCTAACCCTAGCCCGAACCCTAACCCTAAACCTTCCCCGAAGCCTGACCCTCACCCGTCCCCTAACCCTAACCTGTACGCTGACACTAACCCGCGCCCTCACACGTCCGCTGCCCCTAAAGCGTTGTCGTACCCTCACCTGGAGCCTAAACCGTCCCCGTCCCCTAACCCTAACCCTAGCCCGAACCCTAACCCTAACCCTTCCCCGAAGCCTGACCCTCACCCGTCCCCTAATCCTAACCCGTACGCTGACACTAACCCGCGCCCTCACACGTACGCTCCCCCTAAAGCGTTGTCGTACCCTCACCTGGACCCTAAACCGTCCCCGTCCCCTAACCCTAACCCTAGCCCGAACCCTAAACCTAACCCTTCCCCGAAGCCTGACCCTCACCCGTCCCCTAATCCTAAAACGTACGCTGACACTAACCCGCGCCCGCACACGTACGCTCCCCCTAAAGCGTTGTCGTACCCTCACCTGGACCCTAAACCGTCCCCGTCCCCTAACCCTAACCCTAGCCCGAACCCTAACCCTAACCCTTCCCCGAAGCCTCACCCTCACCCGTCCCCTAATCCTAACCCGTACGCTGACACTAACCCGCGCCCTCACACGTACGCTCCCCCTAAAGCGTTGTCGTACCCTCACCTGGACCCTAAACCGTCCCCGTCCCCTAAACCTAACCGTAGCCCGAACCCTAACCCTAACCCTTCCCCGAAGCCTGACCCTCACCCGTCCCCTAATCCTAACCCGTACGCTGACACTAACCCGCGCCCTCACACGTCCGATCCCCCTTAAGCGTTGTCGTACCCTCACCTGGACCCTAAACCGTCCCCGTCCCCTAACCCTAACCCTAGCCCGAACCCTAACCCTAACCCTTCCCCGAAGCCTGACCCTCACCCGTCCCCTAATCCTAACCCGTACGCTGACACTAACCCGCGCCCTCACACGTACGCTCCCCCTAAAGTGTTGTCGTACCCTCACCTGGACCCTAAACCGTCCCCGTCCCCTAACCCTAACCCTAGCCCGAACCCTAACCCTAAACCTTCCCCGAAGCCTGACCCTCACCCGTCACCTAATCCTAACCCGTACGCTGACACTAACCGGTGCCCTCACACGTCCGCTCCCCCTTAAGCGTTGTCGTACCCTCACCTGGACCCTAAACCGTCCCCGTCCCCTAACCCTAACCCTAGCCCGAACCCTAACCCTAACCCTTCCTCGAAGCCTGACCCTCACCCGTCCTCTAATCCTAACCCGTACGCTGACTCTAACCCGCGCCCTCACACGTACGCTCCCCCTAAAGCGTTGTCGTACCCTCACCTGGACCCTAAACCGTCCCCGTCCCCTAACCCTAACCCTAGTCCGAACCCTAACCCTAACCCTTCCCCGAAGCCTGACCCTCACCCGTCCCCTAATCCTAACCCGTACGCTGACACTAACCCGCGCCCTCACACGTACTCTCCCCCTAAAGCGTTGTCGTACCCTCACCTGGACCCTAAACCGTCCCCGTCCCCTAACCCTAACCCTAGCCCGAACCCTAACCCTAACCCTTCCCCGAAGCCTGACCCTCACCCGTCCCCTAATCCTAACCCGTACGCTGACACTGACCTGTGCCCTCACACGTACGCTCCCCCTAAAGCGTTGTCGTTCCCTCACCTGGACCCTAAACCGTCCCCGTGCCCTAACCCTAACCCTAGCCCGAACCCTCACCCTAACCCTTCCCCGAAGCCTGACACTCACACGCCCCCTAATCCTAACCCGTAGGCTGACACTAACCCGCGCCCGCACACGTATGCTCCCCCTAAAGCGTTGTCGTACCCTCACCTGGACCCTAAACCGTCCCCGTCCCCTAACCCTAACCCTAGCCCGAACCCTAACCCTAACCCTTCCCCGAAGCCTGACCCTCACCCGTCCCCTAATCCTAACCCGTACGCTGACACTAACCCGCGCCCTCACACGTACGCTCCCCCTAAAGCGTTGTCGTACCCTCACCTGGACCCTAAACCGTCCCCGTCCCCTAACCCTAACCCTAGCCCGAACCCTAACCCTAACCCTTCCCCGAAACCTGACCCTCACCCGTCCCCTAATCCTAACCTGTACGCTGACACTAACCCGCGCCCTTACACGTCCGCTCCCCCTAAAGAGTTGTCGTACCCTCTCCTGGACCCTAAACCGTCCTCGTCCCCTAACCCTAACCCTAGCCCGAACCCTAACCCTAACCCTTCCCCGAAGCCTGACCCTCACCCGTCCCCTAATCCTAACCCGTACGCTGACACTAACCCGCGCCCTCACACGTACGCTCCCCCTAAAGCGTTGTCGTACCCTCACCTGGACCCTAAACCGTCCCCGTCCCCTAACCCTAACCCTAGCCCGAACCCTAACCCTAACCCTTCGCCGAAACCTGACACTCACCCGTCCCCTAATCCTAACCCGTACGCTGACACTAACCCGCGCCCTCACACGTACGCTCCCCCTAAAGCGTTGTCGTACCCTCACCTGGACCCTAACCCGTCCCCGTCCCCTAACCCTAACCCTAGCCCGAACCCTAACCCTAACCCTTCCCCGAAGCCTGACCCTCACCCGTCCCCTAATCCTAACCCGTACGCTGACACTAACCCGCGCCCTCACACGTACGCTCCACCTAAAGCGTTGTCGTACCCTCACCTGGACCCTAAACTGTCCCCGTCCCCTAACCCTAACCCTAGCCCGAACCCTAACCCTAACCCTTCCCCGAAGCCTGACCCTCACCCGTCCCCTAATCCTAACCCGTACGCTGACACTAACCCGCGCCCTCACACGTACGCTCCCCCTAAAGCGTTGTCGTACCCTCACCTGGACCCTAAACCGTCCCCGTCCCCTAACCCTAACCCTAGCCCGAACCCTAACCCTAACACTTCCCCGAAGCCTGACCCTCACCCGTCCCCTAATCCTAACCCGTACGCTGACACTAACCCGCGCCCTCACACGTACGCTCCCCCTAAAGCGTTGTCGTACCCTCACTTGGACCCTAAATCGTCTCCGTCCCCTAACCCTAACCCTAGCCCGAACCCTAACCCTAACACTTCCCCGAAGCCTGACCCTCACCCGCCCCCAATCCTAACCCGTACGCTGACACTAACCCGCGCCCTCACACGTACGCTCCCCCTAAAGCGTTGTCGTACCCTCACCTGGACCCTAAACCGTCCCCGTCCCCTAACCCTTACCCTAGCACGAACCCTAACCCTAACACTTCCCCGAAGCCTGACCCTCACCCGTCCCCTAATCCTAACCCGTACGCTGACACTCACCCACGCCCTCACACGTACGCCCCCCCTAAAGCGTTGTCGTACCCTCACCTGGACCCTAACCCGTCCCAGTCCCCTAACCCTAACCCTAGCCCAAACCCTAACCCTAACCCTTCCCCGAAGCCTGACCCTCACCCGTCCCTTAATCCTAACACGTACGCTGACACTAACCCGCGCCCTCACACGTCCGCTCCCCCTAAAGCGTTGTCATACCCTCACCTGAACCCTAAACCGTCCCCGTCCCCTAACCCTAACCCTAGCCCGAACCCTAACCCTAACCCTTCCCCGAAACCTGACCGTCACCCGTCCCCTAATCCTAACCCGTACGCTGACACTAACCCGCGCCCTCACACGTCCGCTCCCCCTAAAGCGTTGTCGTACCCTCACCTGGACGCTAAACCGTCCCCGTCCCCAAACCCTAACCCTAGCCTGAACCCTAACCCTAACCCTTCCCCGAAGCCTGACCCTCACCCGTGCCCTAATCCTAACCTGTACGCTGACACTAACCGGCGCCCTCGCACGTACGCTCCCCTTAAAGCGTTGTCGTACCCTCACCTGGACCCTAAACCGTCCCCGTCCCCTAACCCTAACCCTAGCCCGAAGCCTAACCCTAACCCTTCCCCGAAGCCTGACCCTCACCCGTCCCCTAATCCTAACCCGTACGCTGACACTAACCCGCGCCCTCACACGTACGCTCCACCTAATGCGTTGTCGTACCCTCATCTGGACCCTAAACCGTCCCCGTCCCCTAACCCTAACCCTGGCCCGAACCCTAACCCTAACCCTTCCCCGAAGCCTGACCCTCACCCGTCCCCTAATCCTAACCCGTACGCTGACACTAACCCGCGCCCTCACACGTACGCTCCACCTAATGCGTTGTCGTACCCTCACCTGGACCCTAAACCGTCCCCGTCCCCTAACCCTAACCCTAGCCCGAACCCTAACCCTTACCCTTTCCAGAAGCCTGACCCTCACCCGTCCCCTAACCCTAAGCCGTACGCTGACACTAACCCGCGCCCTCACACGTACGCTCCCCCTAAAGCGTTGTCGTACCCTCACCTGGACCCTAAACCGTCCCCGTCCCCTAACCCTAACCCTAGCCCGAACCCTAACCCTAACCCTTCCCCGAAGCCTGACCCTCACCCGTCCCCTAATCCTAACCCGTACGCTGACACTAACCCGCGCCCTCACACGTACGCTCCCCCTAAAGCGTTGTCGTACCCTCACCTGGACCGTAACCCGTCCCCGTCCCCTAAACCTAACCCTAGCCCGAACCCTAACCCTAAACCTTCCCCGAAGCCTGACCCTCACCCTTTCCCTAATACTAACACGTACGCTGACACTAACCCGCGCCCTCACACGTACGCTCCCCCTAAAGCGTTGTCATACCCTCACCTGGACCCTAAACCATCCCCGTCCCCTAACCCTAACCCTAGCCCGAACCCTAACCCTTCCCCGAAGCTGACCCTCACCCGTCCCCTAATCCTAAGCCGTACGCTGACACTAACCCGCGCCCTCACACGTACGCTCCCCCTAAAGCGTTGTAGTACCCTCACCTGGACCCTAAACCGTCCCCGTCCCCTAACCCTAACCCTAGCCCGAACCCTAAACCTAACACTTCCCCGAAGCCTGACCCTCACCCGTCCCCTAATCCTAACCCGTACGCTGACACTAACCCGCGCCCTCACACGTCCGCTCCCCCTAAAGCGTTGTCGTACCCTCACCTGGACCCTAAACCGTCCCCGTCCCCTAACCCTAACCCTAGCCCGAACCCTAACCCTAACCCTTCCCCGAAGCCTGACCCTCACCCGTCCCCTAATCCTAACCCGTACGCTGACACTAACCCGCGCCCACACACGTACGCTCCCCCTAAAGCGTTGTCGTACCCTCACCTGTACCCTAAACCGTCCCCGTCCCCTAACCTTAACCCTAGCCCGAACCCTAACCCTAACCCTTCCCCGAAGCCTGACCCTCATCCGTCCCCTAATCCTAACCCGTACGCTGACACTAACCCGCGCCCACACACGTACGCTCCCCCTAAAGTGTTGTCGTACCCTCACCTGGACCCTAAACCGTCCCCGTCCCCTAACCCTAACCCTAGCCCGAACCCTAACCCTAACCCTTCCCCGAAGCCTGACCCTCACCCGTCCCCTAATCCTAAGCCGTACGCTGACACTAACCCGCGCCCTCACACGTACGCTCCCCCTAAAGCGTTGTCGTACCCTCACCTGGACCCTAAAGCGTCTCCGTCCCCTAACCCTAACCCTAGCCCGAACCCTAACCCTAACCCTTCCCCGAAGCCTGACCCTCACCCGTCCCCTAATCCTAACCCGTACGCTGACACTAACCCGCGCCCACACACGTACGCTCCCCCTAAGGCGTTGTCATACCCTCACGTGGACCCTAAACCGTCCCCGTCCCCTAACCCTAACCTTAGCCCGAACCCTAACCCTAACCCTTCCCCGAAGCCTGACCCTCACCCGTCCCCAAATACTAACCCGTACGCTGACACTAACCCGCGCCCTCACACGTACGCTCCCCCTAAAGCATTGTCGTACCCTCACCTGGACCCTAAACCGTACCCGTCCCCTAACCCTAACCCTAGCCCGAACCCTAACCCTAACCCTTCCCCGAAGCCTGACCCTCACCCGTCCCCTAATCCTAAGCCGTACGCTGACACTAACCCACGTCCTCACACGTCCGCTGCCCCTAAAGCGTTGTCGTACCCTCACCTGGACCCTAAATCGTCCCAGTCCCCTAACCCTAACCCTAGCCCGAACTCTAACCCTAACCCTTCCCCGAAGCCTGACCCTCACCCGTCCCCTAATCCTAACCCGTACGCTGACACTAACCCGCGCCCTCACACGTATGCTCCCCCTAAAGCGTTGTCGTACCCTCACCTGGACCCTAACCCGTCCCTGTCCCCTAACCCTAACCCTAGCCCGAACCCTAACCCTAACCCTTCCCCGAAGCGTGACCATCACCCGTCCCGTAATCCTAACCCGTACGCTGACACTAAACCGCGCCCTCACATGTACGCTCCCCCTAAAGCGTTGTCGTACCCTCACCTGGACCCTAACCCGTCCCTGTCCCCTAACCCTAACCCTAGCCCGAACCCTAACCCTAACCCTTCCCCGAAGCGTGACCATCACCCGTCCCGTAATCCTAACCCGTACGCTGACACTAAACCGCGCCCTCACATGTACGCTCCCCCTAAAGCGTTGTCGTACCCTCACCTGGACGATAAACCGTCCCCTTCCCCAAACCCTAACCCTAGCCTGAACCCTAACCCTAACCCTTCCCCGAAGCCTGACCCTCACCCGTCCCCAAATACTAACCCGTACGATGACACTAACCCACGCCCTCACACGTACGGTCCCCCTAAAGCGTTGTCGTACCCTCACCTGGACCCTAAACCGTCCCCGTCCCCTAACCCTAACCCTAGCCCGAACCCTAACCCTAACCCTTCCCCGAAGCCTGACCCTCACCCGTCCCCTAATCCTAACCCGTACGCTGACACTAACCCGCGCCCTCACACGTACGCTCCCCCTAAAGCGTTGTCGTACCCTCACCTGGACCCTAACCCGTCCCCGTCCCCTAACCCTAACCCTAGCCCGAACCCTAACCCTAACCCTTCCCCGAAGCCTGACCCTCACCCGTCCCCTAATCCTAACCCGTACGCTGACACTAACCCGCGCCCTCACACGTACGCTCCCCCTAAAGCGTTGTCGTACCCTCACCTGGACCCTAACCCGTGTCCGTCCCCTAACCCTAACCCTACCCCGAACCCTAACCCTAACCCTTCCCCGAAGCCTGACCCTCACCCGTCCCCTAATCCTAACCCGTACGCTGACACTAACCCGCGCCCTCACACGTACGCTCCCCCTAAAGCGTTGTCGTACCCTCACCTGGACCCTAAACCGTCCCCGTCCCCTAACCCTAACCCTAGCCCGAAACCTAACCCTAACCCTAACCCTTCCCCGAAGCCTGACCCTCACCCGTCCCCTAATCCTAACCCGTACGCTGACACTAACCCGCGCCCTCACACGTACGCTCCCCCTAAAGCGTTGTCGTACCCTCACCTGGACCCTAAATCGTCCCCGTCCCCTAACCCTAACCCTAGCCCGAACCCTAACCCTAACACTTCCCTGAAGCCTGACCCTCACCCGCACCCAATCCTAACCCGTACGCTGACACTAACCCGCGCCCTCACACGTCCGCTCCCCCTAAAGCGTTGTCGTACCCTCACCTGGACCCTAAACCGTCCCCGTCCCCTAACCCTAACCCTAGCCCGAACCCTAACCCTAACCCTTCCCCGAAGCCTGACCCTCACCCGTCCCCTAATCCTAACCCGTACGCTGACACTAACCCGCGCCCACACACGTACGCTCCCCCTAAAGCGTTGTCGTACCCTCACCTGTACCCTAAACCGTCCCCGTCCCCTAACCTTAACCCTAGCCCGAACCCTAACCCTAACCCTTCCCCGAAGCCTGACCCTCATCCGTCCCCTAATCCTAACCCGTACGCTGACACTAACCCGCGCCCACACACGTACGCTCCCCCTAAAGTGTTGTCGTACCCTCACCTGGACCCTAAACCGTCCCCGTCCCCTAACCCTAACCCTAGCCCGAACCCTAACCCTAACCCTTCCCCGAAGCCTGACCCTCACCCGTCCCCTAATCCTAAGCCGTACGCTGACACTAACCCGCGCCCTCACACGTACGCTCCCCCTAAAGCGTTGTCGTACCCTCACCTGGACCCTAAAGCGTCTCCGTCCCCTAACCCTAACCCTAGCCCGAACCCTAACCCTAACCCTTCCCCGAAGCCTGACCCTCACCCGTCCCCTAATCCTAACCCGTACGCTGACACTAACCCGCGCCCACACACGTACGCTCCCCCTAAGGCGTTGTCATACCCTCACCTGGACCCTAAACCGTCCCCGTCCCCTAACCCTAACCTTAGCCCGAACCCTAACCCTAACCCTTCCCCGAAGCCTGACCCTCACCCGTCCCCAAATACTAACC
The DNA here is from genome assembly GCF_964374135.1 of Grampus griseus. Lineage (NCBI taxonomy): Eukaryota > Metazoa > Chordata > Mammalia > Artiodactyla > Delphinidae > Grampus > Grampus griseus. The sequence goes on along the minus strand of NW_028133249.1, from coordinate 255,207 downwards.
CGTACGCTGACACTAACCCGCGCCCTCACACGTACGCTCGCCCTAAAGCATTGTCGTACCCTCACCTGGACCCTAAACCGTACCCGTCCCCTAACCCTAACCCTAGCCCGAACCCTAACCCTAACCCTTCCCCGAAGCCTGACCCTCACCCGTCCCCTAATCCTAAGCCGTACGCTGACACTAACCCACGTCCTCACACGTCCGCTGCCCCTAAAGCGTTGTCGTACCCTCACCTGGACCCTAAATCGTCCCAGTCCCCTAACCCTAACCCTAGCCCGAACTCTAACCCTAACCCTTCCCCGAAGCCTGACCCTCACCCGTCCCCTAATCCTAACCCGTACGCTGACACTAACCCGCGCCCTCACACGTATGCTCCCCCTAAAGCGTTGTCGTACCCTCACCTGGACCCTAACCCGTCCCTGTCCCCTAACCCTAACCCTAGCCCGAACCCTAACCCTAACCCTTCCCCGAAGCGTGACCATCACCCGTCCCGTAATCCTAACCCGTACGCTGACACTAAACCGCGCCCTCACATGTACGCTCCCCCTAAAGCGTTGTCGTACCCTCACCTGGACCCTAACCCGTCCCTGTCCCCTAACCCTAACCCTAGCCCGAACCCTAACCCTAACCCTTCCCCGAAGCGTGACCATCACCCGTCCCGTAATCCTAACCCGTACGCTGACACTAAACCGCGCCCTCACATGTACGCTCCCCCTAAAGCGTTGTCGTACCCTCACCTGGACGATAAACCGTCCCCTTCCCCAAACCCTAACCCTAGCCTGAACCCTAACCCTAACCCTTCCCCGAAGCCTGACCCTCACCCGTCCCCAAATACTAACCCGTACGATGACACTAACCCACGCCCTCACACGTACGGTCCCCCTAAAGCGTTGTCGTACCCTCACCTGGACCCTAAACCGTCCCCGTCCCCTAACCCTAACCCTAGCCCGAACCCTAACCCTAACCCTTCCCCGAAGCCTGACCCTCACCCGTCCCCTAATCCTAACCCGTACGCTGACACTAACCCGCGCCCTCACACGTACGCTCCCCCTAAAGCGTTGTCGTACCCTCACCTGGACCCTAACCCGTCCCCGTCCCCTAACCCTAACCCTAGCCCGAACCCTAACCCTAACCCTTCCCCGAAGCCTGACCCTCACCCGTCCCCTAATCCTAACCCGTACGCTGACACTAACCCGCGCCCTCACACGTACGCTCCCCCTAAAGCGTTGTCGTACCCTCACCTGGACCCTAACCCGTCCCCGTCCCCTAACCCTAACCCTACCCCGAACCCTAACCCTAACCCTTCCCCGAAGCCTGACCCTCACCCGTCCCCTAATCCTAACCCGTACGCTGACACTAACCCGCGCCCTCACACGTACGCTCCCCCTAAAGCGTTGTCGTACCCTCACCTGGACCCTAAACCGTCCCCGTCCCCTAACCCTAACCCTAGCCCGAAACCTAACCCTAACCCTAACCCTTCCCCGAAGCCTGACCCTCACCCGTCCCCTAATCCTAACCCGTACGCTGACACTAACCCGCGCCCTCACACGTACGCTCCCCCTAAAGCGTTGTCGTACCCTCACCTGGACCCTAAATCGTCCCCGTCCCCTAACCCTAACCCTAGCCCGAACCCTAACCCTAACACTTCCCTGAAGCCTGACCCTCACCCGCACCCAATCCTAACCCGTACGCTGACACTAACCCGCGCCCTCACACGTACGCTCCCCCTAAAGCGTTGTCGTACCCTCACCTGGACCCTAAACCGTCCCCGTCCCCTAACCCTTACCCTAGCCCGAACCCTAACCCTAACCCTTCCCCGAAGCCTGACCCTCACCCGTCCCCTAATCCTAACCCGTACGCTGACACTAACCCACGCCCTCACACGTACGCCCCCCCTAAAGCGTTATCGTACCCTCACCTGGACCCTAACCCGTCCCCGTCCCCTAACCCTAACCCTAGCCCAAACCCTAACCCTAACACTTCCCCGAAACCTGACCCTCACCCGTCCCTTAATCCTAACCCGTACGCTGACACTAACCCACGCCCTCACACGTCCGCTCCCCCTAAAGCGTTGTCATACCCTCACCTGAACCCTAAACCGTCCCCGTCCCCTAACCCTAACCCTAGCCCGAACCCTAACCCTAAACCTTCCCCGAAACCTGACCCTCACCCGTCCCCTAATCCTAACCCGTACGCTGACACTAACCCGCGCCCTCATACGTACGCTCCACTTAAGCGTTGTCGTACCCTCACCTGGACCCTAAACCGTCCCCGTCCCCTAACCCTAACCCTAGCCCGAACCTTAACCCTAACCCTTCCCCAAAGCCTGACCCTCACCCGTCCCCTAATCCTAACCCGTACGCTGACACTAACCCGCGCCCTCACACGTACGCTCCCCCTAAAGCGTTGTCGTACCCTCAGCTGGACCCTAAACCATCCCCGTCCCCTAACCCTAACCCTAGCCCGAACCCTAACCCTAACCCTTCCCCGAAGCCTGACCCTCACCCGTCCCCTAATCCTAAACCGTACGCTGACACTAACCCGCGCCCTCACACGTACGCTCCCCCTAAAGCGTTGTCGTACCCTCACCTGGACCCTAAACCGTCCCCGTCCCCTAACCCTAACCCTAGCCCGAACCCTAAACCTAACCCTTCCCCGAAGCCTGACCCTCACCCGTCCCCTAATCCTAAACCGTACGCTGACACTAACCCGCGCCCGCACACGTACGCTCCCCCTAAAGCGTTGTCGTACCCTCACCTGGACCCTAACCCGTCCCCGTCCCCTAACCCTAACCCTAGCCCGAACCCTAACCCTAACCCTTCCCCGAAGCCTGACCCTCACCCGTCCCCTAATCCTAACCCGTACGCTGACACTAACCCGCGCCCTCACACGTACGCTCCCCCTAAAGCGTTGTCGTACCCTCACCTGGACCCTAACCCGTCCCCGTCCCCTAACCCTAACCCTACCCCGAACCCTAACCCTAACCCTTCCCCGAAGCCTGACCCTCACCCGTCCCCTAATCCTAACCCGTACGCTGACACTAACCCGCGCCCTCACACGTACGCTCCCCCTAAAGCGTTGTCGTACCCTCACCTGGACCCTAAACCGTCCCCGTCCCCTAACCCTAACCCTAGCCCGAAACCTAACCCTAACCCTAACCCTTCCCCGAAGCCTGACCCTCACCCGTCCCCTAATCCTAACCCGTACGCTGACACTAACCCGCGCCCTCACACGTACGCTCCCCCTAAAGCGTTGTCGTACCCTCACCTGGACCCTAAATCGTCCCCGTCCCCTAACCCTAACCCTAGCCCGAACCCTAACCCTAACACTTCCCTGAAGCCTGACCCTCACCCGCACCCAATCCTAACCCGTACGCTGACACTAACCCGCGCCCTCACACGTACGCTCCCCCTAAAGCGTTGTCGTACCCTCACCTGGACCCTAAACCGTCCCCGTCCCCTAACCCTTACCCTAGCCCGAACCCTAACCCTAACCCTTCCCCGAAGCCTGACCCTCACCCGTCCCCTAATCCTAACCCGTACGCTGACACTAACCCACGCCCTCACACGTACGCCCCCCCTAAAGCGTTATCGTACCCTCACCTGGACCCTAACCCGTCCCCGTCCCCTAACCCTAACCCTAGCCCAAACCCTAACCCTAACACTTCCCCGAAACCTGACCCTCACCCGTCCCTTAATCCTAACCCGTACGCTGACACTAACCCACGCCCTCACACGTCCGCTCCCCCTAAAGCGTTGTCATACCCTCACCTGAACCCTAAACCGTCCCCGTCCCCTAACCCTAACCCTAGCCCGAACCCTAACCCTAAACCTTCCCCGAAACCTGACCCTCACCCGTCCCCTAATCCTAACCCGTACGCTGACACTAACCCGCGCCCTCATACGTACGCTCCACTTAAGCGTTGTCGTACCCTCACCTGGACCCTAAACCGTCCCCGTCCCCTAACCCTAACCCTAGCCCGAACCTTAACCCTAACCCTTCCCCAAAGCCTGACCCTCACCCGTCCCCTAATCCTAACCCGTACGCTGACACTAACCCGCGCCCTCACACGTACGCTCCCCCTAAAGCGTTGTCGTACCCTCAGCTGGACCCTAAACCATCCCCGTCCCCTAACCCTAACCCTAGCCCGAACCCTAACCCTAACCCTTCCCCGAAGCCTGACCCTCACCCGTCCCCTAATCCTAAACCGTACGCTGACACTAACCCGCGCCCTCACACGTACGCTCCCCCTAAAGCGTTGTCGTACCCTCACCTGGACCCTAAACCGTCCCCGTCCCCTAACCCTAACCCTAGCCCGAACCCTAAACCTAACCCTTCCCCGAAGCCTGACCCTCACCCGTCCCCTAATCCTAAACCGTACGCTGACACTAACCCGCGCCCGCACACGTACGCTCCCCCTAAAGCGTTGTCGTACCCTCACCTGGACCCTAAACCGTCCCCGTCCCCTAACCCTAACCCTAGCCCGAACCCTAACCCTAACCCTTCCCCGAAGCCTGACCCTCACCCGTCCCCTAATCCTAACCCGTACGCTGACACTAACCCGCGCCCTCACACGTACGCTCCCCCTAAAGCGTTGTCGTACCCTCACCTGGACCCTAAACCGTCCCCGTCCCCTAACCCTAACCCTAGCCCGAACCCTAAACCTAATCCTTCCCCGAAGCCTGACCCTCACCCGTCCCCTAATCCTAAACCGTACGCTGACACTAACCCGCGCCCGCACACGTACGCTCCCCCTAAAGCGTTGTCGTACCCTCACCTGGACCCTAAACCGTCCCCGTCCCCTAACCCTAACCCTAGCCCGAACCCTAACCCTAACCCTTCCCCGAAGCCTGACACTCACCCGTCCCCTAATCCTAACCCGTACGCTGACACTAACCCACGCCCTCACACGTACGCTCCCCCTAAAGCGTTGTCGTACCCTCACCTGGACCCTAAACCGTCCCCGTCCCCTAACCCTAACCCTAGCCCGAACCCTAACCCTAACCCTTCCCCGAAGCCTGACCCTCACCCGTCCCCTAATCCTAACCTGTACGCTGACACTAACCCGCGCCCTCACACGTCCGATCCCCCTTAAGCGTTGTCGTACCCTCACCTGGACCCTAAACCGTCCCCGTCCCCTAACCCTAACCCTAGCCCGAACCCTAACCCTAACCCTTCCCCGAAGCCTGACCCTCACCCGTCCCCTAATCCTAACCCGTACGCTGACACTAACCCGCGCCCTCACACGTACGCTCCCCCTAAAGTGTTGTCGTACCCTCACCTGGACCCTAAACCGTCCCCGTCCCCTAACCCTAACCCTAGCCCGAACCCTAACCCTAAACCTTCCCCGAAGCCTGACCCTCACCCGTCCCCTAATCCTAACCCGTACGCTGACACTAACCCGTGCCCTCACACGTCCGCTCCCCCTTAAGCGTTGTCGTACCCTCACCTGGACCCTAAACCGTCCCCGTCCCCTAACCCTAACCCTAGCCCGAACCCTAACCCTAACCCTTCCCCGAAGCCTGACCCTCACCCGTCCTCTAATCTTAACCCGTACGCTGACACTAACCCGCGCCCTCACACGTACGCTCCCCCTAAAGCGTTGTCGTACCCTCACCTGGACCCTAAACCGTCCCCGTCCCCTAACCCTAACCCTAGTCCGAACCCTAACCCTAACCCTTCCCCGAAGCCTGACCCTCACCCGTCCCCTAATCCTAACCCGTACGCTGACACTAACCCGCGCCCTCACACGTACGCTCCCCCTAAAGCGTTGTCGTACCCTCACCTGGACCCTAAACCGTCCCCGTCCCCTAACCCTAACCCTAGCCCGAACCCTCACCCTAACCCTTCCCCGAAGCCTGACACTCACACGCCCCCTAATCCTAACCCGTAGGCTGACACTAACCCGCGCCCGCACACGTATGCTCCCCCTAAAGCGTTGTCGTACCCTCACCTGGACCCTAAACCGTCCCCGTCCCCTAACCCTAACCCTAGCCCGAACCCTAACCCTAACACTTCCCCGAAGCCTGACCCTCACCCGTCCCCTAATCCTAACCCGTACGCTGACACTAACCCGCGCCCTCACACGTACGCTCCCCCTAAAGCGTTGTCGTACCCTCACCTGGACCCTAAACCGTCCCCGTCCCCTAACCCTAACCCTAGCCCGAACCCTAACCCTAACCCTTCCCCGAAGCCTGACCCTCACCCGTCCCCTAATCCTAACCTGTACGCTGACACTAACCCGCGCCCTTACACGTCCGCTCCCCTTAAAGAGTTGTCGTACCCTCTCCTCGACCCTAAACCGTCCTCGTCCCCTAACCCTAACCCTAGCCCGAACCCTAACCCTAACCCTTCCCCGAAGCCTGACCCTCACCCGTCCCCTAATCCTAACCCGTACGCTGACACTAACCCGCGCCCTCACACGTACGCTCCCCCTAAAGCGTTGTCGTACCCTCACCTGGACCCTAAACCGTCCCCGTCCCCTAACCCTAACCCTAGCCCGAACCCTAACCCTAACCCTTCGCCGAAACCTGACACTCACCCGTCCCCTAATCCTAACCCGTACGCTGACACTAACCCGCGCCCTCACACGTACGCTCCCCCTAAAGCGTTGTCGTACCCTCACCTGGACCCTAACCCGTCCCCGTCCCCTAACCCTAAGCCTAGCCCGAACCCTAACCCTAAACCTTCCCCGAAGCCTGACCCTCACCCGTCCCCTAATCCTAACCCGTACGCTGACACTAACCCGCGCCCTCACACGTACGCTCCACCTAAAGCGTTGTCGTACCCTCACCTGGACCCTAAACCGTCCCCGTCCCCTAACCCTAACCCTAGCCCGAACCCTAACCCTAACCCTTCCCCGAAGCCTGACCCTCACCCGTCCCCTAATCCTAACCCTTACGCTGACACTAACCCGCGCCCTCACACGTACGCTCCCCCTAAAGCGTTGTCGTACCCTCACCTGGACCCTAAACCGTCCCCGTCCCCTAACCCTAACCCTAGCCCGAACCCTAACCCTAACCCTTCCCCGAAGCCTGACCCTCACCCGTCCCCTAATCCTAACCCGTACGCTGACACTAACCCGCGCCCTCACACGTACGCTCCCCCTAAAGCGTTGTCGTACCCTCACCTGGACCCTAAACCGTCCCCGTCCCCTAACCCTAACCCTAGCCCGAACCCTAACCCTAACCCTTCCCCGAAGCCTGACCCTCACCCGTCCCCTAATCCTAACCCGTACGCTGACACTAACCCGCGCCCTCACACGTACGCTCCCCCTAAAGCGTTGTCGTACCCTCACCTGGACCCTAAATCGTCTCCGTCCCCTAACCCTAACCCTAGCCCGAACCCTAACCCTAACACTTCCCCGAAGCCTGACCCTCACCCGCCCCCAATCCTAACCCGTACGCTGACACTAACCCACGCCCTCACACGTACGCTCCCCCTAAAGCGTTGTCGTACCCTCACCTGGACCCTAAACCGTCCCCGTCCCCTAACCCTAACCCTAGCCCGAACCCTAAACCTAACACTTCCCCGAAGCCTGACCCTCACCCGTCCCCTAATCCTAAACCGTACGCTGAAACTAACCCGTGCCCGCACACGTACGCTCCCCCTAAAGCGTTGTCGTACCCTCACCTGGACCCTAAACCGTCCCCGTCCCCTAACCCTAACCCTAGCCCGAACCCTAACCCTAACCCTTCCCCGAAGCCTGACCCTCACCCGTCCCCTAATCCTAACCCGTACGCTGACACTAACCCGCGCCCTCACACGTACGCTCCTCCTAAAGCGTTGTCGTACCCTCACCTGGACCCTAAACCGTCCCAGTCCCCTAACCCTAACCCTAGCCCGAAACCTAACCCTAACCCTTCCCCGAAGCCTGACCCTCACCCGTCCCCTAATCCTAAACTGTACGCTGACACTAACCCGCGCCCTCACACGTCCGCTCCCCCTTAAGCGTTGTCGTACCCTCACCTGGACCCTAAACCGTCCCCGTCCCCTAAACCTAACCCTAGCCCGAACCCTAACCCTAAACCTTCCCCGAAGCCTGACCCTCACCCGTCCCCTAATCCTAACCCGTACGCTGACACTAACCCGCGCCCTCACACGTACGCTCCCCCTAAAGCGTTGTCGTACCCTCAACTGGACCCTAAACCGTCCCCGTCCCCTAACCCTAACCCTAGCCCGAACCCTAACCCTAACCCTTCCCCGAAGCCTGACCCTCACCCGTCCCCTAATCCTAACCCGTACGCTGACACTAACCCGTGCCCTCACACGTACGCTCCCCCTAAAGCGTTGTCGTACCCTCACCTGGACCCTAAACCGTCCCCGTCCCCTAACCCTTACCCTAGCCCGAACCCTCACCCTAACCCTTCCCCGAAGCCTGACCCTCACACGCCCCCTAATCCTAACCCGTACGCTGACACTAACCCGCGCCCGCACACGTACGCTCCCCCTAAAGCGTTGTCGTACCCTCACCTGGACCCTAAACCGTCCCCGTCCCCTAACCCTAACCCTAGCCCGAACCCTCACCCTAACCCTTCCCCGAAGCCTGACCCTCACCCGTCCCCTAATCCTAACCCGTACGCTGACACTAACCTGCGCCCTCACACGTACGCTCCCCCTAAAGCGTTGTCGTACCCTCACCTGGACCCTAAACCGTCCCCGTCCCCTAACCCTAACCCTAGCCCGAACCCTAACCCTAACCCTTCCCCGAAGCCTGACCCTCACCCGTCCCCTAACCCTAACCTGTACGCTGACACTAACCCGCGCCCTCACACGTCCGCTCCCCCTAAAGCGTTGTCGTACCCTCACCTGGAGCCTAAACCGTCCCCGTCCCCTAACCCTAACCCTAGCCCGAACCCTAACCCTAACCCTTCCTCACCCGTCCCCTAATCCTAACCCGTACGCTGACACTAACCCGCGCCCTCACACGTACGCTCCCCCTAAAGCGTTGTCGTACCCTCACTTGGACCCTAAACCGTCCCCGTCCCCTAACCCTAACCCTAGCCCGAACCCTAACCCTAACCCTTCCCCGAAGCCTGACCCTCACCCGTCCCCTAACCCTAACCTGTACGCTGACACTAACCCGCGCCCTCACACGTCCGCTCCCCCTAAAGCGTTGTCGTACCCTCACCTGGAGCCTAAACCGTCCCCGTCCCCTAACCCTAACCCTAGCCCGAACCCTAACCCTAACCCTTCCTCACCCGTCCCCTAATCCTAACCCGTACGCTGACACTAACCCGCGCCCTCACACGTACGCTCCCCCTAAAGCGTTGTCGTACCCTCACTTGGACCCTAAACCGTCCCCGTCCCCTAACCCTAACCCTAGCCCGAACCCTAACCCTAACCCTTCCCCGAAGCCTGACCCTCACCCGTCCCCTAATCCTAACCCGTACGCTGACACTAACCCGTGCCCTCACACGTACGCTCCCCCTAAAGCGTTGTCGTACCCTCACCTGGAGCCTAAACCGTCCCCGTCCCCTAACCCTAACCCTAGACCGAACCCTAACCCTAACCCTTCCCCGAAGCCTGACCCTCACACGCCCCCTAATCCTAACCCGTACGCTGACACTAACCCGCGCCCTCACACGTACGCTCCCCCTAAAGCGTTGTCGTACCCTCACATGGACCCTAAACCGTCCCCGTCCCCTAACCCTAACCCTAGCCCGAACCCTAACCCTAACCCTTCCCCGAAGCCTGACCCTCACCCGTCCCCTAATCCTAACCCTTACGCTGACACTAACCCGCGCCCTCACACGTACGCTCCCCCTAAAGCGTTGTCGTACCCTCACCTGGACCCTAAACCGTCCCCGTCCCCTAACCCTAACCCTAGCCCGAACCCTAACCCTAACCCTTCCCCGAAGCCTGACCCTCACCCGTCCCCTAATCCTAACCCGTACGCTGACACTAACCCGCGCCCTCACACGTACGCTCCCCCTAAAGCGTTGTCGTACCCTCACCTGGACCCTAAACCGTCCCCGTCCCCTAACCCTAACCCTAGCCCGAACCCTAACCCTAACCCTTCCCCGAAGCCTGACCCTCACCCGTCCCCTAATCCTAACCCGTACGCTGACACTAACCCGCGCCCTCACACGTACGCTCCCCCTAAAGCGTTGTCGTACCCTCACCTGGACCCTAAATCGTCTCCGTCCCCTAACCCTAACCCTAGCCCGAACCCTAACCCTAACACTTCCCCGAAGCCTGACCCTCACCCGCCCCCAATCCTAACCCGTACGCTGACACTAACCCACGCCCTCACACGTACGCTCCCCCTAAAGCGTTGTCGTACCCTCACCTGGACCCTAAACCGTCCCCGTCCCCTAACCCTAACCCTAGCCCGAACCCTAAACCTAACACTTCCCCGAAGCCTGACCCTCACCCGTCCCCTAATCCTAAACCGTACGCTGAAACTAACCCGTGCCCGCACACGTACGCTCCCCCTAAAGCGTTGTCGTACCCTCACCTGGACCCTAAACCGTCCCCGTCCCCTAACCCTAACCCTAGCCCGAACCCTAACCCTAACCCTTCCCCGAAGCCTGACCCTCACCCGTCCCCTAATCCTAACCCGTACGCTGACACTAACCCGCGCCCTCACACGTACGCTCCTCCTAAAGCGTTGTCGTACCCTCACCTGGACCCTAAACCGTCCCAGTCCCCTAACCCTAACCCTAGCCCGAAACCTAACCCTAACCCTTCCCCGAAGCCTGACCCTCACCCGTCCCCTAATCCTAAACTGTACGCTGACACTAACCCGCGCCCTCACACGTCCGCTCCCCCTTAAGCGTTGTCGTACCCTCACCTGGACCCTAAACCGTCCCCGTCCCCTAAACCTAACCCTAGCCCGAACCCTAACCCTAAACCTTCCCCGAAGCCTGACCCTCACCCGTCCCCTAATCCTAACCCGTACGCTGACACTAACCCGCGCCCTCACACGTACGCTCCCCCTAAAGCGTTGTCGTACCCTCAACTGGACCCTAAACCGTCCCCGTCCCCTAACCCTAACCCTAGCCCGAACCCTAACCCTAACCCTTCCCCGAAGCCTGACCCTCACCCGTCCCCTAATCCTAACCCGTACGCTGACACTAACCCGTGCCCTCACACGTACGCTCCCCCTAAAGCGTTGTCATACCCTCACCTGGACCCTAAACCGTCCCCGTCCCCTAACCCTTACCCTAGCCCGAACCCTCACCCTAACCCTTCCCCGAAGCCTGACCCTCACACGCCCCCTAATCCTAACCCGTACGCTGACACTAACCCGCGCCCGCACACGTACGCTCCCCCTAAAGCGTTGTCGTACCCTCACCTGGACCCTAAACCGTCCCCGTCCCCTAACCCTAACCCTAGCCCGAACCCTCACCCTAACCCTTCCCCGAAGCCTGACCCTCACCCGTCCCCTAATCCTAACCCGTACGCTGACACTAACCTGCGCCCTCACACGTACGCTCCCCCTAAAGCGTTGTCGTACCCTCACCTGGACCCTAAACCGTCCCCGTCCCCTAACCCTAACCCTAGCCCGAACCCTAACCCTAACCCTTCCCCGAAGCCTGACCCTCACCCGTCCCCTAACCCTAACCTGTACGCTGACACTAACCCGCGCCCTCACACGTCCGCTCCCCCTAAAGCGTTGTCGTACCCTCACCTGGAGCCTAAACCGTCCCCGTCCCCTAACCCTAACCCTAGCCCGAACCCTAACCCTAACCCTTCCTCACCCGTCCCCTAATCCTAACCCGTACGCTGACACTAACCCGCGCCCTCACACGTACGCTCCCCCTAAAGCGTTGTCGTACCCTCACTTGGACCCTAAACCGTCCCCGTCCCCTAACCCTAACCCTAGCCCGAACCCTAACCCTAACCCTTCCCCGAAGCCTGACCCTCACCCGTCCCCTAACCCTAACCTGTACGCTGACACTAACCCGCGCCCTCACACGTCCGCTCCCCCTAAAGCGTTGTCGTACCCTCACCTGGAGCCTAAACCGTCCCCGTCCCCTAACCCTAACCCTAGCCCGAACCCTAACCCTAACCCTTCCTCACCCGTCCCCTAATCCTAACCCGTACGCTGACACTAACCCGCGCCCTCACACGTACGCTCCCCCTAAAGCGTTGTCGTACCCTCACTTGGACCCTAAACCGTCCCCGTCCCCTAACCCTAACCCTAGCCCGAACCCTAACCCTAACCCTTCCCCGAAGCCTGACCCTCACCCGTCCCCTAATCCTAACCCGTACGCTGACACTAACCCGTGCCCTCACACGTACGCTCCCCCTAAAGCGTTGTCGTACCCTCACCTGGAGCCTAAACCGTCCCCGTCCCCTAACCCTAACCCTAGACCGAACCCTAACCCTAACCCTTCCCCGAAGCCTGACCCTCACACGCCCCCTAATCCTAACCCGTACGCTGACACTAACCCGCGCCCTCACACGTACGCTCCCCCTAAAGCGTTGTCGTACCCTCACATGGACCCTAAACCGTCCCCGTCCCCTAACCCTAACCCTAGCCCGAACCCTAACCCTAACCCTTCCCCGAAGCCTGACCCTCACCCGTCCCCTAATCCTAACCCTTACGCTGACACTAACCCGCGCCCTCACACGTACGCTCCCCCTAAAGCGTTGTCGTACCCTCACCTGGACCCTAAACCGTCCCCGTCCCCTAACCCTAACCCTAGCCCGAACCCTAACCCTAACCCTTCCCCGAAGCCTGACCCTCACCCGTCCCCTAATCCTAACCCGTACGCTGACACTAACCCGCGCCCTCACACGTACGCTCCCCCTAAAGCGTTGTCGTACCCTCACCTGGACCCTAAACCGTCCCCGTCCCCTAACCCTAACCCTAGCCCGAACCCTAACCCTAACCCTTCCCCGAAGCCTGACCCTCACCCGTCCCCTAATCCTAACCCGTACGCTGACACTAACCCGCGCCCTCACACGTACGCTCCCCCTAAAGCGTTGTCGTACCCTCACCTGGACCCTAAATCGTCTCCGTCCCCTAACCCTAACCCTAGCCCGAACCCTAACCCTAACACTTCCCCGAAGCCTGACCCTCACCCGCCCCCAATCCTAACCCGTACGCTGACACTAACCCACGCCCTCACACGTACGCTCCCCCTAAAGCGTTGTCGTACCCTCACCTGGACCCTAAACCGTCCCCGTCCCCTAACCCTAACCCTAGCCCGAACCCTAAACCTAACACTTCCCCGAAGCCTGACCCTCACCCGTCCCCTAATCCTAAACCGTACGCTGAAACTAACCCGTGCCCGCACACGTACGCTCCCCCTAAAGCGTTGTCGTACCCTCACCTGGACCCTAAACCGTCCCCGTCCCCTAACCCTAACCCTAGCCCGAACCCTAACCCTAACCCTTCCCCGAAGCCTGACCCTCACCCGTCCCCTAATCCTAACCCGTACGCTGACACTAACCCGCGCCCTCACACGTACGCTCCTCCTAAAGCGTTGTCGTACCCTCACCTGGACCCTAAACCGTCCCAGTCCCCTAACCCTAACCCTAGCCCGAAACCTAACCCTAACCCTTCCCCGAAGCCTGACCCTCACCCGTCCCCTAATCCTAAACTGTACGCTGACACTAACCCGCGCCCTCACACGTCCGCTCCCCCTTAAGCGTTGTCGTACCCTCACCTGGACCCTAAACCGTCCCCGTCCCCTAAACCTAACCCTAGCCCGAACCCTAACCCTAAACCTTCCCCGAAGCCTGACCCTCACCCGTCCCCTAATCCTAACCCGTACGCTGACACTAACCCGCGCCCTCACACGTACGCTCCCCCTAAAGCGTTGTCGTACCCTCAACTGGACCCTAAACCGTCCCCGTCCCCTAACCCTAACCCTAGCCCGAACCCTAACCCTAACCCTTCCCCGAAGCCTGACCCTCACCCGTCCCCTAATCCTAACCCGTACGCTGACACTAACCCGTGCCCTCACACGTACGCTCCCCCTAAAGCGTTGTCGTACCCTCACCTGGACCCTAAACCGTCCCCGTCCCCTAACCCTTACCCTAGCCCGAACCCTCACCCTAACCCTTCCCCGAAGCCTGACCCTCACACGCCCCCTAATCCTAACCCGTACGCTGACACTAACCCGCGCCCGCACACGTACGCTCCCCCTAAAGCGTTGTCGTACCCTCACCTGGACCCTAAACCGTCCCCGTCCCCTAACCCTAACCCTAGCCCGAACCCTCACCCTAACCCTTCCCCGAAGCCTGACCCTCACCCGTCCCCTAATCCTAACCCGTACGCTGACACTAACCTGCGCCCTCACACGTACGCTCCCCCTAAAGCGTTGTCGTACCCTCACCTGGACCCTAAACCGTCCCCGTCCCCTAACCCTAACCCTAGCCCGAACCCTAACCCTAACCCTTCCCCGAAGCCTGACCCTCACCCGTCCCCTAACCCTAACCTGTACGCTGACACTAACCCGCGCCCTCACACGTCCGCTCCCCCTAAAGCGTTGTCGTACCCTCACCTGGAGCCTAAACCGTCCCCGTCCCCTAACCCTAACCCTAGCCCGAACCCTAACCCTAACCCTTCCTCACCCGTCCCCTAATCCTAACCCGTACGCTGACACTAACCCGCGCCCTCACACGTACGCTCCCCCTAAAGCGTTGTCGTACCCTCACTTGGACCCTAAACCGTCCCCGTCCCCTAACCCTAACCCTAGCCCGAACCCTAACCCTAACCCTTCCCCGAAGCCTGACCCTCACCCGTCCCCTAACCCTAACCTGTACGCTGACACTAACCCGCGCCCTCACACGTCCGCTCCCCCTAAAGCGTTGTCGTACCCTCACCTGGAGCCTAAACCGTCCCCGTCCCCTAACCCTAACCCTAGCCCGAACCCTAACCCTAACCCTTCCTCACCCGTCCCCTAATCCTAACCCGTACGCTGACACTAACCCGCGCCCTCACACGTACGCTCCCCCTAAAGCGTTGTCGTACCCTCACTTGGACCCTAAACCGTCCCCGTCCCCTAACCCTAACCCTAGCCCGAACCCTAACCCTAACCCTTCCCCGAAGCCTGACCCTCACCCGTCCCCTAATCCTAACCCGTACGCTGACACTAACCCGTGCCCTCACACGTACGCTCCCCCTAAAGCGTTGTCGTACCCTCACCTGGAGCCTAAACCGTCCCCGTCCCCTAACCCTAACCCTAGACCGAACCCTAACCCTAAC
The DNA here is from genome assembly GCF_964374135.1 of Grampus griseus. Classification (NCBI taxonomy): domain Eukaryota; kingdom Metazoa; phylum Chordata; class Mammalia; order Artiodactyla; family Delphinidae; genus Grampus; species Grampus griseus. Next base: position 240,041 of record NW_028133249.1, on the reverse strand, counting down.
CCTTCCCCGAAGCCTGACCCTCACACGCCCCCTAATCCTAACCCGTACGCTGACACTAACCCGCGCCCTCACACGTACGCTCCCCCTAAAGCGTTGTCGTACCCTCACATGGACCCTAAACCGTCCCCGTCCCCTAACCCTAACCCTAGCCCGAACCCTAACCCTAACCCTTCCCCGAAGCCTGACCCTCACCCGTCCCCTAATCCTAACCCTTACGCTGACACTAACCCGCGCCCTCACACGTACGCTCCCCCTAAAGCGTTGTCGTACCCTCACCTGGACCCTAAACCGTCCCCGTCCCCTAACCCTAACCCTAGCCCGAACCCTAACCCTAACCCTTCCCCGAAGCCTGACCCTCACCCGTCCCCTAATCCTAACCCGTACGCTGACACTAACCCGCGCCCTCACACGTACGCTCCCCCTAAAGCGTTGTCGTACCCTCACCTGGACCCTAAACCGTCCCCGTCCCCTAACCCTAACCCTAGCCCGAACCCTAACCCTAACCCTTCCCCGAAGCCTGACCCTCACCCGTCCCCTAATCCTAACCCGTACGCTGACACTAACCCGCGCCCTCACACGTACGCTCCCCCTAAAGCGTTGTCGTACCCTCACCTGGACCCTAAATCGTCTCCGTCCCCTAACCCTAACCCTAGCCCGAACCCTAACCCTAACACTTCCCCGAAGCCTGACCCTCACCCGCCCCCAATCCTAACCCGTACGCTGACACTAACCCACGCCCTCACACGTACGCTCCCCCTAAAGCGTTGTCGTACCCTCACCTGGACCCTAAACCGTCCCCGTCCCCTAACCCTAACCCTAGCCCGAACCCTAAACCTAACACTTCCCCGAAGCCTGACCCTCACCCGTCCCCTAATCCTAAACCGTACGCTGAAACTAACCCGTGCCCGCACACGTACGCTCCCCCTAAAGCGTTGTCGTACCCTCACCTGGACCCTAAACCGTCCCCGTCCCCTAACCCTAACCCTAGCCCGAACCCTAACCCTAACCCTTCCCCGAAGCCTGACCCTCACCCGTCCCCTAATCCTAACCCGTACGCTGACACTAACCCGCGCCCTCACACGTACGCTCCTCCTAAAGCGTTGTCGTACCCTCACCTGGACCCTAAACCGTCCCAGTCCCCTAACCCTAACCCTAGCCCGAAACCTAACCCTAACCCTTCCCCGAAGCCTGACCCTCACCCGTCCCCTAATCCTAAACTGTACGCTGACACTAACCCGCGCCCTCACACGTCCGCTCCCCCTTAAGCGTTGTCGTACCCTCACCTGGACCCTAAACCGTCCCCGTCCCCTAAACCTAACCCTAGCCCGAACCCTAACCCTAAACCTTCCCCGAAGCCTGACCCTCACCCGTCCCCTAATCCTAACCCGTACGCTGACACTAACCCGCGCCCTCACACGTACGCTCCCCCTAAAGCGTTGTCGTACCCTCAACTGGACCCTAAACCGTCCCCGTCCCCTAACCCTAACCCTAGCCCGAACCCTAACCCTAACCCTTCCCCGAAGCCTGACCCTCACCCGTCCCCTAATCCTAACCCGTACGCTGACACTAACCCGTGCCCTCACACGTACGCTCCCCCTAAAGCGTTGTCGTACCCTCACCTGGACCCTAAACCGTCCCCGTCCCCTAACCCTTACCCTAGCCCGAACCCTCACCCTAACCCTTCCCCGAAGCCTGACCCTCACACGCCCCCTAATCCTAACCCGTACGCTGACACTAACCCGTGCCCGCACACGTACGCTCCCCCTAAAGCGTTGTCGTACCCTCACCTGGACCCTAAACCGTCCCCGTCCCCTAACCCTAACCCTAGCCCGAACCCTCACCCTAACCCTTCCCCGAAGCCTGACCCTCACCCGTCCCCTAATCCTAACCCGTACGCTGACACTAACCTGCGCCCTCACACGTACGCTCCCCCTAAAGCGTTGTCGTACCCTCACCTGGACCCTAAACCGTCCCCGTCCCCTAACCCTAACCCTAGCCCGAACCCTAACCCTAACCCTTCCCCGAAGCCTGACCCTCACCCGTCCCCTAACCCTAACCTGTACGCTGACACTAACCCGCGCCCTCACACGTCCGCTCCCCCTAAAGCGTTGTCGTACCCTCACCTGGATCCTAAACCGTCCCCGTCCCCTAACCCTAACCCTAGCCCGAACCCTAACCCTAACCCTTCCTCACCCGTCCCCTAATCCTAACCCGTACGCTGACACTAACCCGCGCCCTCACACGTACGCTCCCCCTAAAGCGTTGTCGTACCCTCACTTGGACCCTAAACCGTCCCCGTCCCCTAACCCTAACCCTAGCCCGAACCCTAACCCTAACCCTTCCCCGAAGCCTGACCCTCACCCGTCCCCTAATCCTAACCCGTACGCTGACACTAACCCGCGCCCTCACACGTACGCTCCCCCTAAAGCGTTGTCGTACCCTCACCTGGACCCTAAACCGTCCCCGTCCCCTAACCCTAACCCTAGCCCGAACCCTAAACCTAACCCTTCCCCGAAGCCTGACCCTCACCCGTCCCCTAATCCTAACCCGTACGCTGACACTAACCCGCGCCCTCACACGTACGCTCCCCCTAAAGCGTTGTCTACCCTCACCTGGACCCTAAACCGTCCCCGTCCCCTAACCCTAACCCTAGCCCGAACCCTAACCCTAACCCTTCCCCGAAGCCTGACCCTCACCCGTCCCCTAATCCTAACCCGTACGCTGACACTAACCCGTGCCCTCACACGTACGCTCCCCCTAAAGCGTTGTCGTACCCTCACCTGGAGCCTAAACCGTCCCCGTCCCCTAACCCTAACCCTAGACCGAACCCTAACCCTAACCCTTCCCCGAAGCCTGACCCTCACACGCCCCCTAATCCTAACCCGTACGCTGACACTAACCCGCGCCCTCACACGTACGCTCCCCCTAAAGCGTTGTCGTACCCTCACATGGACCCTAAACCGTCCCCGTCCCCTAACCCTAAACCTAGACCGAACCCTAACCCTAACCCTTCGCCGAAACCTGACACTCACCCGTCCCCTAATCCTAACCCGTACGCTGACACTAACCCGCGCCCTCACACGTACGCTCCCCCTAAAGCGTTGTCGTACCCTCACCTGGACCCTAACCCGTCCCCGTCCCCTAACCCTAAGCCTAGCCCGAACCCTAACCCTAACCCTTCCCCGAAGCCTGACCCTCACCCGTCCCCTAATCCTAAACCGTACGCTGACACTAACCCGCGCCCTCACACGTACGCTCCACCTAAAGCGTTGTCGTACCCTCACCTGGACCCTAAACCGTCCCCGTCCCCTAACCCTAACCCTAGCCCGAACCCTAACCCTAACCCTTCCCCGAAGCCTGACCCTCACCCGTCCCCTAATCCTAACCCTTACGCTGACACTAACCCGCGCCCTCACACGTACGCTCCCCCTAAAGCGTTGTCGTACCCTCACCTGGACCCTAAACCGTCCCCGTCCCCTAACCCTAACCCTAGCCCGAACCCTAACCCTAACCCTTCCCCGAAGCCTGACCCTCACCCGTCCCCTAATCCTAACCCGTACGCTGACACTAACCCGCGCCCTCACACGTACGCTCCCCCTAAAGCGTTGTCGTACCCTCACCTGGACCCTAAACCGTCCCCGTCCCCTAACCCTAACCCTAGCCCGAACCCTAACCCTAACCCTTCCCCGAAGCCTGACCCTCACCCGTCCCCTAATCCTAACCCGTACGCTGACACTAACCCGCGCCCTCACACGTACGCTCCCCCTAAAGCGTTGTCGTACCCTCACCTGGACCCTAAATCGTCTCCGTCCCCTAACCCTAACCCTAGCCCGAACCCTAACCCTAACACTTCCCCGAAGCCTGACCCTCACCCGCCCCCAATCCTAACCCGTACGCTGACACTAACCCACGCCCTCACACGTACGCTCCCCCTAAAGCGTTGTCGTACCCTCACCTGGACCCTAAACCGTCCCCGTCCCCTAACCCTAACCCTAGCCCGAACCCTAAACCTAACACTTCCCCGAAGCCTGACCCTCACCCGTCCCCTAATCCTAAACCGTACGCTGAAACTAACCCGTGCCCGCACACGTACGCTCCCCCTAAAGCGTTGTCGTACCCTCACCTGGACCCTAAACCGTCCCCGTCCCCTAACCCTAACCCTAGCCCGAACCCTAACCCTAACCCTTCCCCGAAGCCTGACCCTCACCCGTCCCCTAATCCTAACCCGTACGCTGACACTAACCCGCGCCCTCACACGTACGCTCCTCCTAAAGCGTTGTCGTACCCTCACCTGGACCCTAAACCGTCCCAGTCCCCTAACCCTAACCCTAGCCCGAAACCTAACCCTAACCCTTCCCCGAAGCCTGACCCTCACCCGTCCCCTAATCCTAAACTGTACGCTGACACTAACCCGCGCCCTCACACGTCCGCTCCCCCTTAAGCGTTGTCGTACCCTCACCTGGACCCTAAACCGTCCCCGTCCCCTAAACCTAACCCTAGCCCGAACCCTAACCCTAAACCTTCCCCGAAGCCTGACCCTCACCCGTCCCCTAATCCTAACCCGTACGCTGACACTAACCCGCGCCCTCACACGTACGCTCCCCCTAAAGCGTTGTCGTACCCTCAACTGGACCCTAAACCGTCCCCGTCCCCTAACCCTAACCCTAGCCCGAACCCTAACCCTAACCCTTCCCCGAAGCCTGACCCTCACCCGTCCCCTAATCCTAACCCGTACGCTGACACTAACCCGTGCCCTCACACGTACGCTCCCCCTAAAGCGTTGTCGTACCCTCACCTGGACCCTAAACCGTCCCCGTCCCCTAACCCTTACCCTAGCCCGAACCCTCACCCTAACCCTTCCCCGAAGCCTGACCCTCACACGCCCCCTAATCCTAACCCGTACGCTGACACTAACCCGCGCCCGCACACGTACGCTCCCCCTAAAGCGTTGTCGTACCCTCACCTGGACCCTAAACCGTCCCCGTCCCCTAACCCTAACCCTAGCCCGAACCCTCACCCTAACCCTTCCCCGAAGCCTGACCCTCACCCGTCCCCTAATCCTAACCCGTACGCTGACACTAACCTGCGCCCTCACACGTACGCTCCCCCTAAAGCGTTGTCGTACCCTCACCTGGACCCTAAACCGTCCCCGTCCCCTAACCCTAACCCTAGCCCGAACCCTAACCCTAACCCTTCCCCGAAGCCTGACCCTCACCCGTCCCCTAACCCTAACCTGTACGCTGACACTAACCCGCGCCCTCACACGTCCGCTCCCCCTAAAGCGTTGTCGTACCCTCACCTGGAGCCTAAACCGTCCCCGTCCCCTAACCCTAACCCTAGCCCGAACCCTAAACCTAACCCTTCCCCGAAGCCTGACCCTCACCCGTCCCCTAATCCTAACCCGTACGCTGACACTAACCCGCGCCCTCACACGTACGCTCCCCCTAAAGCGTTGTCGTACCCTCACATGGACCCTAAACCGTCCCCGTCCCCTAACCCTAAACCTAGCCCGAACCCTAGCCCTAACCCTTCCCCGAAGCCTGACCCTCACCCGTCCCCTAATCCTAAACCGTACGCTGACACTAACCCACGCCCTCACACGTACGCTCCCCCTAAAACGTTATCGAACCCTCACCTGGACCCTAACCCGTCCCCGTCCCCTAACCCTAACCCTAGCCCGAACCCTAACCCTAACCCTTCCCCGAAGCCTGACCCTCACCCGTCCCTTAATCCTAACACCTACGCTGACACTAACCCGCGCCCTCACACGTCCGCTCCCCCTAAAGCGTTGTCATACCCTCACCTGGACCCTAAACCGTCCCCGTCCCCTAACCGTAACCCTAGCCCGAACCCTAACCCTAACCCTTCCCCGAAACCTGACCCTCACCCGTCCCCTAATCCTAACCCGTACGCTGACACTAACCCGCGCCCTCACACGTACGCTCCCCCTTAAGCGTTGTCGTACCCTCACCTGGATCCTAAACCGTCCCCGTCCCCTAACCCTAACCCTAGCCCGAACCCTAACCCTAACCCTTCCTCACCCGTCCCCTAATCCTAACCCGTACGCTGACACTAACCCGCGCCCTCACACGTACGCTCCCCCTAAAGCGTTGTCGTACCCTCACTTGGACCCTAAACCGTCCCCGTCCCCTAACCCTAACCCTAGCCCGAACCCTAACCCTAACCCTTCCCCGAAGCCTGACCCTCACCCGTCCCCTAATCCTAACCCGTACGCTGACACTAACCCGCGCCCTCACACGTACGCTCCCCCTAAAGCGTTGTCGTACCCTCACCTGGACCCTAAACCGTCCCCGTCCCCTAACCCTAACCCTAGCCCGAACCCTAAACCTAACCCTTCCCCGAAGCCTGACCCTCACCCGTCCCCTAATCCTAAACCGTACGCTGACACTAACCCGCGCCCGCACACGTACGCTCCCCCTAAAGCGTTGTCGTACCCTCACCTGGACCCTAAACCGTCCCCGTCCCCTAACCCTAACCCTAGCCCGAACCCTAACCCTAACCCTTCCCCGAAGCCTGACCCTCACCCGTCCCCTAATCCTAACCCGTACGCTGACACTAACCCGCGCCCTCACACGTACGCTCCCCCTAAAGCGTTGTCGTACCCTCACCTGGACCCTAAACCGTCCCCGTCCCCTAACCCTAACCCTAGCCCGAACCCTAACCCTAACCCTTCCCCGAAGCCTGACCCTCACCCGTCCCCTAATCCTAACCTGTACGCTGACACTAACCCACGCCCTTACACGTCCGCTCCCCCTAAAGAGTTGTCGTACCCTCTCCTCGACCCTAAACCGTCCTCGTCCCCTAACCCTAACCCTAGCCCGAACCCTAACCCTAACACTTCCCCGAAGCCTGACCCTCACCAGTCCCCTAATCCTAACCCGTACGCTGACACTAACCCGCGCCCTCACACGTACGCTCCCCCTAAAGCGTTGTCGTACCCTCACCTGGACCCTAAACCGTCCCCGTCCCCTAACCCTAACCCTAGCCCGAACCCTAACCCTAACCCTTCGCCGAAACCTGACACTCACCCGTCCCCTAATCCTAACCCGTACGCTGACACTAACCCGCGCCCTCACACGTACGCTCCCCCTAAAGCGTTGTCGTACCCTCACCTGGACCCTAACCCGTCCCCGTCCCCTAACCCTAAGCCTAGCCCGAACCCTAACCCTAACCCTTCCCCGAAGCCTGACCCTCACCCGTCCCCTAATCCTAACCCGTACGCTGACACTAACCCGCGCCCTCACACGTACGCTCCCCCTAAAGCGTTGTCGTACCCTCACCTGGACCCTAAACCGTCCCCGTCCCCTAACCCTAACCCTAGCCCGAACCCTAACCCTAACCCTTCCCCGAAGCCTGACCCTCACCCGTCCCCTAATCCTAACCCGTACGCTGACACTAACCCGCGCCCTCACACGTACGCTCCCCCTAAAGCGTTGTCGTACCCTCACCTGGACCCTAAACCGTCCCCGTCCCCTAACCCTAACCCTAGCCCGAACCCTAACCCTAACCCTTCCCCGAAGCCTGACCCTCACCCGTCCCCTAATCCTAACCCTTACGCTGACACTAACCCGCGCCCTCACACGTACGCTCCCCCTAAAGCGTTGTCGTACCCTCACCTGGACCCTAAACCGTCCCCGTCCCCTAACCCTAACCCTAGCCCGAACCCTAACCCTAACCCTTCCCCGAAGCCTGACCCTCACCCGTCCCCTAATCCTAACCCGTACGCTGACACTAACCCGCGCCCTCACACGTACGCTCCCCCTAAAGCGTTGTCGTACCCTCACCTGGACCCTAAACCGTCCCCGTCCCCTAACCCTAACCCTAGCCCGAACCCTAACCCTAACCCTTCCCCGAAGCCTGACCCTCACCCGTCCCCTAATCCTAACCCGTACGCTGACACTAACCCGCGCCCTCACACGTACGCTCCCCCTAAAGCGTTGTCGTACCCTCACCTGGACCCTAAATCGTCTCCGTCCCCTAACCCTAACCCTAGCCCGAACCCTAACCCTAACACTTCCCCGAAGCCTGACCCTCACCCGCCCCCAATCCTAACCCGTACGCTGACACTAACCCGCGCCCTCACACGTACGCTCCCCCTAAAGCGTTGTCGTACCCTCACCTGGACCCTAAACCGTCCCCGTCCCCTAACGCTAACCCTAGCCCGAACCCTAAACCTAACACTTCCCCGAAGCCTGACCCTCACCCTTCCCCTAATCCTAAACCGTACGCTGAAACTAACCGTGCCCGCACACGGACGCTCCCCCTAAAGCGTTGTCGTACCCTCACCTGGACCCTAAACCGTCCCCGTCCCCTAACCCTAACCCTAGCCCGAACCCTAACCCTAACCCTTCCCCGAAGCCTGACCCTCACCCGTCCCCTAATCCTAACCCGTACGCTGACACTAACCCGCGCCCTCACACGTACGCTCCCCCTAAAGCGTTGTCGTACCCTCACCTGGACCCTAAACCGTCCCAGTCCCCTAACCCTAACCCTAGCCCGAAACCTAACCCTAACCCTTCCCCGAAGCCTGACCCTCACCCGTCCCCTAATCCTAAACTGTACGCTGACACTAACCCGCGCCCTCACACGTCCGCTCCCCCTTAAGCGTTGTCGTACCCTCACCTGGACCCTAAACCGTCCCCGTCCCCTAAACCTAACCCTAGCCCGAACCCTAACCCTAACCCTTCCCCGAAGCCTGACCCTCACCCGTCCCCTAATCCTAACCCGTACGCTGACACTAACCCGCGCCCTCACACGTACGCTCCCCCTAAAGCGTTGTCGTACCCTCACCTGGACCCTAAACCGTCCCCGTCCCCTAACCCTAACCCTAGCCCGAACCCTAACCCTAACCCTTCCCCGAAGCCTGACCCTCACCCGTCCCCTAATCCTAACCCGTACGCTGACACTAACCCGTGCCCTCACACGTACGCTCCCCCTAAAGCGTTGTCGTACCCTCACCTGGACCCTAAACCGTCCCCGTCCCCTAACCCTAACCCTAGCCCGAACCCTCACCCTAACCCTTCCCCGAAGCCTGACCCTCACACGCCCCCTAATCCTAACCCGTACGCTGACACTAACCCGCGCCCGCACACGTACGCTCCCCCTAAAGCGTTGTCGTACCCTCACCTGGACCCTAAACCGTCCCCGTCCCCTAACCCTAACCCTAGCCCGAACCCTAACCCTAACCCTTCCCCGAAGCCTGACCCTCACCCGTCCCCTAATCCTAACCCGTACGCTGACACTAACCTGCGCCCTCACATGTACGCTCCCCCTAAAGCGTTGTCGTACCCTCACCTGGACCCTAAACCGTCCCCGTCCCCTAACCCTAACCCTAGCCCGAACCCTAACCCTAACCCTTCCCCGAAGCCTGACCCTCACCCGTCCCCTAACCCTAACCTGTACGCTGACACTAACCCGCGCCCTCACACGTCCGCTCCCCCTAAAGCGTTGTCGTACCCTCACCTGGAGCCTAAACCGTCCCCGTCCCCTAACCCTAACCCTAGCCCGAACCCTAACCCTAACCCTTCCCCGAAGCCTGACCCTCACCCGTCCCCTAATCCTAACCCGTACGCTGACACTAACCCGCGCCCTCACACGTACGCTCCCCCTAAAGCGTTGTCGTACCCTCACATGGACCCTAAACCGTCCCCGTCCCCTAACCCTAAACCTAGCCCGAACCCTAACCCTAACCCTTCCCCAAAGCCTGACCCTCACCCGTCCCCTAATCCTAAACCGTACGCTGACACTAACCCACGCCCTCACACGTACGCTCCCCCTAAAACGTTATCGAACCCTCACCTGGACCCTAAACCGTCCCCGTCCCCGTCCCCTAACCCTAGCCCGAACCCTAACCCTACCCCTTCCCCGAAGCCTGACCCTCACCCGTCCCTTAATCCTAACACGTACGCTGACACTAACCCGCGCCCTCACACGTCCGCTCCCCCTAAAGCGTTGTCATACCCTCACCTGGACCCTAAACCGTCCCCGTCCCCTAACCGTAACCCTAGCCCGAACCCTAACCCTAACCCTTCCCCGAAACCTGACCCTCACCCGTCCCCTAATCCTAACCCGTACGCTGACACTAACCCGCGCTCTCACACGTACGCTCCCCCTTAAGCGTTGTCGTACCCTCACCTGGATCCTAAACCGTCCCCGTCCCCTAACCCTAACCCTAGCCCGAACCCTAACCCTAACCCTTCCTCACCCGTCCCCTAATCCTAACCCGTACGCTGACACTAACCCGCGCCCTCACACGTACGCTCCCCCTAAAGCGTTGTCGTACCCTCACTTGGACCCTAAACCGTCCCCGTCCCCTAACCCTAACCCTAGCCCGAACCCTAACCCTAACCCTTCCCCGAAGCCTGACCCTCACCCGTCCCCTAATCCTAACCCGTACGCTGACACTAACCCGCGCCCTCACACGTACGCTCCCCCTAAAGCGTTGTCGTACCCTCACCTGGACCCTAAACCGTCCCCGTCCCCTAACCCTAACCCTAGCCCGAACCCTAAACCTAACCCTTCCCCGAAGCCTGACCCTCACCCGTCCCCTAATCCTAAACCGTACGCTGACACTAACCCGCGCCCGCACACGTACGCTCCCCCTAAAGCGTTGTCGTACCCTCACCTGGACCCTAAACCGTCCCCGTCCCCTAACCCTAACCCTAGCCCGAACCCTAACCCTAACCCTTCCCCGAAGCCTGACCCTCACCCGTCCCCTAATCCTAACCCGTACGCTGACACTAACCCGCGCCCTCACACGTACGCTCCCCCTAAAGCGTTGTCGTACCCTCACCTGGACCCTAAACCGTCCCCGTCCCCTAACCCTAACCCTAGCCCGAACCCTAACCCTAACCCTTCCCCGAAGCCTGACCCTCACCCGTCCCCTAATCCTAACCCGTACGCTGACACTAACCCGCGCCCTCACACGTACGCTCCCCCTTAAGCGTTGTCGTACCCTCACCTGGACCCTAAACCGTCCCCGTCCCCTAACCCTAACCCTAGCCCGAACCCTAACCCTAACCCTTCCTCACCCGTCCCCTAATCCTAACCCGTACGCTGACACTAACCCGCGCCCTCACACGTACGCTCCCCCTAAAGCGTTGTCGTACCCTCACTTGGACCCTAAACCGTCCCCGTCCCCTAACCCTAACCCTAGCCCGAACCCTAACCCTAACCCTTCCCCGAAGCCTGACCCTCACCCGTCCCCTAATCCTAACCCGTACGCTGACACTAACCCGCGCCCTCACACGTACGCTCCCCCTAAAGCGTTGTCGTACCCTCACCTGGACCCTAAACCGTCCCCGTCCCCTAACCCTAACCCTAGCCCGAACCCTAAACCTAACCCTTCCCCGAAGCCTGACCCTCACCCGTCCCCTAATCCTAAACCGTACGCTGACACTAACCCGCGCCCGCACACGTACGCTCCCCCTAAAGCGTTGTCGTACCCTCACCTGGACCCTAAACCGTCCCCGTCCCCTAACCCTAACCCTAGCCCGAACCCTAACCCTAACCCTTCCCCGAAGCCTGACCCTCACCCGTCCCCTAATCCTAACCCGTACGCTGACACTAACCCGCGCCCTCACACGTACGCTCCCCCTAAAGCGTTGTCGTACCCTCACCTGGACCCTAAACCGTCCCCGTCCCCTAACCCTAACCCTAGCCCGAACCCTAACCCTAACCCTTCCCCGAAGCCTGACCCTCACCCGTCCCCTAATCCTAACCCGTACGCTGACACTAACCCGCGCCCTCACACGTACGCTCCCCCTTAAGCGTTGTCGTACCCTCACCTGGACCCTAAACCGTCCCCGTCCCCTAACCCTAACCCTAGCCCAAACCCTAACCCTAACCCTTCCCCGAAGCCTGACCCTCACCCGTCCCCTAATCCTAACCCGTACGCTGACACTAACCCGCGCCCTCACACGTACGCTCCCCCTAAAGCGTTGTCGTACCCTCACCTGGACCCTAAACCGTCCCCGTCCCCTAACCCTAACCCTAGCCCGAACCCTAACCCTAACCCTTCCCCGAAGCCTGACCCTCACCCGTCCCCTAATCCTAACCCGTACGCTGACACTAACCCGCGCCCTCACACGTACGCTCCCCCTAAAGCGTTGTCGTACCCTCACCTGGACCCTAAACCGTCCCCGTCCCCTAACCCTAACCCTAGCCCGAACCCTAACCCTAACCTTTCCCCGAAGCCTGACCCTCACCCGTCCCCTAATCCTAACCCGTACGCTGACACTAACCCGTGCCCTCACACGTACGCTCCCCCTAAAGCGTTGTCGTACCCTCACCTGGACCCTAAACCGTCCCCGTCCCCTAACCCTAACCCTAGCCCGAACCCTAACCCTAACCCTTCCCCGAAGCCTGACCCTCACCCGTCCCCTAATCCTAACCCGTACGCTGACACTAACCCGCGCCCTCACACGTACGCTCCCCCTAAAGCGTTGTCGTACCCTCACCTGGACCCAAAACCTTCCCCGTCCCCTAACCCTAACCCTAGCCCGAACCCTAACCCTAACCCTTCCCCGAAGCCTGACCCTCACCCGTCCCCTAATCCTAACCCGTACGCTGACACTAACCCGCGCCCTCACACGTACGCTCCCCCTAAAGCGTTGTCGTACCCTCACCTGGACCCTAAACCGTCCCCGTCCCCTAACCCTAACCCTAGCCCGAACCCTAACCCTAACCCTTCCCCGAAGCCTGACCCTCACCCGTCCCCTAATCCTAAACCGTACGCTGACACTAACCCGCGCCCGCACACGTACGCTCCCCCTAAAGCGTTGTCGTACCCTCACCTGGACCCTAAACCGTCCCCGACCCTAACCCTAACCCTAGCCCGAACCCTAAACCTAAACCTTCCCCGAAGCCTGACCCTCACCTGTCCCCTAATCCTAACCCGTACGCTGACACTAACCCGCGCCCTCACACGTACGCTCCCCCTAAAGCGTTGTCGTACCCTCACCTGGACACAAAACCTTCCCCGTCCCCTAACCCTAACCCTAGCCCGAACCCTAACCCTAACCCTTCCCCGAAGCCTGACCCTCACCCGTCCCCTAATCCTAACCCGTACGCTGACACTAACCCGCGCCCTCACACGTACGCTCCCCCTAAAGCGTTGTCGTACCCTCACCTGGACCCTAAACCGTCCCCGTCCCCTAACCCTAACCCTAGCCCGAACCCTAACCCTAACCCTTCCCCGAAGCCTGACCCTCACACGCCCCCTAATCCTAACCCGTACGCTGACACTAACCCGCGCCCGCACACGTACGCTCCCCCTAAAGCGTTGTCGTACCCTCACCTGGACCCTAAACCGTCCCCGTCCCCTAACCCTAACCCTAGCCCGAACCCTAACCCTAACCCTTCTCCGAAGCCTGACCCTCACCCGTCCCCTAATCCTAACCCGTACGCTGACACTAACCTGCGCCCTCACACGTACGCTCCCCCTAAAGCGTTGTCGTACCCTCACCTGGACCCTAAACCGTCCCCGTCCCCTAACCCTAACCCTAGCCCGAACCCTAACCCTAACACTTCTCCGAAGCCTGACCCTCACCCGTCCCCTAATCCTAACCCGTACGCTGACACTAACCCACGCCCTCACACGTACGCTCCCCCTAAAGCGTTGTCGTACCCTCACCTGGACCCTAAACCGTCCCCGTCCTCTAACCCTAACCCTAGCCCGAACCCTAACCCTAACCCTTCCCCGAAGCCTGACCCTCACCCGTCCCCTAATCCTAACCCGTACGCTGACACTAACCCGCGCCCTCACACGTACGCTCCCCCTAAAGCGTTGTCGTACCCTCACCTGGACCCTAAATCGTCCCCGTCCCCTAACCCTAACCCTAGCCGAACCCTAACCCTAACCCTTCCACGAAACCTGACCCTCACACGCCCCCAATCCTAACCCGTACGCTGACACTAACCCGCGCCCTCACACGTACGCTCCCCCTAAAGCGTTGTCGTACCCTCAACTGGACCCTAAACCGTCCCCGTCCCCTAACCCTAACCCTAGCCCGAACCATAACCCTAACCTTTCCCCGAAGCCTGACCCTCACCCGTCCCCTAATCCTAACCCGTACGCTGACACTAACCCGCGCCCTCACACGTACGCTCCCCCTAAAGCGTTGTCGTACCCTCACCTGGACCCTAAACCGTCCCCGTCCCCTAACCCTAACCCTAGCCCGAACCCTAACCCTAACCCTTCCCCGAAGCCTGACCCTCACCCGTCCCCTAATCCTAACCCGTATGCTGACACTAACCCGCGCCCTCACACGTACGCTCCCCCTAAAGCGTTGTCGTACCCTCACCTGGACCCTAAACCGTCCCCGTCCCCTAACCCTAACCCTAGACCGAACCCTAAACCTAACCCTTCCCCGAAGCCTGACCCTCACCCGTCCCCTAATCCTAACCCGTACGCTTACACTAACCCGCGCCCTCACACGTACGCTCCCCCTAAAGCGTTGTCGTACCCTCACCTGGACCCTAAACCGTCCCCGTCCCCTAACCCTAACCCTAGCCCGAACCCTAACCCTAACCCTTCCCCGAAGCCTGATCCTCACCCGTCCCCTAATCCTAACCCGTACGCTGACACTAATCCGTGCCCTCACACGTACGCTCCCCCTAAAGCGTTGTTGTACCCTCACCTGGACCCTAAACCGTCCCCGTCCCCTAACCCTAACCCTAGCCCGAACCCTAACCCTAACACTTCCCCGAAGCCTGACCCTCACACGCCCCCTAATCCTAACCCGTACGCTGACACTAACCCGCGCCCGCACACGTACGCTCCCCCTAAAGCGTTGTCGTACCCTCACCTGGACCCTAAACCGTCCCCGTCCCCTAACCCTAACCCTAGCCCGAACCCTAACCCTAACCCTTCCCCGAAGCCTGACCCTCACCCGTCCCCTAATCCTAACCCGTACGCTGACACTGACCAGCGCCCTCACACGTACGCTCCCTCTAAAGCGTTGTCGTATCCTCACCTGGACCCTAAACCGTCCCCGTCCCCTAACCCTAACCCTAGCCCGAACCCTAATCCTAACCCTTCCCCGAAGCCTGACCCTCACCCGTCCCCTAATCCTAACCCGTACGCTGACACTAACCTACGCCCTCACACGTACGCTCCCCCTAAAGCGTTGTCGTACCCTCACCTGGACCCTAAACCGTCCCCGTCCCCTAACCCTAACCCTAGCCCGAACCCTAACCCTAATCCTTCCCCGAAGCCTGACCCTCACCCGTCCCCTAATCCTAACCCGTACGCTGACACTAACCTGCGCCCTCACACGTACGCTCCCCCATAAGCGTTGTCGTACACTCACCTGGACCCTAAACCGTCCCCGTCCCCTAACCCTAAACCTAGCCCGAACCCTAACCCTAACCCTTCCCCGAAGCCTGACCCTCACCCGTCCCCTAATCCTAACCCGTACGCTGACACTAAAAAACCCCCTCACACGTACGCTCCCCCTAAAGCGTTGTCGTACCCTCACCTGGACCCTAAACCGTCCCCGTCCCTTAACCCTAACCCTAGCCCGAACCCTAACCCTAACCCTTCCCCGAAGCCTGACCCTCACCCGTCCCCTAATCCTAACCCGTACGCTGACACTAACCCGCGCCCTCACACGTACGCTCCCCCTAAAGCGTTGTCGTACCCTCACCTGGACCCTAAACCGTCCCCGTCCCCTAACCCTAACCCTAGCCCGAACCCTAACCCTAACCCTTCCCCGAAGCCTGACCCTCACCCGTCCCCTAATCCTAACCCGTACGCTGACACTAACCCGCGCTCTCACACGTACGCTCCACCTAAAGCGTTGTCATACCCTCACCTGGACCCTAAACCGTCCCCGTCCCCTAACCCTAACCCTAACCCTAGCCCGAACCCTAAACCTAAACCTTCCCCGAAGCCTGACCCTCACCTGTCCCCTAATCCTAACCCGTACGCTGACACTAACCCGCGCCCTCACACGTACGCTCCCCCTAAAGCGTTGTCGTACTCTCACCTGGACCCAAAACCTTCCCCATCCCCTAACCCTAACCCTAGCCCGAACCCTAACCCTAACCCTTCCCCGAAGCCTGACCCTCACCCGTCCCCTAATCCTAACCCGTACGCTGACACTAACCCACGCCCTCACACGTACGCTCCCCCTAAAGCGTTGTCGTACCCTCACCTGGACCCTAAACCGTCCCCGTCCCCTAACCCTAACCCTAGCCCGAACCCTAACCCTAACCCTTCCCCGAAGCCTGACCCTCACACGCCCCCTAATCCTAACCCGTACGCTGACACTAACCCGCGCCCGCACACGTACGCTCCCCCTAAAGCGTTGTCGTACCCTCACCTGGACCCTAAACCGTCCCCGTCCCCTAACCCTAACCCTAGCCCGAACCCTAACCCTAACCCTTCCCCGAAGCCTGACCCTCACCCGTCCCCTAATCCTAACCCGTACGCTGACACTAACCCGCGCCCTCACACGTACGCTCCCCCTAAAGCGTTGTCGTATCCTCACCTGGACCCTAAACCGTCCCCGTCCCCTAACCCTAACCCTAGCCCGAACCCTAACCCTAACCTTTCCCCGAAGCCTGACCCTCACCCGTCCCCTAATCCTAACCCGTACGCTGACACTAACCTGCGCCCTCACACGTACGCTCCCCCTAAAGTGTTGTCGTACCCTCACCTGGACCCTAAACCGTCCCCGTCCCCTAACCCTAACCCTAGCCCGAACCCTAACCCTAACCCTTCCCCGAAGCCTGACCCTCACCCGTCCCCTAATCCTAACCCGTACGCTGACACTAACCTGCGCCCTCACACGTACGCTCCCCCTAAAGTGTTGTCGTACCCTCACCTGGACCCTAAACCGTCCCCGTCCCCTAACCCTAACCCTAGCCCGAACCCTAACCCTAACCCTTCCCCGAAGCCTGACCCTCACCCGTCCCCTAATCCTAACCCGTACGCTGACACTAAAAAACCCCCTCACACGTACGCTCCCCTTAAAGCGTTGTCGTACCCTCACCTGGACCCTAAACCGTCCCCGTCCCCTAACCCTAACCCTAGCCCGAACCCTAACCCTAACCCTTCTCCGAAGCCTGACCCTCACCCGTCCCCTAATCCTAACCCGTACGCTGACACTAACCTGCGCCCTCACACGTACGCTCCCCCTAAAGCGTTGTCGTACCCTCACCTGGACCCTAAACCGTCCCCGTCCCCTAACCCTAACCCTAGCCCGAACCCTAACCCTAACCCTTCTCCGAAGCCTGACCCTCACCCGTCCCCTAATCCTAACCCGTACGCTGACACTAACCCACGCCCTCACACGTACGCTCCCCCTAAAGCGTTGTCGTACCCTCACCTGGACCCTAAACCGTCCCCGTCCCCTAACCCTAACCCTAGCCCGAACCCTAACCCTAACCCTTCCCCGAAGCCTGACCCTCACCCGTCCCCTAATCCTAACCCGTACGCTGACACTAACCCGCGCCCTCACACGTACGCTCCCCCTAAAGCGTTGTCGTACCCTCACCTGGACCCTAAATCGTCCCCGTCCCCTAACCCTAACCCTAGCCGAACCCTAACCCTAACCCTTCCACGAAACCTGACCCTCACACGCCCCCAATCCTAACCCGTACGCTGACACTAACCCGCGCCCTCACACGTACGCTCCCCCTAAAGCGTTGTCGTACACTCAACTGGACCCTAAACCGTCCCCGTCCCCTAACCCTAACCCTAGCCCGAACCATAACCCTAACCTTTCCCCGAAGCCTGACCCTCACCCGTCCCCTAATCCTAACCCGTACGCTGACACTAACCCGCGCCCTCACACGTACGCTCCCCCTAAAGCGTTGTCGTACCCTCACCTGGACCCTAACACGTCCCCGTCCCCTAACCCTAACCCTAGCCCGAACCCTAACCCTAACCCTTCCCCGAAGCCTGACCCTCACCCGTCCCCTAATCCTAACCCGTACGCTGACACTAACCCGTGCCCTCACACGTACGCTCCCCCTTAAGCGTTGTCGTACCCTCACCTGGACCCTAAACCGTCCCCGTCCCCTAACCCTAACCCTAGCTCGAACCCTAACCCTAACCCTTCCCCAAAGCCTGACCCTCACCCGTCCCCTAATCCTAACCCGTACGCTGACACTAACCCGCGCCCTCACACGTACGCTCCCCCTAAAGCGTTGTCGTACCCTCACCTGGACCCTAAACCGTCCCCGTCCCCTAACCCTAACCCTAGCCCGAACCCTAACCCTAACCCTTCCCCGAAGCCTGACCCTCACCCGTCCCCTAATCCTAACCCGTATGCTGACTCTAACCCGCGCCCTCACACGTACGCTCCCCCTAAAGCGTTGTCGTACCCTCACCTGGACCCTAAACCGTCCCCGTCCCCTAACCCTAACCCTAGACCGAACCCTAAACCTAACCTTTCCCCGAAGCCTGACCCTCACCCGTCCCCTAATCCTAACCCGTACGCTGACACTAACCCGCGCCCTCACACGTACGCTCCCCCTAAAGCGTTGTCGTACCCTCACCTGGACCCTAAAGCGTCCCCGTCCCCTAACCCTAACCCTAGCCCGAACCCTAACCCTAACCCTTCCCCGAAGCCTGATCCTCACCCGTCCCCTAATCCTAACCCGTACGCTGACACTAATCCGTGCCCTCACACGTACGCTCCCCCTAAAGCGTTGTTGTACCCTCACCTGGACCCTAAACCGTCCCCGTCCCCTAACCCTAACCCTAGCCCGAACCCTAACCCTAACACTTCCCCGAAGCCTGACCCTCACACGCCCCCTAATCCTAACCCGTACGCTGACACTAACCCGCGCCCGCACACTTACGCTCCCCCTAAAGCGTTGTCGTACCCTCACCTGGACCCTAAACCGTCCCCGTCCCCTAACCCTAACCCTAGCCCGAACCCTAACCCTAACCCTTCCCCGAAGCCTGACCCTCACCCGTCCCCTAATCCTAACCCGTACGCTGACACTAACCAGCGCCCTCACACGTACGCTCCCCCTAAAGCGTTGTCGTATCCTCACCTGGACCCTAAACCGTCCCCGTCCCCTAAGCCTAACCATAGCCCGAACCCTAACCCTAACCCTTCCCCGAAGCCTGACCCTCACCCGTCCCCTAATCCTAACCCGTACGCTGACACTAACCTGCGCCCTCACACGTACGCTCCCCCTAAAGCGTTGTCGTACCCTCACCTGGACCCTAAACCGTCCCCGTCCCCTAACCCTAACCCTAGCCCGAACCCTAACCCTAATCCTTCCCCGAAGCCTGACCCTCACCCGTCCCCTAATCCTAACCCGTACGCTGACACTAACCCGCGCCCTCACACGTACGCTCCCCCATAAGCGTTGTCGTACACTCACCTGGACCCTAAACCGTCCCCGTCCCCTAACCCTAAACCTAGCCCGAACCCTAACCCTAACCCTTCCCCGAAGCCTGACCCTCACCCGTCCCCTAATCCTAACCCGTACGCTGACACTAAAAAACCCCCTCACACGTACGCTCCCCCTAAAGCGTTGTCGTACCCTCACCTGGACCCTAAACCGTCCCCGTCCCTTAACCCTAACCCTAGCCCGAACCCTAACCCTAACCCTTCCCCGAAGCCTGACCCTCACCCGTCCCCTAATCCTAAGCCGTACGCTGACACTAACCCGCGCCCTCACACGTACGCTCCCCCTAAAGCGTTGTCGTACCCTCACCTGGACCCTAAACCGTCCCCGTCCCCTAACCCTAACCCTAGCCCGAACCCTAACCCTAACCCTTCCCCGAAGCCTGACCCTCACCCGTCCCCTAATCCTAACCCATACGCTGACACTAACCCGCGCTCTCACACGTACGCTCCCCCTAAAGCGTTGTCATACCCTCACCTGGACCCTAAACCGTCCCCGTCCCCTAACCCTAACCCTAACCCTAGCCCGAACCCTAACCCTAACCCTTCCCCGAAGCCTGACCCTCACCTGTCCCCTAATCCTAACCCGTACGCTGACTCTAACCCGCGCCCTCACACGTACGCTCCCCCTTAAGCGTTGTCGTACCCTCAACTGGACCCTAAACCGTCCCCGTCCCCTAGCCCTAACCCTAGCCCGAACACTAACCCTAACCTTTCCCCGAAGCCTGACCCTCACCCTTCCCCTAATCCTAACCCGTACGCTAACACTAACCCGCGCCCTCACACGTACGCTCCCCCTAAAGCGTTGTCGTACCCTCACCTGGACCCTAAACCGTCCCCGTCCCCTAACCCTAACCCTAGCCCGAACCCTAACCCTAACCCTTCCCCGAAGCCTGACCCTCACCCGTCCCCTAATCCTAACACGTACGCTGACACTAACCAGCGCCCTCACACGTACACTCCCCCTAAAGCGTTGTCGTACCCTCACCTGGACCCTAAACCGTCCCCGTCCCCTAACCCTAACCCTAGCCCGAACCCTAACCCTAACCCTTCCCCGAAGCCTGACCCTCACCCGTCCCCTAATCCTAACCCGTACGCTGACACTAAACTGCGCCCTCACACGTACGCTCCCCCTAAAGCGTTGTCGTACCCTCACCTGGACCCTAAACCGTCCCCGTCCCCTAACCCTAACCCTAGCCCGAACCCTAACCCTAACCCTTCCCCGAAGCCTGACCCTCACCCGTCCCCTAATCCTAACCCGTACGCTGACACTAACCCGCGCCCTCACACGTACGCTCCCCCTAAAGTGTTGTCGTACCCTCACCTGGACCCTAAACCGTCCCCGACCCTAACCCTAACCCTAGCCCGAACCCTAACCCTAACCCTTCCCCGAAGCCTAACCCTCACCTGTCCCCTAATCCTAACCCGTACGCTGACACTAACCCGCGCCCTCACACGTACGCTCCCCCTAAAGCGTTGTCGTACCCTCAACTGGACCCTAAACCGTCCCCGTCCCCGTCCCCTAACCCTAGCCCGAACCCTAACCCTAACCCTTCCCCGAAGCCTGACCCTCACACGCCCCCTAATCCTAACCCGTACGCTGACACTAACCCGCGCCCGCACACGTACGCTCCCCCTAAAGCGTTGTCGTACCCTCACCTGGACCCTAAACCGTCCCCGTCCCCTAACCCTAACCCTAGCCCGAACCCTAACCCTAACCCTTCCCCGAAGCCTGACCCTCACCCGTCCCCTAATCCTAACCCGTACGCTGACACTAACCCGCGCCCTCACACGTACGCTCCCCCTAAAGCGTAGTCGTATCCTCACCTGGACCCTAAACCGTCCCCGTCCCCTAACCCTAACCCTAGCCCGAACCCTAACCCTAACCCTTCCCCGAAGCCTGACCCTCACCCGTCCCCTAATCCTAACCCGTACGCTGACACTAACCTGCGCCCTCACACGTACGCTCCCCCTAAAGTGTTGTCGTACCCTCACCTGGACCCTAAACCGTCCCCGTCCCCTAACCCTAACCCTAGCCCGAACCCTAACCCTAACCCTTCCCCGAAGCCTGACCCTCACCCGTCCCCTAATCCTAACCCGTACGCTGACACTAACCTGCGCCCTCACACGTACGCTCCCCCTAAAGTGTTGTCGTACCCTCACCTGGACCCTAAACCGTCCCCGTCCCCTAACCCTAACCCTAGCCCGAACCCTAACCCTAACCCTTCCCCGAAGCCTGACCCTCACCCGTCCCCTAATCCTAACCCGTACGCTGACACTAAAAAACCCCCTCACACGTACGCTCCCCTTAAAGCGTTGTCGTACCCTCACCTGGACCCTAAACCGTCCCCGTCCCCTAACCCTAACCCTAGCCCGAACCCTAACCCTAACCCTTCTCCGAAGCCTGACCCTCACCCGTCCCCTAATCCTAACCCGTACGCTGACACTAACCTGCGCCCTCACACGTACGCTCCCCCTAAAGCGTTTTCGTACCCTCACCTGGACCCTAAACCGTCCCCGTCCCCTAACCCTAACCCTAGCCCGAACCCTAACCCTAACCCTTCTCCGAAGCCTGACCCTCACCCGTCCCCTAATCCTAACCCGTACGCTGACACTAACCCACGCCCTCACACGTACGCTCCCCCTAAAGCGTTGTCGTACCCTCACCTGGACCCTAAACCGTCCCCGTCCCCTAACCCTAACCCTAGCCCGAACCCTAACCCTAACCCTTCCCCGAAGCCTGACCCTCACCCGTCCCCTAATCCTAACCCGTACGCTGACACTAACCCGCGCCCTCACACGTACGCTCCCCCTAAAGCGTTGTCGTACCCTCACCTGGACCCTAAATCGTCCCCGTCCCCTAACCCTAACCCTAGCCGAACCCTAACCCTAACCCTTCCACGAAACCTGACCCTCACACGCCCCCAATCCTAACCCGTACGCTGACACTAACCCGCGCCCTCACACGTACGCTCCCCCTAAAGCGTTGTCGTACACTCAACTGGACCCTAAACCGTCCCCGTCCCCTAACCCTAACCCTAGCCCGAACCATAACCCTAACCTTTCCCCGAAGCCTGACCCTCACCCGTCCCCTAATCCTAACCCGTACGCTGACACTAACCCGCGCCCTCACACGTACGCTCCCCCTAAAGCGTTGTCGTACCCTCACCTGGACCCTAACACGTCCCCGTCCCCTAACCCTAACCCTAGCCCGAACCCTAACCCTAACCCTTCCCCGAAGCCTGACCCTCACCCGTCCCCTAATCCTAACCCGTACGCTGACACTAACCCGCGCCCTCACACGTACGCTCCCCCTTAAGCGTTGTCGTACCCTCACCTGGACCCTAAACCGTCCCCGTCCCCTAACCCTAACCCTAGCTCGAACCCTAACCCTAACCCTTCCCCAAAGCCTGACCCTCACCCGTCCCCTAATCCTAACCCGTACGCTGACACTAACCCGCGCCCTCACACGTACGCTCCCCCTAAAGCGTTGTCGTACCCTCACCTGGACCCTAAACCGTCCCCGTCCCCTAACCCTAACCCTAGCCCGAACCCTAACCCTAACCCTTCCCCGAAGCCTGACCCTCACCCGTCCCCTAATCCTAACCCGTATGCTGACTCTAACCCGCGCCCTCACACGTACGCTCCCCCTAAAGCGTTGTCGTACCCTCACCTGGACCCTAAACCGTCCCCGTCCCCTAACCCTAACCCTAGACCGAACCCTAAACCTAACCTTTCCCCGAAGCCTGACCCTCACCCGTCCCCTAATCCTAACCCGTACGCTGACACTAACCCGCGCCCTCACACGTACGCTCCCCCTAAAGCGTTGTCGTACCCTCACCTGGACCCTAAACCGTCCCCGTCCCCTAACCCTAACCCTAGCCCGAACCCTAACCCTAACCCTTCCCCGAAGCCTGATCCTCACCCGTCCCCTAATCCTAACCCGTACGCTGACACTAATCCGTGCCCTCACACGTACGCTCCCCCTAAAGCGTTGTTGTACCCTCACCTGGACCCTAAACCGTCCCCGTCCCCTAACCCTAACCCTAGCCCGAACCCTAACCCTAACACTTCCCCGAAGCCTGACCCTCACACGCCCCCTAATCCTAACCCGTACGCTGACACTAACCCGCGCCCGCACACTTACGCTCCCCCTAAAGCGTTGTCGTACCCTCACCTGGACCCTAAACCGTCCCCGTCCCCTAACCCTAACCCTAGCCCGAACCCTAACCCTAACCCTTCCCCGAAGCCTGACCCTCACCCGTCCCCTAATCCTAACCCGTACGCTGACACTAACCAGCGCCCTCACACGTACGCTCCCCCTAAAGCGTTGTCGTACCCTCACCTGGACCCTAAACCGTCCCCGTCCCCTAACCCTAACCCTAGCCCGAACCCTAACCCTAATCCTTCCCCGAAGCCTGACCCTCACCCGTCCCCTAATCCTAACCCGTACGCTGACACTAACCTGCGCCCTCACACGTACGCTCCCCCATAAGCGTTGTCGTACACTCACCTGGACCCTAAACCGTCCCCGTCCCCTAACCCTAAACCTAGCCCGAACCCTAACCCTAACCCTTCCCCGAAGCCTGACCCTCACCCGTCCCCTAATCCTAACCCGTACGCTGACACTAAAAAACCCCCTCACACGTACGCTCCCCCTAAAGCGTTGTCGTACCCTCACCTGGACCCTAAACCGTCCCCGTCCCTTAACCCTAACCCTAGCCCGAACCCTAACCCTAACCCTTCCCCGAAGCCTGACCCTCACCCGTCCCCTAATCCTAAGCCGTACGCTGACACTAACCCGCGCCCTTACACGTACGCTCCCCCTAAAGCGTTGTCGTACCATCACCTGGACCCTAAACCGTCCCCGTCCCCTAACCCTAACCCTAGCCCGAACCCTAACCCTAACCCTTCCCCGAAGCCTGACCCTCACCCGTCCCCTAATCCTAACCCATACGCTGACACTAACCCGCGCTCTCACTCGTACGCTCCCCCTAAAGCGTTGTCATACCCTCACCTGGACCCTAAACCGTCCCCGTCCCCTAACCCTAACCCTAACCCTAGCCCGAACCCTAACCCTAACCCTTCCCCGAAGCCTGACCCTCACCTGTCCCCTAATCCTAACCCGTACGCTGACTCTAACCCGCGCCCTCACACGTACGCTCCCCCTTAAGCGTTGTCGTACCCTCAACTGGACCCTAAACCGTCCCCGTCCCCTAGCCCTAACCCTAGCCCGAACCCTAACCCTAACCCTTCCCCGAAGCCTGACCCTCACCCTTCCCCTAATCCTAACCCGTACGCTAACACTAACCCGCGCCCTCACACGTACGCTCCCCCTAAAGCGTTGTCGTACCCTCACCTGGACCCTAAACCGTCCCCGTCCCCTAACCCTAACCCTAGCCCGAACCCTAACCCTAACCCTTCCCCGAAGCCTGACCCTCACCCGTCCCCTAATCCTAACACGTACGCTGACACTAACCAGCGCCCTCACACGTACGCTCCCCCTAAAGCGTTGTCGTACCCTCACCTGGACCCTAAACCGTCCCCGTCCCCTAACCCTAACCCTAGCCCGAACCCTAACCCTAACCCTTCCCCGAAGCCTGACCCTCACCCGTCCCCTAATCCTAACCCGTACGCTGACACTAAACTGCGCCCTCACACGTACGCTCCCCCTAAAGCATTGTCGTACCCTCACCTGGACCCTAAACCGTCCCCGTCCCCTAACCCTAACCCTAGCCCGAACCCTAACCCTAACCCTTCCCCGAAGCCTGACCCTCACCCGTCCCCTAATCCTAACCCGTACGCTGACACTAACCCGCGCCCTCACACGTACGCTCCCCCTAAAGTGTTGTCGTACCCTCACCTGGACCCTAAACCGTCCCCGACCCTAACCCTAACCCTAGCCCGAACCCTAACCCTAACCCTTCCCCGAAGCCTGACCCTCACCTGTCCCCTAATCCTAACCCGTACGCTGACACTAACCCGCGCCCTCACACGTACGCTCCCCCTAAAGCGTTGTCGTACCCTCAACTGGACCCTAAACCGTCCCCGTCCCCGTCCCCTAACCCGAGCCCGAACCCTAACCCTAACCCTTCCCCGAAGCCTGACCCTCACCCTTCCCCTAATCCTAACCCGTACGCTGACACTAACCCGCGCCCTCACACGTACGCTCCCCCTAAAGCGTTGTCGTACCCTCACCTGGACCCTAAACCGTCCCCGTCCCCTAACCCTAACCCTAGCCTGAACCCTAACCCTAACCCTTCCCCGAAGCCTGACCCTCACCCGTCCCCTAATCCTAACCCGTATGCTGACACTAACCCGCGCCCTCACACGTACGCTCCCCCTAAAGCGTTGTCGTACCCTCACCTGGACCCTAAACCGTCCCCGTCCCCTAACCCTAACCCTAGCCCGAACCCTAACCCTAACCGTTCCCCGAAGCCTGACCCTCACCCGTCCCCTAATCCTAACCCGTACGCTGACACTAACCCGCGCCCTCACACATACGCTTCCCCAAAGCGTCGTCGTACCCTCACCTGGACCCTAAACCGTCCCCGTCCCCTAACCCTAACCCTAGCCCGAACCCTAACCCTAACCCTTCCCCGAAGCCTGACCCTCACCCGTCCCCTAATCCTAACCCGTACGCTGACACTAACCCGCGCCCTCACACGTACGCTCCCCCTAAAGCGTTGTCGTACCCTCACCTGGACCCTAAACCGTCCCCGTCCCCTAACCCTAACCCTAGCCTGAACCCTAACCCTAACCCTTTCCCGAAGCCTGACCCTCACCCGTCCCCTAATCCTAACCCGTATGCTGACACTAACCCGCGCCCTCACACGTACGCTCCCCCTAAAGCGTTGTCGTACCCTCACCTGGACCCTAAACCGTCCCCGTCCCCTAACCCTAACCCTAGCCCGAACCCTAACCCTAACCGTTCCCCGAAGCCTGACCCTCACCCGTCCCCTAATCCTAACCCGTACGCTGACACTAACCCGCGCCCTCACACATACGCTTCCCCAAAGCGTCGTCGTACCCTCACCTGGACCCTAAACCGTCCCCGTCCCCTAACCCTAACCCTAGCCCGAACCATAACCCTAACCCTTCCCCGAAGCCTGACCCTCACCCGTCCCCTAATCCTAACCCGTACGCTGACACTAACCCGCGCCCTCACACGTACACTCCCCCTAAAGCGTTGTCGTACCCTCACCTGGACCCTAAACCGTCCCCGTCCCCTAACCCTAACCCTAGCCCGAACCCTAACCCTAACCATTCCCCGAAGGCTGACCCTCACCCGTCCCCTAATCCTAACCCGTACGCTGACACTAACCCGCACCGTCACACGTACGCTCCCCCTAAAGCGTTGTCGTACCCTCACCTGGACCCTAAACTGTCCCCGTCCACTAACCCTAACCCTAGCCCGAACCCTAAACCTAACACTTCCCCGAAGCCTGACCCTCACCCGTCCCCTAATCCTAAACCGTACGCTGACACTAACCCACGCCCGCACACGTACGCTCCCCCTAAAGCGTTGTCGTACCCTCACCTGGACCCTAAATCGTCCCCTTCCCCTAACCCTAACCCTAGCCCGAACCCTAACCCTAACCCTTCCGCGAAGCCTGACCCTCACCCGTCCCCTAATCCTAACCCGTACGCTGACACTAACCCGCGCCCTCACAAGTACGCTCCCCCTAAAGCGTTGTCGTACCCTCACCTGGACCCTAAACCGTCCCCGTCCCCTAACCCTAACCCTAGCCCGAACCCTAACCCTAACCCTTCCCCGAAGCTTGACCCTCACCCGTCCCCTAATCATAACCTGTACGCTGACACTAACCCGCGCCCTCACACGTCCGCTCCCCCTTAAGCGTTGTCATACCCTCACCTGGACCCTAAACCGTCCCCGTCCCCTAACCCTAACCCTAGCCCGAACCCTAACCCTAACCCTTCCCCGAAGCCTGACCGTCACCCGTCCCCTAATCCTAACCCGTACGCTGACACTAACCCGCGCCCTCACACGTCCGCTCCCCCTAAAGCGTTGTCGTACCCTCACCTGGACCCTAAACCGTCCCCGTCCCCTAACCCTAACCCTAGCCCGAACCCTAACCCTAACCCTTCCCCGAAACCTGACCCTCACCCGTCCCCTAATCCTAACACGTACGCTGACACTAACCCGCGCCCTCACACGTCCGCTCCCCCTAAAGCGTTGTCGTACCCTCACCTGGACCCTAAACCGTCCCCGTCCCCTAACCCTAACCCTAGCCCGAACCCTAACCCTAACCCTTCCCCGAAGCCTGACCCTCACCCGTCCCCTAATCCTAACCCGTACGCTGACACTAACCCGCGCCCTCACACGTACGCTCCCCCTAAAGCGTTGTCGTACCCTCACCTGGACCCTAACCCGTCCCCGTCCCCTAACCCTAACCCTAGCCCGAACCCTAACCCTAACCCTTCCCCGAAGCCTGACCCTCACCCGTCCCCTAATCCTAACCCGTACGCTGACACTAACCCGCGCCCTCACACGTACGCTCCCCCTAAAGCGTTGTCGTACCCTCACCTGGACCCTAAACCGTCCCCGTCCCCTAACCCTAACCCTAGCCCGAACCCTAACCCTAACCCTTCCCCGAAGCCTGACCCTCACCCGTCCCCTAATCCTAACCCGTACGCTGACACTAACCCGCGCCCTCACACGTACGCTCCCCCTAAAGCGTTGTCGTACCCTCACCTGGACCCTAAATCGTCCCCGTCCCCTAACCCTAACCCTAGCCCGAACCCTAACCCTAACCCTTCCCCGAAGCCTGACCCTCACCCGCCCCCAATCCTAACCCGTACGCTGACACTAACCCGCGCCCTCACACGTACGCTCCCCCTAAAGCATTGTCGTACCCTCACCTGGACCCTAAACCGTCCCCGTCCCCTAACCCTAACCCTAGCCCGAACCCTAACCCTAACCCTTCCCCGAAGCCTGACCCTCACCCGTCCCCTAATCCTAACCCGTACGCTGACACTAACCCACGCCCTCACACGAACGCCCCCCCTAAAGCGTTGTCGTACCCTCACCTGGACCCTATCCCGTCCCCGTCCCCTAACCCTAACCCTAGCCCGAACCCTAA
The DNA here is from genome assembly GCF_964374135.1 of Grampus griseus. Lineage (NCBI taxonomy): Eukaryota > Metazoa > Chordata > Mammalia > Artiodactyla > Delphinidae > Grampus > Grampus griseus. The sequence continues at coordinate 211,543 of NW_028133249.1, read as the reverse complement.
CCCTAACCCTTCCCCGAAGCCTGACCCTCACCCGTCCCTTAATCCTAACCCGTAAGCTGACACTAACCCGCGCCCTCACACGTCCGCTCCCCCTAAAGCATTGTCATACCCTCACCTGGACCCTAAACCGTCCCCATCCCCTAACCCTAACCCTAGCCCGAACCCTAACCCTAACCCTTCCCCGAAACCTGACCCTCACCCGTCCCCTAATCCTAACCCGTACGCTGACACTAACACGCGCCCTCACACGTACGCTCCCCCTTAAGCGTTGTCGTACCCTCACCTGGACCCTAAACCGTCCCCGTCCCCTAACCCTAACCCTAGCCCGAACCCTAACCCTAACCCTTCCCCAAAGCCTGACCCTCACCCGTCCCCTAATCCTAACCCGTACGCTGACACTAACCCGCGCCCTCACACGTACGCTCCCCCTAAAGCGTTGTCGTACCCTCACCTGGACCCTAAACCCTCCCCGTCCCCGAACACTAACCCTAGCCCGAACCCTAACCCTAACACTTCCCCGAAGCCTGACCCTCACCCGTCCCCTAATCCTAACCCGTACGCTGACACTAACCCGCGCCCTCACACGTATGCTCCCCCTAAAGCGTTGTCGTACCCTCACCTGGACCCTAAACCGTCCCCGTCCCCTAACCCTAACCCTAGCCCGAACCCTAACCCTAACCCTTCCCCGAAGCCTGACCCTCAACCGTCCCCTAATCCTAACCCGTACGCTGACACTAACCCGCGCCCGCACACGTACGCTCCCCCTAAAGCGTTGTCGTACCCTCACCTGGACCCTAAACCGTCCCCGTCCCCTAACCCTAACCCTAGCCCGAACCCTAACCCTAACCCTTCCCCGAAGCCTGACCCTCAACCGTCCCCTAATCCTAACCCGTACGCTGACACTAACCCGCGCCCGCACACGTACGCTCCCCCTAAAGCGTTGTCGTACCCTCACCTGGACCCTAAACCGTCCCTGTCCCCTAACCCTAACCCTAGCCCGAACCCTAACCCTAACACTTCCCCGAAGCCTGACCCTCACCCGTCCCCTAATCCTAACCCGTACGCTGACACTAACCCGCGCCCTCACACGTATGCTCCCCCTAAAGCGTTGTCGTACCCTCACCTGGACCCTAAACCGTCCCAGTCCCCTAACCCTAACCCTAGCCCGAACCCTCACCCTAACACTTCCCCGAAGCCTGACCCTCACACGCCCCCTAATCCTAACCCGTACGCTGACACTAACCCGCGCCCGCACACGTACGCTCCCCCTAAAGCGTTGTCGTACCCTCACCTGGACCCTAAACCGTCCCCGTCCCCTAACCCTAACCCTAGCACGAACCCTAACCCTAACCCTTCCCCGAAGCCTGACACTCACCCGGCCCCTAATCCTAAACCATACGCTGACAGTAACCCGCGCCCTCACACGTACGCTCCCCCTAAAGCGTTGTCGTACCCTCACCTGGACCCTAAACCGTCCCCGTCCCCTAACCCTAACCCTAGCCCGAACCCTAACCCTAACCCTTCCCCGAAGCCTGACCCTCACCCGTCCCCTAATCCTAACCCGTACGCTGACACTAACCCGTGCCCTCACACGTACGCTCCCCCTAAAGCGTTGTCGTACCCTCAACTGGACCCTAAACCGTCCCCGTCCCCTAACCCTAACCCTAGCCCGAACCCTCACCCTAACACTTCCCCGAAGCCTGACCCTCACACGCCCCCTAATCCTAACCCGTACGCTGACACTAACCCGCGCCCGCACACGTACGCTCCCCCTAAAGCGTTGTCGTACCCTCACCTGGACCCTAAACCGTCCCCGTCCCCTAACCCTAACCCTAGCCCGAACCCTAACCCTAACCCTTCCCCGAAGCCTGACCCTCACCCGTCCCCTAATCCTAACCCGTACGCTGACACTAACCCGCGCCCTCACACGTACGCTCCCCCTAAAGCGTTGTCGTACCCTCACCTGGACCCTAACCCGTCCCCGTCCCCTAACCCTAACCCTAGCCCGAACCCTAACCCTAACCCTTCCCCGAAGCCTGACCCTCACCCGTCCCCTAACCCTAACCTGTACGCTGACACTAACCCGCGCCCTCACACGTTCGCTCCCCCTAAAGCGTTGTCGTACCCTCACCTGGACCCTAAACCGTCCCCGTCCCCTAACCCTAACCCTAGCCCGAACCCTAACCCTAACCCTTCCCCGAAGCCTGACCCTCACCCGTCCCCTAATCCTAACCCGTACGCTGACACTAACCCGCGCCCTCACACGTCCGCTCCCCCTAAAGCGTTGTCGTACCCTCACCTGGACCCTAAACCGTCCCCGTCCCCTAACCCTAACCCTAGCCCGAACCCTAACCCTAACCCTTCCCCGAAGCCTGACCCTCACCCGTCCCCTAATCCTAACCCGTACGCTGACACTAACCCGCGCCCTAACACGTACGCTCCCCCTAAAGCGTTGTCGTACCCTCACCTGGACCCTAAACCGTCCCCGTCCCCTAACCCTAACCCTAGCCCGAACCCTCACCCTAACACTTCCCCGAAGCCTGACCCTCACACGCCCCCTAATCCTAACCCGTACGCTGACACTAACCCGCGCCCGCACACGTACGCTCCCCCTAAAGCGTTGTCGTACCCTCACCTGGACCCTAAACCGTCCCCGTCCCCTAACCCTAACCCTAGCCCGAACCCTAACCCTAACCCTTCCCCGAAGCCTGACCCTCACCCGGCCCCTAATCCTAACCCATACGCTGACAGTAACCCGCGCCCTCACACGTACGCTCCCCCTAAAGCGTTGTCGTACCCTCACCTGGACCCTAAACCGTCCCCGTCCCCTAACACTAACCCTAGCCCGAACCCTAACCCTAACCCTTCCCCGAAGCCTGACCCTCACCCGTCCCCTAATCCTAACCCGTACGCTGACACTAACCCGTGCCCTCACACGTACGCTCCCCCTAAAGCGTTGTCGTACCCTCAACTGGACCCTAAACCGTCCCCGTCCCCTAACCCTAACCCTAGCCCGAACCCTCACCCTAACACTTCCCCGAAGCCTGACCCTCACACGCCCTCTAATCCTAACCCGTACGCTGACACTAACCCGCGCCCGCACACGTACGCTCCCCCTAAAGCGTTGTCGTACCCTCACCTGGACCCTAAACCATCCCCGTCCCCTAACCCTAACCCTAGCCCGAACCCTAACCCTAACCCTTCCCCGAAGCCTGACCCTCACCCGTCCCCTAATCCTAACCCGTACGCTGACACTAACCCGCGCCCTCACACGTACGCTCCCCCTAAAGCGTTGTCGTACCCTCACCTGGACCCTAACCCGTCCCCGTCCCCTAACCCTAACCCTAGCCCGAACCCTAACCCTAACCCTTCCCCGAAGCCTGACCCTCACCCGTCCCCTAACCCTAACCTGTACGCTGACACTAACCCGCGCCCTCACACGTCCGCTCCACCTAAAGCGTTGTCGTACCCTCACCTGGACCCTAAACCGTCCCCGTCCCCTAACCCTAACCCTAGCCCGAACCCTAACCCTAACCCTTCCCCGAAGCCTGACCCTCACCCGTCCCCTAATCCTAACCCGTACGCTGACACTAACCCGCGCCCTCACACGTCCGCTCCCCCTAAAGCGTTGTCGTACCCTCACCTGGACCCTAAACCGTCCCCGTCCCCTAACCCTAACCCTAGCCCGAACACTAACCCTAACCCTTCCCCGAAGCCTGACACTCCCCCGTCCCCTAATCCTAACCCGTTCGCTGACACTAACCCGCACCCTCACACGTACGCTCCCCCTAAAGCGTTGTCGTACCCTCACCTGGACCCTAAACCGTCCACGTCCCCTAACCCTAACCCTAGCCCGAACCCTAACCCTAACCCTTCCCCAAAGCCTGACCCTCACCCGTCCCCTAATCCTAACCCGTACGCTGACACTAACCCGCGCCCTCACACGTACGCTCCCCCTAAAGCGTTGTCGTACCCTCACCTGGACCCTAAACCCTCCCCGTCCCCTAACCCTAACCCTAGCCCGAACCCTAACCCTAACCCTTCCCCGAAGCCTGACCCTCACCCGTCCCCTAATCCTAACCCGTACGCTGACACTAACCCGTGCCCTCACACGTACGCTCCACCTAAAGCGTTGTCGTACCCTCAACTGGACCCTAAACCGTCCCCGTCCCCTAACCCTAACCCTAGCCCGAACCCTCACCCTAACACTTCCCCGAAGCCTGACCCTCACACGCCCCCTAATCCTAACCCGTACGCTGACACTAACCCGCGCCCGCACACGTACGCTCCCCCTAAAGCGTTGTCATACCCTCACCTGGACCCTAAACCGTCCCCGTCCCCTAACCCTAACCCTAGCCCGAACCCTAACCCTAACCCTTCCCCGAAGCCTGACCCTCACCCGGCCCCTAATCCTAACCCATACGCTGACAGTAACCCGCGCCCTCACACGTACGCTCCCCCTAAAGCGTTGTCGTACCCTCACCTGGACCCTAAACCGTCCCCGTCCCCTAACCCTAACCCTAGCCCGAACCCTAACCCTAACCCTTCCCCGAAGCCTGACCCTCACCCGTCCCCTAATCCTAACCCGTACGCTGACACTAACCCGTGCCCTCACACGTACGCTCCCCCTAAAGCGTTGTCGTACCCTCAACTGGACCCTAAACCGTCCCCGTCCCCTAACCCTAACCCTAGCCCGAACCCTCACCCTAACACTTCCCCGAAGCCTGACCCTCACACGCCCCCTAATCCTAACCCGTACGCTGACACTAACCCGCGCCCGCACACGTACGCTCCCCCTAAAGCGTTGTCGTACCCTCACCTGGACCCTAAACCGTCCCCATCCCCTAACCCTAACCCTAGCCCGAACCCTAACCCTAACCCTTCCCCGAAGCCTGACCCTCACCCGTCCCCTAATCCTAACCCGTACGCTGACACTAACCCGCGCCCTCACACGTACGCTCCCCCTAAAGCGTTGTCGTACCCTCACCTGGACCCTAAACCGTCCCCGTCCCCTAACCCTAACCCTAGCCCGAACCCTAACCCTAACCCTTCCCCGAAGCCTGACCCTCACCCGTCCCCTAACCCTAACCTGTACGCTGACACTAACACGCGCCCTCACACGTCCGCTCCCCCTAAAGCGTTGTCGTACCCTCACCTGGACCCTAAACCTTCCCCGTCCCCTAACCCTAACCCTAGCCCGAACCCTAACCCTAACCCTTCCCCGAAGCCTGACCCTCACCCGTCCCCTAATCCTAACCCGTACGCTGACACTAACCCGCGCCCTCACACGTACGCTCCCCCTAAAGCGTTCTCGTACCCTCACCTGGACCCTAAACCGTCCCCGTCCCCTAACCCTAACCCTAGCCCGAACCCTAACCCTAACCCTTCCCCGAAGCCTGACACTCCCCCGTCCCCTAATCCTAACCCGTACGCTGACACTAACCCGCGCCCTCACACGTACGCTCCCCCTAAAGCGTTGTCGTACCCTCACCTGGACCCTAAACCGTCCCCGTCCCCTAACCGTAACCCTAGCCCGAACCCTAACCCTAACCCTTCCCCGAAGCCTGACCCTCACCCGTCCCCTAATCCTAACCCGTACGCTGACACTAACCCGCGCCCTCACACGTACGCTCCCCCTAAAGCGTTGTCGTACCCTCACCTGGACCCTAAACCGTCCCCGTCCCCTAACCCTAACCCTAGCCCGAACCCTAACCCTAACCCTTCCCCGAAGCCTGACCCTCACCCGTCCCTTAATCCTAACTCGTACGCTGACACTAACCCGCGCCCTCACACGTCCGCTCCCCCTAAAGCGTTGTCATACCTTCACCTGGACCCTAAACCGTCCCCGTCCCCTAACCCTAACCCCAGCCCGAACCCTAACCCTAACCCTTCCCCGAAACCTGACCCTCACCCGTCGCCTAATCCTAACCCGTACGCTGACACTAACCCGCGCCCTCACACGTACGCTCCCCCTTAAGCATTGTCGTACCCTCACCTGGACCCTAAACCGTCCCCGTCCCCTAACCCTAACCCTAGCCCGAACCCTAACCCTAACCCTTCCCCGAAGCCTGACCCTCACCCGTCCCCTAATCCTAACCCGTACGCTGACACTAACCCGCGCCCTCACAGGTACGCTCCCCCTAAAGCGTTGTCGTACCCTCACCTGGACCCTAAACCGTCCCCGTCCCCTAACCCTAACCCTAGCCCGAACCCTAACCCTAACCCTTCCCCGAAGCCTGACCCTCACCCGTCCACTAATCCTAACCCGTACGCTGACACTAACCCGTGCCCTCACACGTACGCTCCCCCTAAAGCATTGTCGTACCCTCAACTGGACCCTAAACCGTCCCCGTCCCCTAACCCTAACCCTAGCCCGAACCCTCACCCTAACACTTCCCCGAAGCCTGACCCTCACACGCCCCATAATCCTAACCCGTACGCTGACACTAACCCGCGCCCGCACACGTACGCTCCCCCTAAAGCGTTGTCGTACCCTCACCTGGACCCTAAACCGTCCCCGTCCCCTAACCCTAACCCTAGCCCGAACCCTAACCCTAACCCTTCCCCGAAGCCTGACCCTCACCCGTCCCCTAATCCTAACCCATACGCTGACAGTAACCCGCGCCCTCACACGTACGCTCCCACTAAAGCGTTGTCGTACCCTCACCTGGACCCTAAACCGTCCCCGTCCCCTAACCCTAACCCTAGCCCGAACCCTAACCCTAACCCTTCCCCGAAGCCTGACCCTCACCCGTCCCCTAACCCTAACCCGTACGCTGACACTAACCCGCGCCCTCACACGTCCGCTCCCCCTAAAGCGTTGTCGTACCCTCACCTGGACCCTAAACCGTCCCCGTCCCCTAACCCTAACCCTAGCCCGAACCCTAACCCTAACCCTTCCCCGAAGCCTGACCCTCACCCGTCCCCTAACCTTAACCCGTACGCTGACACTAACCCGCGCCCTCACACGTACGCTCCCCCTAAAGCGTTGTCGTACCCTCACCTGGACTCTAAACCGTCCCCGTCCCCTAACCCTAACCCTAGCCCGAACCCTAACCCTAACCCTTCCCCGAAGCCTGACACTCCCCCGTCCCCTAATCCTAACCCGTACGCTGACACTAACCCGCGCCCTCACACGTACGCTCCCCCTAAAGCGTTGTCGTACCCTCACCTGGACCCTAAACCGTCCCCGTCCCCTAACCGTAACCCTAGCCCGAACCCTAACCCTAACCCTTCCCCGAAGCCTGACCCTCACCAGTCCCCTAATCCTAACCCGTACGCTGACACTAACCCGCGCCCTCACACGTACGCTCCCCCTAAAGCGTTGTCGTACCCTCACCTGGACCCTAAACCGTCCCCGTCCCCTAACCCTAACCCTAGCCCGAACCCTAACCCTAACCCTTCCCCGAAGCCTGACCCTCACCCGTCCCCTAATCCTAACCCGTACGCTGACACTAACCCGCGCCCTCACACGTACGCTCCCCCTAAAGCGTTGTCGTACCCTCACCTGGACCCTAAATCGTCCCCGTCCCCTAACCCTAACCCTAGCCCGAACCCGAACCCTAACCCTTCCCCGAAGCCTGACCCTCACCCGCCCCCAATCCTAACCCGTACGCTGACACTAACCCGCACCCTCACACGTACGCTCCCCCTAAAGCGTTGTCGTACCCTCACCTGGACCCTAAACCGTCCCAGTCCCCTAACCCTAACCGTAGCCCGAACCCTAACCCTAACCCTTCCCCGAAGCCTGACCCTCACCCGTCCCCTAATCCTAACCTGTACGCTGACACTAACCCGCGCCCTCACACGTCCGCTCCCCCTTAAGCGTTGTCGTACCCTCACCTGAACCCTAAACCGTCCCCGTCCCCTAACCCTAACCCTAGCCCGAACCCTAACCCTAACCCTTCCCCGAAGCCTGACCCTCACCCGTCCCCTAATCCTAACCCGTACGCTGACACTAACCCGCGCCCTCACACGTACGCTCCCCCTAAAGCGTTGTCGTACCCTCACCTGGACCCTAAACCGTACCCGTCCCCTAACCCTAACCCTAGCCCGAACCCTAACCCTAACCCTTCCCCGAAGCCTGACCCTCACCCGTCCCCTAATCCTAACCCGTACGCTGACACTAACCCGTGCCCTCACACGTACGCTCCCCCTAAAGCGTTGTCGTACCCTCAACTGGACCCTAAACCGTCCCCGTCCCCTAACCCTAACCCTAGCCCGAACCCTCACCCTAACACTTCCCCGAAGCCTGACCCTCACCCGTCCCCTAATCCTAACCCGTACGCTGACACTAACCCGCGCCCTCACACGTACGCTCCCCCTAAAGCGTTGTCGTACCCTCACCTGGACCCTAAACCGTCCCCGTCCCCTAACCCTAACTCTAGCCCGAACCCTCACCCTAACCCTTCCCCGAAGCCTGACCCTCACCCGTCCCCTAACCCTAACCTGTACGCTGACACTAACCCGCGCCCTCACACGGCCGCTCCCCCTAAAGCGTTGTCGTACCCTCACCTGGACCCTAAACCGTCCCCGTCCCCTAACCCTAACCCTAGCCCGAACCCTAACCCTAACCCTTCCCCGAAGCCTGACCCTCACCCGTCCCCTAATCCTAACCCGTACGCTGACACTAACCCGCGCCCTAACACGTACGCTCCCCCTAAAGCGTTGTCGTACCCTCACCTGGACCCTAAACCGTCCCCGTCCCCTAACCCTAACCCTAGCCCGAACCCTAACCCTAACCCTTCCCCGAAGCCTGACAATCCCCCGTCCCCTAAACCTAACCCGTACGCTGACACTAACCCGCGCCCTCACACGTACGCTCCCCCTAAAGCGTTTTCGTACCCTCACCTGGACCCTAAACCGTCCCCGTCCCCTAACCCTAACCCTAGCCCGAACCCTAACCCTAACCCTTCCCCGAAGCCTGACCCTCACCCGTCCCCTAATCCTAACCCGTACGCTGACACTAACCCGCGCCCTCACACGTACGCTCCCCCTAAAGCGTTGTCGTACCCTCACCTGGACCCTAAACCGTCCGCGTCCCCTAACCCTAACCCTAGCCCGAACCCTAACCCTAACCCTTCCCCGAAACCTGACCCTCACCCGTCCCTTAATCCTAACCCGTACGCTGACACTAACCCGCGCCCTCACACGTCCGCTCCCCCTAAAGCGTTGTCATACCCTCACCTGGACCCTAAACCGTCCCCGTCCCCTAACCCTAACCCTAGCCCGAACCCTAACCCTAACCCTTCCCCGAAACCTGACCCTCACCCGTCGCCTAATCCTAACCCGTACGCTGACACTAACCCGCGCCCTCACACGTACGCTCCCCCTTAAGCATTGTCGTACCCTCACCTGGACCCTAAACCGTCCCCGTCCCCTAACCCTAACCCTAGCCCGAACCCTAACACTAACCCTTCCCCAAAGCCTGACCCTCACCCGTCCCCTAATCCTAACCCGTACGCTGACACTAACCCGCGCCCTCACACGTACGCTCCCCCTAAAGCGTTGTCGTACCCTCACCTGGACCCTAAACCCTCCCCGTCCCCTAACCCTAACCCTAGCCTGAACCCTAACCCTAACACTTCCCCGAAGCCTGACCCTCACCCGTCCCCTAATCCTAACCCGTACGCTGACACTAACCTGCGCCCTCACACGTACGCTCCCCCTAAAGCGTTGTTGTACCCTCACCTGGACCCTAAACCGTCCCCGTCCCCTAACCCTAACCCTAGCCCGAACCCTAAACCTAACCCTTCCCCGAAGCCTGACCCTCACCCGTCCCCTAATCCTAAACCGTACGCTGACACTAACCCGCGCCCGCACACGTACGCTCCCCCTAAAGCGTTGTCGTACCCTCACCTGGACCCTAAACCGTCCCCGTCCCCTAACCCTAACCCTAGCCCGAACCCTAACCCTAACACTTCCCCGAAGCCTGACCCTCACCCGTCCCCTAATCCTAACCCGTACGCTGACACTAACCCGCGCCCTCACACGTACGCTCCCCCTAAAGCGTTGTCGTACCCTCACCTGGACCCTAAACCGTCCCAGTCCCCTAACCCTAACCCTAGCCCGAACCCTAAACCTAACCCTTCCCCGAAGCCTGACCCTCACCCGTCCCCTAATCCTAACCTGTACGCTGACACTAACCCGCACCCTCACACGTCCGCTCCCCCTTAAGCGTTGTCGTACCCTCACCTGGACCCTAAACCGTCCTCGTCCCCTAACCCTAACCCTAGCCCGAACCCTAACCCTAACACTTCCCCGAAGCCTGACCCTCACCCGTCCCCTAATCCTAACCCGTACGCTGACACTAACCTGCGCCCTCACACGTACGCTCCCCCTAAAGCGTTGTCGTACCCTCACCTGGACCCTAAACCGTCCCCGTCCCCTAACCCTAACCCTAGCCCGAACCCTAACCCTAACCCTTCCCCGAAGCCTGACCCTCACCCGTCCCCTAATCCTAACCCGTACGCTGACACTAACCCGTGCCCTCACACGTACGCTCCCCCTAAAGCGTTGTCGTACCCTCACCTGGACCCTAAACCGTCCCCGTCCCCTAACCCTAACCCTACCCCGAACCCTAACCCTAACCCTTCCCCGAAGCCTGACCCTCACCCGTCCCCTAACCCTAACCTGTACGCTGACACTAACCCGCGCCCTCACACGTCCGCTCCCCCTAAAGCGTTGTCGTACCCTCACCTGGACCCTAAACCGTCCCCGTCCCCTAACCCTAACCCTAGCCCGAACCCTAGCCCTAACACTTCCCCGAAGCCTGACCCTCACCCGTCCCCTAATCCTAACCCGTACGCTGACACTAACCCGCGCCCTCACACGTACGCTCCCCCTAAAGCGTTGTCGTACCCTCACCTGGACCCTAAACCGTCCCCGTCCCCTAACCCTAACCCTAGCCCGAACCCTAACCCTAACCCTTCCCCGAAGCCTGACACTCCCCCGTCCCCTAATCCTACCCCGTACGCTGACACTAACCCGCACCCTCACACGTACGCTCCCCCTAAAGCGTTGTCGTACCCTCACCTGGACCCTAAACCATCCCTGTCCCCTAACCGTAACCCTAGCCCGAACCCTGACCCTAACCCTTCACCGAAGCCTGACCCTCACCCGTCCCCTAATCCTAACCCGTACGCTGACACTAACCCGCACCCTCACACGTACGCTCCCCCTAAAGCGTTGTCGTACCCTCACCTGGACCCTAAACCATCCCTGTCCCCTAACCGTAACCCTAGCCCGAACCCTAACCCTAACCCTTCCCCGAAGCCTCACCCTCACCCGTCCCCTAATCCTAACCCGTACGCTGACACTAACCCGCGCCCTCACACGTACGCTCCCCCTAAAGCGTTGTCGTACCCTCAGCTGGACCCTAAACCGTCCCCGTCCCCAAACCCTAACCCTAGCCCGAACCCTAACCCTTCCCCGAAGCCTGACCCTCACCCGTCCCCTAATCCTAACCCGTACGCTGACACTAACCCGCGCCCTCACACGTACGCTCCCCCTAAAGCGTTGTCGTACCCTCACCTGGACCCTAAACCGTCCCCGTCCCCTAACCCTAACCCTAGCCCGAACCCTAACCCTAACCCTTCCCCGAAGCCTGACCCTCACCCGTCCCCTAATCCTAACCCGTACGCTGACACTAACCCCTGCCCTCACACGTACGCTCCCCCTAAAGCGTTGTCGTACCCTCACCTGGACCCTAAACCGTCCCCGTCCCCTAACCCTAACCTTAGCCCGAACCCTCACCCTAACCCTTCCCCAAAGCCTGACCCTCACACGCCCCCTAATCCTAACCCGTACGCTGACACTAAACCGCGCCCGCACACGTACGCTCCCCCTAAAGCGTTGTAGTACCCTCACCTGGACCCTAAACCGTCCCCGTCCCCTAACCCTAACCCTAGCCCGAACCCTCACCCTAACCCTTCCCCGAAGCCTGACCCTCACACGCCCCCTAATCCTAACCCGTACGCTGACACTAACCCGCGCCCGCACACGTACGCTCCCCCTAAAGCGTTGTCGTACCCTCACCTGGACCCTAAACCCTCCCCGTCCCCTAACCCTAACCCTAGCCTGAACCCTAACCCTAACACTTCCCCGAAGCCTGACCCTCACCCGTCCCCTAATCCTAACCCGTACGCTGACACTAACCTGCGCCCTCACACGTACGCTCCCCCTAAAGCGTTGTCGTACCCTCACCTGGACCCTAAACCGTCCCCGTCCCCTAACCCTAACCCTAGCCCGAACCCTAAACCTAACCCTTCCCCGAAGCCTGACCCTCACCCGTCCCCTAATCCTAAACCGTACGCTGACACTAACCCGCGCCCGCATACGTACGCTCTCCCTAAAGCGTTGTCGTCCCCTCACCTGGACCCTAAACCGTCCCCGTCCCCTAACCCTAACCCTAGCCCGAACCTTAACCCTAACCCTTCCCCGAAGCCTGACCCTCACCCGTCCCCTAATCCTAACCCGTACGCTGACACTAACCCGCGCCCTCACACGTACGCTCCCCCTAAAGCGTTCTCGTACCCTCACCTGGACCCTAAACCGTCCCAGTCCCCTAACCCAAACCCTAGCCCGAACCCTAACGCTAACCCTTCCCCGAAGCCTGACCCTCACCCGTCCCCTAATCCTAACCCGTACGCTGACACTAACCCGCGCCCGCACACGTACGCTCCCCCTAAAGCGTTGTCGTACCCTCACCTGGACCCTAAACCGTCCCCATCCCCTAACCCTAACCCTAGCCCGAACCCTAACCCTAACCCTTCCCCGAAGCCTGACCCTCACCCGTCCCCTAATCCTAACCCGTACGCTGACACTAACCCGCGCCCTCACATGTACGCTCCCCCTAAAGCGTTGTCGTACCCTCACCTGGACCCTAAACCGTCCCCGTCCCCTAACCCTAACCCTAGCCCGAACCCTAACCCTAACCCTTCCCCGAAGCCTGACCCTCACCCGTCCCCTAACCCTAACCTGTACGCTGACACTAACACGCGCCCTCACACGTCCGCTCCCCCTAAAGCGTTGTCGTACCCTCACCTGGACCCTAAACCGTCCCCGTCCCCTAACCCTAACCCTAGCCCGAACCCTAACCCTAACCCTTCCCCGAAGCCTGACCCTCACCCGTCCCCTAATCCTAACCCGTACGCTGACACTAACCCGCGCCCTCACACGTACGCTCCCCCTAAAGCGTTCTCGTACCCTCACCTGGACCCTAAACCGTCCCCGTCCCCTAACCCTAACCCTAGCCCGAACCCTAACCCTAACCCTTCCCCGAAGCCTGACACTCCCCCGTCCCCTAATCCTAACCCGTACGCTGACACTAACCCGCGCCCTCACACGTACGCTCCCCCTAAAGCGTTGTCGTACCCTCACCTGGACCCTAAACCGTCCCCGTCCCCTAACCGTAACCCTAGCCCGAACCCTAACCCTAACCCTTCCCCGAAGCCTGACCCTCACCCGTCCCCTAATCCTAACCCGTACGCTGACACTAACCCGCGCCCTCACACGTACGCTCCCCCTAAAGCGTTGTCGTACCCTCACCTGGACCCTAAACCGTCCCCGTCCCCTAACCCTAACCCTAGCCCGAACCCTAACCCTAACCCTTCCCCGAAGCCTGACCCTCACCCGTCCCTTAATCCTAACTCGTACGCTGACACTAACCCGCGCCCTCACACGTCCGCTCCCCCTAAAGCGTTGTCATACCTTCACCTGGACCCTAAACCGTCCCCGTCCCCTAACCCTAACCCCAGCCCGAACCCTAACCCTAACCCTTCCCCGAAACCTGACCCTCACCCGTCGCCTAATCCTAACCCGTACGCTGACACTAACCCGCGCCCTCACACGTACGCTCCCCCTTAAGCATTGTCGTACCCTCACCTGGACCCTAAACCGTCCCCGTCCCCTAACCCTAACCCTAGCCCGAACCCTAACCCTAACCCTTCCCCGAAGCCTGACCCTCACCCGTCCCCTAATCCTAACCCGTACGCTGACACTAACCCGCGCCCTCACACGTACGCTCCCCCTAAAGCGTTGTCGTACCCTCACCTGGACCCTAAACCGTCCCCGTCCCCTAACCCTAACCCTAGCCCGAACCCTAACCCTAACCCTTCCCCGAAGCCTGACCCTCACCCGTCCACTAATCCTAACCCGTACGCTGACACTAACCCGTGCCCTCACACGTACGCTCCCCCTAAAGCATTGTCGTACCCTCAACTGGACCCTAAACCGTCCCCGTCCCCTAACCCTAACCCTAGCCCGAACCCTCACCCTAACACTTCCCCGAAGCCTGACCCTCACACGCCCCATAATCCTAACCCGTACGCTGACACTAACCCGCGCCCGCACACGTACGCTCCCCCTAAAGCGTTGTCGTACCCTCACCTGGACCCTAAACCGTCCCCGTCCCCTAACCCTAACCCTAGCCCGAACCCTAACCCTAACCCTTCCCCGAAGCCTGACCCTCACCCGTCCCCTAACCCTAACCCGTACGCTGACACTAACCCGCGCCCTCACACGTCCGCTCCCCCTAAAGCGTTGTCGTACCCTCACCTGGACCCTAAACCGTCCCCGTCCCCTAACCCTAACCCTAGCCCGAACCCTAACCCTAACCCTTCCCCGAAGCCTGACCCTCACCCGTCCCCTAACCTTAACCCGTACGCTGACACTAACCCGCGCCCTCACACGTACGCTCCCCCTAAAGCGTTGTCGTACCCTCACCTGGACTCTAAACCGTCCCCGTCCCCTAACCCTAACCCTAGCCCGAACCCTAACCCTAACCCTTCCCCGAAGCCTGACACTCCCCCGTCCCCTAATCCTAACCCGTACGCTGACACTAACCCGCGCCCTCACACGTACGCTCCCCCTAAAGCGTTGTCGTACCCTCACCTGGACCCTAAACCGTCCCCGTCCCCTAACCGTAACCCTAGCCCGAACCCTAACCCTAACCCTTCCCCGAAGCCTGACCCTCACCAGTCCCCTAATCCTAACCCGTACGCTGACACTAACCCGCGCCCTCACACGTACGCTCCCCCTAAAGCGTTGTCGTACCCTCACCTGGACCCTAAACCGTCCCCGTCCCCTAACCCTAACCCTAGCCCGAACCCTAACCCTAACCCTTCCCCGAAGACTGACCCTCACCCGTCCCCTAATCCTAACCCGTACGCTGACACTAACCCGCGCCCTCACACGTACGCTCCCCCTAAAGCGTTGTCGTACCCTCACCTGGACCCTAAATCGTCCCCGTCCCCTAACCCTAACCCTAGCCCGAACCCGAACCCTAACCCTTCCCCGAAGCCTGACCCTCACCCGCCCCCAATCCTAACCCGTACGCTGACACTAACCCGCACCCTCACACGTACGCTCCCCCTAAAGCGTTGTCGTACCCTCACCTGGACCCTAAACCGTCCCAGTCCCCTAACCCTAACCGTAGCCCGAACCCTAACCCTAACCCTTCCCCGAAGCCTGACCCTCACCCGTCCCCTAATCCTAACCTGTACGCTGACACTAACCCGCGCCCTCACACGTCCGCTCCCCCTTAAGCGTTGTCGTACCCTCACCTGGACCCTAACCCGTCCCCGTCCCCTAACCCTAACCCTAGCCCGAACCCTAACCCTAACCCTTCCCCGAAGCCTGACCCTCACCCGTCCCCTAATCCTAACCCGTACGCTGACACTAACCCGCGCCCTCACACGTACGCTCCCCCTAAAGCGTTGTCGTACCCTCACCTGGACCCTAAACCGTACCCGTCCCCTAACCCTAACCCTAGCCCGAACCCTAACCCTAACCCTTCCCCGAAGCCTGACCCTCACCCGTCCCCTAATCCTAACCCGTACGCTGACACTAACCCGTGCCCTCACACGTACGCTCCCCCTAAAGCGTTGTCGTACCCTCAACTGGACCCTAAACCGTCCCCGTCCCCTAACCCTAACCCTAGCCCGAACCCTCACCCTAACACTTCCCCGAAGCCTGACCCTCACCCGTCCCCTAATCCTAACCCGTACGCTGACACTAACCCGCGCCCTCACACGTACGCTCCCCCTAAAGCGTTGTCGTACCCTCACCTGGACCCTAAACCGTCCCCGTCCCCTAACCCTAACCCTAGCCCGAACCCTCACCCTAACCCTTCCCCGAAGCCTGACCCTCACCCGTCCCCTAACCCTAACCTGTACGCTGACACTAACCCGCGCCCTCACACGGCCGCTCCCCCTAAAGCGTTGTCGTACCCTCACCTGGACCCTAAACCGTCCCCGTCCCCTAACCCTAACCCTAGCCCGAACCCTAACCCTAACCCTTCCCCGAAGCCTGACCCTCACCCGTCCCCTAATCCTAACCCGTACGCTGACACTAACCCGCGCCCTAACACGTACGCTCCCCCTAAAGCGTTGTCGTACCCTCACCTGGACCCTAAACCGTCCCCGTCCCCTAACCCTAACCCTAGCCCGAACCCTAACCCTAACCCTTCCCCGAAGCCTGACAATCCCCCGTCCCCTAAACCTAACCCGTACGCTGACACTAACCCGCGCCCTCACACGTACGCTCCCCCTAAAGCGTTTTCGTACCCTCACCTGGACCCTAAACCGTCCCCGTCCCCTAACCCTAACCCTAGCCCGAACCCTAACCCTAACCCTTCCCCGAAGCCTGACCCTCACCCGTCCCCTAATCCTAACCCGTACGCTGACACTAACCCGCGCCCTCACACGTACGCTCCCCCTAAAGCGTTGTCGTACCCTCACCTGGACCCTAAACCGTCCGCGTCCCCTAACCCTAACCCTAGCCCGAACCCTAACCCTAACCCTTCCCCGAAGCCTGACCCTCACCCGTCCCTTAATCCTAACCCGTACGCTGACACTAACCCACGCCCTCACACGTCCGCTCCCCCTAAAGCGTTGTCATACCCTCACCTGGACCCTAAACCGTCCCCGTCCCCTAACCCTAACCCTAGCCCGAACCCTAACCCTAACCCTTCCCCGAAACCTGACCCTCACCCGTCGCCTAATCCTAACCCGTACGCTGACACTAACCCGCGCCCTCACACGTACGCTCCCCCTTAAGCATTGTCGTACCCTCACCTGGACCCTAAACCGTCCCCGTCCCCTAACCCTAACCCTAGCCCGAACCCTAACACTAACCCTTCCCCAAAGCCTGACCCTCACCCGTCCCCTAATCCTAACCCGTACGCTGACACTAACCCGCGCCCTCACACGTACGCTCCCCCTAAAGCTTTGTCGTACCCTCACCTGGACCCTAAACCCTCCCCGTCCCCTAACCCTAACCCTAGCCTGAACCCTAACCCTAACACTTCCCCGAAGCCTGACCCTCACCCGTCCCCTAATCCTAACCCGTACGCTGACACTAACCTGCGCCCTCACACGTACGCTCCCCCTAAAGCGTTGTTGTACCCTCACCTGGACCCTAAACCGTCCCCGTCCCCTAACCCTAACCCTAGCCCGAACCCTAAACCTAACCCTTCCCCGAAGCCTGACCCTCACCCGTCCCCTAATCCTAAACCGTACGCTGACACTAACCCGCGCCCGCACACGTACGCTCCCCCTAAAGCGTTGTCGTACCCTCACCTGGACCCTAAACCGTCCCCGTCCCCTAACCCTAACCCTAGCCCGAACCCTAACCCTAACACTTCCCCGAAGCCTGACCCTCACCCGTCCCCTAATCCTAACCCGTACGCTGACACTAACCCGCGCCCTCACACGTACGCTCCCCCTAAAGCGTTGTCGTACCCTCACCTGGACCCTAAACCGTCCCAGTCCCCTAACCCTAACCCTAGCCCGAACCCTAAACCTAACCCTTCCCCGAAGCCTGACCCTCACCCGTCCCCTAATCCTAACCTGTACGCTGACACTAACCCGCGCCCTCACACGTCCGCTCCCCCTTAAGCGTTGTCGTACCCTCACCTGGACCCTAAACCGTCCTCGTCCCCTAACCCTAACCCTAGCCCGAACCCTAACCCTAACACTTCCCCGAAGCCTGACCCTCACCCGTCCCCTAATCCTAACCCGTACGCTGACACTAACCCGCGCCCTCACACGTACGCTCCCCCTAAAGCGTTGTCGTACCCTCACCTGGACCCTAAACCGTCCCCGTCCCCTAACCCTAACCCTAGCCCGAACCCTAACCCTAACCCTTCCCCGAAGCCTGACCCTCACCCGTCCCCTAATCCTAACCCGTACGCTGACACTAACCCGTGCCCTCACACGTACGCTCCCCCTAAAGCGTTGTCGTACCCTCAACTGGACCCTGAACCGTCCCCGTCCCCTAACCCTAACCCTAGCCCGAACCCTCACCCTAACACTTCCCCGAAGCCTGACCCTCACACGCCCCCTAATCCTAACCCGTACGCTGACACTAACCCGCGCCCGCACACGTACGCTCCCCCTAAAGCGTTGTCGTACCCTCACCTGGACCCTAAACCGTCCCCGTCCCCAAACCCTAACCCTAGCCCGAACCCTAACCCTAACACTTCCCCGAAGCCTGACCCTCACCCGTCCCCTAATCCTAACCCGTACGCTGACACTAACCCGCGCCCTCACACGTACGCTCCCCCTAAAGCGTTGTCGTACCCTCACCTGGACCCTAAACCGTCCCCGTCCCCTAACCCTAACCCTAGCCCGAACCCTAACCCTAACCCTTCCCCGAAGCCTGACCCTCACCCGTCCCCTAACCCTAACCTGTACGCTGACACTAACCCGCGCCCTCACACGTCCGCTCCCCCTAAAGCGTTGTCGTACCCTCACCTGGACCCTAAACCGTCCCCGTCCCCTAACCCTAACCCTAGCCCGAACCCTAGCCCTAACACTTCCCCGAAGCCTGACCCTCACCCGTCCCCTAATCCTAACCCGTACGCTGACACTAACCCGCGCCCTCACACGTACGCTCCCCCTAAAGCGTTGTCGTACCCTCACCTGGACCCTAAACCGTCCCCGTCCCCTAACCCTAACCCTAGCCCTAACCCTAACCCTAACCCTTCCCCGAAGCCTGACACTCCCCCGTCCCCTAATCCTACCCCGTACGCTGACACTAACCCGCACCCTCACACATACGCTCCCCCTAAAGCGTTGTCGTACCCTCACCTGGACCCTAAACCATCCCTGTCCCCTAACCGTAACCCTAGCCCGAACACTAACCCTAACCCTTCCCCGAAGCCTGACCCTCACCCGTCCCCTAATCCTAACCCGTACGCTGACACTAACCCGCACCCTCACACGTACGCTCCCCCTAAAGCGTTGTCGTACCCTCACCTGGACCCTAAACCATCCCTGTCCCCTAACCGTAACCCTAGCCCGAACCCTAACCCTAACCCTTCCCCGAAGCCTCACCCTCACCCGTCCCCTAATCCTAACCCGTACGCTGACACTAACCCGCGCCCTCACACGTACGCTCCCCCTAAAGCGTTGTCGTACCCTCAGCTGGACCCTAAACCGTCCCCGTCCCCAAACCCTAACCCTAGCGCGAACCCTAACCCTTCCCCGAAGCCTGACCCTCACCCGTCCCCTAATCCTAACCCGTACGCTGACACTAACCCGCGCCCTCACACGTACGCTCCCCCTAAAGCGTTGTCGTACCCTCACCTGGACCCTAAACCGTCCCCGTCCCCTAACCCTAACCCTAGCCCGAACCCTAACCCTAACCCTTCCCCGAAGCCTGACCCTCACCCGTCCCCTAATCCTAACCCGTACGCTGACACTAACCCCTGCCCTCACACGTACGCTCCCCCTAAAGCGTTGTCGTACCCTCACCTGGACCCTAAACCGTCCCCGTCCCCTAACCCTAACCCTAGCCCGAACCCTCACCCTAACCCTTCCCCGAAGCCTGACCCTCACACGCCCCCTAATCCTAACCCGTACGCTGACACTAAACCGCGCCCGCACACGTACGCTCCCCCTAAAGCGTTGTAGTACCCTCACCTGGACCCTAAACCGTCCCCGTCCCCTAACCCTAACCCTAGCCCGAACCCTCACCCTAACCCTTCCCCGAAGCCTGACCCTCACACGCCCCCTAATCCTAACCCGTACGCTGACACTAACCCGCGCCCGCACACGTACGCTCCCCCTAAAGCGTTGTCGTACCCTGACCTGGACCCTAAACCCTCCCCGTCCCCTAACCCTAACCCTAGCCTGAACCCTAACCCTAACACTTCCCCGAAGCCTGACCCTCACCTGTCCCCTAATCCTAACCCGTACGCTGACACTAACCTGCGCCCTCACACGTACGCTCCCCCTAAAGCGTTGTCGTACCCTCACCTGGACCCTAAACCGTCCCCGTCCCCTAACCCTAACCCTAGCCCGAACCCTAAACCTAACCCTTCCCCGAAGCCTGACCCTCACCCGTCCCCTAATCCTAAACCGTACGCTGACACTAACCCGCGCCCGCATACGTACGCTCTCCCTAAAGCGTTGTCGTCCCCTCACCTGGACCCTAAACCGTCCCCGTCCCCTAACCCTAACCCTAGCCCGAACCCTAACCCTAACCCTTCCCCGAAGCCTGACCCTCACCCGTCCCCTAATCCTAACCCGTACGCTGACACTAACCCGCGCCCTCACACGTACGCTCCCCCTAAAGCGTTCTCGTACCCTCACCTGGACCCTAAACCGTCCCAGTCCCCTAACCCAAACCCTAGCCCGAACCCTAACGCTAACCCTTCCCCGAAGCCTGACCCTCACCCGTCCCCTAATCCTAACCTGTACGCTGACACTAACCCGCGCCCTCACACGTCCGCTCCCCCTTAAGCGTTGTCGTACCCTCACCTGGACCCTAAACCGTCCCCGTCCCCTAACCCTAACCCTAGCCCGAACCCTAACCCTAACCCTTCCCCGAAGCCTGACCCTCACCCGTCCCCTAATCCTAACCCGTACGCTTACACTAACCCGCGCCCGCACACGTACGCTCCCCCTAAAGCGTTGTCGTACCCTCACCTGGACCCTAAACCGTCCCCGTCCCCTAACCCTAACCCTAGCCCGAACCCTAACCCTAACCCTTCCCCGAAGCCTGACCCTCACCCGTCCCCTAACCCTAACCTGTACGCTGACACTAACCCGCGCCCTCACACGTCCGCTCCCCCTAAAGCGTTGTCGTACCCTCACCTGGACCCTAAACCGTCCCCGTCCCCTAACCCTAACCCTAGCCCGAACCCTAGCCCTAACCCTTCCCCGAAGCCTGACCCTCACCCGTCCCCTAATCCTAACCTGTACGCTGACACTAACCCGCGCCCTCACACGTACGCTCCCCCTAAAGCGTTGTCGTACCCTCACCTGGACCCTAAACCGTCCCCGTCCCCTAACCCTAACCCTAGCCCGAAACCTAACCCTAACCCTTCCCCGAAGCCTGACACTCCCCCGTCCCCTAATCCTAACCCGTACGCTGACACTAACCCGCACCCTCACACGTACGCTCCCCATTAAGCGTTGTCGTACCCTCACCTGGACCCTAAACCGTCCCCGTCCCATAACCGTAACCCTAGCCCGAACCCTAACCCTAACCCTTCCCCGAAGCCTGACCCTCACCCGTCCCCTAATCCTAACCCGTACGCTGACACTAACCCGCGCCCTCACACGTACGCTCCCCCTAAAGCGTTGTCGTACCCTCACCTGGACCCTAAACCGTCCCCGTCCCCTAACCCTAACCCTAGCCCGAACCCTAACCCTAACACTTCCCCGAAGCCTGACCCTCACCCGTCCCCTAATCCTAACCCGTACGCTGACACTAACCCCTGCCCTCACACGTACGCTCCCCCTAAAGCGTTGTCGTACCCTCACCTGGACCCTAAACCGTCCCCGTCCCCTAACCCTAACCCTAGCCCGAACCCTCACCCTAACCCTTCCCCGAAGCCTGACCCTCACACGCCCCCTAATCCTAACCCGTACGCTGACACTAACCCGCGCCCGCACACGTACGCTCCCCCTAAAGCGTTGTAGTACCCTCACCTGGACCCTAAACTGTCCCCGTCCCCTAACCCTAACCCTAGCCCGAACCCTCACCCTAACCCTTCCCCGAAGCCTGACCCTCACACGCCCCCTAATCCTAACCCGTACGCTGACACTAACCCGCGCCCGCACACGTACGCTCCCCCTAAAGCGTTGTCGTACCCTCACCTGGACCCTAAACTGTCCCCGTCCCCTAACCCTAACCCTAGCCCGAACCCTAACCCTAACCCTTCCCCGAAGCCTGACACTCACCCGTCCCCTAATCCTAACCCGTAAACTGACACTAACCCACGCCCTCACACATATGCTCCCCCTAAAGCGTTGTCGTACCCTCACCTGGACCCTAACCCGTCCCCGTCCCCTAACCCTAACCCTAGCCCGAACCCTAACCCTAACCCTTCCCCGAAGCCTGACCCTCACCCGTCCCTTAATCCTAACCCGTACGCTGACTCTAACCCGCGCCCTCTCACGTCCGCTCCCCCTAAAGCGTTGTCATACCCTCACCTGGACCCTAAACCGTCCCCGTCCCCTAACCCTAACCCTAGCCCGAACCCTAACCCTAACCCTTCCCCGAAACCTGACCCTCACCCGTCCCCTAATCCTAACCCGTACGCTGACACTAACCCGCGCCCTCACACGTACGCTCCCCCTTAAGCGTTGTCGTACCCTCACCTGGACCCTAAACCGTCCCCGTCCCCTAACCCTAACCCTAGCCCGAACCCTAACCCTAACCCTTCCCCAAAGCCTGACCCTCACCCGTACCCTAATCCTAACCCGTACGCTGACACTAACCCGCGCCCTCACATGTACGCTCCCCCTAAAGCGTTGTCGTACCCTCACCTGGACCCTAAACCGTCCCCGTCCCCTAACCCTAACCCTAGCCCGAACCCTCACCCTAACCCTTCCCCGAAGCCTGACCCTCACCCGTCCCCTAATCCTAACCCGTACGCTCACACTAACCCGCGCCCTCACACGTACGCTCCCCCTAAAGCGTTGTCGTACCCTCACCTGGACCCTAAACCGTCCCCGTCCCCTAACCCTAACCCTAGCCCGAACCCTAAACCTAACCCTTCCCCGAAGCCTGACCCTCACCCGTCCCCTAATCCTAAAACGTACGCTGACACTAACCCGTGCCCGCACACGTACGCTCCCCCTAAAGCGTTGTCGTACCCTCACCTGGAACCTAAACCGTCCCCGTCCCCTAACCCTAACCCTAGCCCGAACCCTAACCCTAACCCTTCCCCGAAGCCTGACCCTCAACCGTCCCCTAATCCTAACCCGTACGCTGACACTAACCCGCGCCCTCACACGTACGCTCCCCCTAAAGCGTTGTCGTACCCTCACCTGGACCCTAAACCGTCCCCGTCCCCTAACCCTAACCCTAGCCCGAACCCTAACCCTAACCCTTCCCCGAAGCCTGACCCTCACCCGTCCCCTAATCCTAACCTGTACGCTGACACTAACCCGCGCCCTCACACGTCCGCTCCCCCTTAAGCGTTGTCGTACCCTCACCTGGACCCTAAACCGTCCCCGTCCCCTAACCCTAACCCTAGCCCGAACCCTAACCCTAACCCTTCCCCGAAGCCTGACCCTCACCCGTCCCCTAATCCTAACTCGTACGCTGACACTAACCCGCGCCCTCACACGTACGCTCCCCCTAAAGCGTTGTCGTACCCTCACCTGGACCCTAAACCGTCCCCGTCCCCTAACCCTAACCCTAGCCCGAACCCTAAACCTAACCCTTCCCCGAAGCCTGACCCTCACCCGTCCCCTAATCCTAAACCGTACGCTGACACTAACCCGTGCCCGCACACGTACGCTCCCCCTAAAGCGTTGTCGTACCCTCACCTGGAACCTAAACCGTCCCCGTCCCCTAACCCTAACCCTAGCCCGAACCCTAACCCTAACCCTTCCCCGAAGCCTGACCCTCACCCGTCCCCTAATCCTAACCCGTACGCTGACACTAACCCGCGCCCTCACACGTACACGCCCCCTAAAGCGTTGTCGTACCCTCACCTGGACCCTAAACCGTCCCCGTCCCCTAACCCTAACCCTAGCCCGAACCCTAAACCTAACCCTTCCCCGAAGCCTGACCCTCACCCGTCCCCTAATCCTAAACCGTACGCTGACACTAACCCGCGCCCGCACACGTACGCTCCCCCTAAAGCGTTGTCGTACCCTCACCTGGACCCTAAACCGTCCCCGTCCCCTAACCCTAACCCTAGCCCGAACCCTAACCCTAACCCTTCCCCGAAGCCTGACCCTCACCCGTCCCCTAATCCTAACCCGTACGCTGACACTAACCCGCGCCCTCACACGTATGCTCCCCCTAAAGCGTTGTCGTACCCTCACCTGGACCCTAAACCGTCCCCGTCCCCTAACCCTAACCCTAGCCCTAACCCTAACCCTAACCCTTCCCCGAAGCCTGACCCTCACCCGTCCCCTAATCCTAACCCGTACGCTGACACTAACCCGCGCCCTCACACGTCCGCTCCCCCTAAAGCGTTGTCATACGCTCACCTGGACCCTAAACCGTCCCCGTCCCCTAACCCTAACCATAGCCCGAACCCTAACCCTAACCCTTCCTCGAAACCTGACCCTCACCTGTCCCCTAATCCTAACCCGTACGCTGACACTAACCCGCGCCCTCACACGTACGCTCCCCCTTAAGCGTTGTCGTACCCTCACCTGGACCCTAAACCGTCCCCGTCCCCTAACCCTAACCCTAGCCCGAACCCTAACCCTAACCCTTCCCCAAAGCCTGACCGTCACCCGTCCCCTAATCCTAACCCGTACGCTGACACTAACCCGCGCCCTCACACGTACGCTCCCCCTAAAGCGTTGTCGTACCCCCACCTGGACCCTAAACCGTCCCCGTCCCCTAACCCTAACCCTAGCCCGAACCCTAACCCTAACCCTTCCCCGAAGCCTGACCCTCACCCGTCCCCTAATCCTAACCCGTACGCTGACACTAACCCGCGCCCTCACACGTACGCTCCCCCTAAAGCGTTGTCGTACCCTCACCTGGACCCTAAATCGTCCCCGTCCCCTAACCCTAACCCTAGCCCGAACCCGAACCCTAACCCTTCCCCGAAGCCTGACCCTCACCCGCCCCCAATCCTAACCCGTACGCTGACACTAACCCGCACCCTCACACGTACGCTCCCCCTAAAGCGTTGTCGTACCCTCACCTGGACCCTAAACCATCCCTGTCCCCTAACCCTAACCCTAGCCCGAACCCTAACCCTAACCCTTCCCCGAAGCCTGACCCTCACCCGTCCCCTAACCCTAACCTGTACGCTGACACTAACCCGCGCCCTCACACGTCCGCTCCCCCTAAAGCGTTGTCGTACCCTCACCTGGACCCTAAACCGTCCCCGTCCCCTAACCCTAACCCTAGCCCGAACCCTAGCCCTAACCCTTCCCCGAAGCCTGACCCTCACCCGTCCCCTAATCCTAACCCGTACGCTGACACTAACCCGCGCCCTCACACGTACGCTCCCCCTAAAGCGTTGTCGTACCCTCACCTGGACCCTAAACCGTCCCCGTCCCCTAACCCTAACCCTAGCCCGAACCCTAACCCTAACCCTTCCCCGAAGCCTGACACTCCCCCGTCCCCTAATCCTAACCCGTACGCTGACACTAACCCGCACCCTCACACGTACGCTCCCCCTAAAGCGTTGTCGTACCCTCACCTGGACCCTAAACCATCCCTGTCCCCTAACCGTAACCCTAGCCCGAACCCTAACCCTAACCCTTCCCCGAAGCCTGACCCTCACCCGTCCCCTAATCCTAACCCGTACGCTGACACTATCCCGCGCCCTCACACGTACGCTCCCCCTAAAGCGTTGTCGTACCCTCAGCTGGACCCTAAACCGTCCCCGTCCCCAAACCCTAACCCTAGCCCGAACCCTAACCCTTCCCCGAAGCCTGACCCTCACCCGTCCCCTAATCCTAACCCGTACGCTGACACTAACCCGCGCCCTCACACGTACGCTCCCCCTAAAGCGTTGTCGTACCCTCACCTGGACCCTAAACCGTCCCCGTCCCCTAACCCTAACCCTAGCCCGAACCCTAACCCTAACCCTTCCCCGAAGCCTGACCCTCACCCGTCCCCTAATCCTAACCCGTACGCTGACACTAACCCCTGCCCTCACACGTACGCTCCCCCTAAAGCGTTGTCATACCCTCACCTGGACCCTAAACCGTCACCGTCCCATAACCCTAACCCTAGCCCGAACCCTCACCCTAACCCTTCCCCGAAGCCTGACCCTCACACGCCCCCTAATCCTAACCCGTACGCTGACACTAACCCGCGCCCGCACACGTACGCTCCCCCTAAAGCGTTGTAGTACCCTCACCTGGACCCTAAACCGTCCCCGTCCCCTAACCCTAACCCTAGCCCGAACCCTCACCCTAACCCTTCCCCGAAGCCTGACCCTCACACGCCCCCTAATCCTAACCCGTACGCTGACACTAACCCGCGCCCGCACACGTACGCTCCCCCTAAAGCGTTGTCGTACCCTCACCTGGACCCTAAACCCTCCCCGTCCCCTAACCCTAACCCTAGCCTGAACCCTAACCCTAACACTTCCCCGAAGCCTGACCCTCACCCGTCCCCTAATCCTAACCCGTACGCTGACACTAACCTGCGCCCTCACACGTACGCTCCCCCTAAAGCGTTCTCGTACCCTCACCTGGACCCTAAACCGTCCCAGTCCCCTAACCCAAACCCTAGCCCGAACCCTAACGCTAACCCTTCCCCGAAGCCTGACCCTCACCCGTCCCCTAATCCTAACCTGTACGCTGACACTAACCCGCGCCCTCACACGTCCGCTCCCCCTTAAGCGTTGTCGTACCCTCACCTGGACCCTAAACCGTCCCCGTCCCCTAACCCTAACCCTAGCCCGAACCCTAACCCTAACCCTTCCCCGAAGCCTGACCCTCACCCGTCCCCTAATCCTAACCCGTACGCTTACATTAACCCGCGCCCGCACACGTACGCTCCCCCTAAAGCGTTGTCGTACCCTCACCTGGACCCTAAACCGTCCCCGTCCCCTAACCCTAACCCTAGCCCGAACCCTAACCCTAACACTTCCCCGAAGCCTGACCCTCACCCGTCCCCTAATCCTAACCCGTACGCTGACACTAACCCGCGCCCTCACACGTACGCTCCCCCTAAAGCATTGTCGTACCCTCACCTGGACCCTAAACCGTCCCCGTCCCCTAACCCTAACGCTAGCCCGAACCCTAACCCTAACCCTTCCCCGAAGCCTGACCCTCACCCGTCCCCTAACCCTAACCTGTACGCTGACACTAACCCGCGCCCTCACACGTCCGCTCCCCCTAAAGCGTTGTCGTACCCTCACCTGGACCCTAAACCGTCCCCGTCCCCTAACCCTAACCCTAGCCCGAACCCTAACCCTAACCCTTCCCCGAAGCCTGACCCTCACCCGTCCCCTAATCCTAACCCGTACGCTTACATTAACCCGCGCCCGCACACGTACGCTCCCCCTAAAGCGTTGTCGTACCCTCACATGGACCCTAAACCGTCCCCGTCCCCTAACCCTAACCCTAGCCCGAACCCTAACCCTAACACTTCCCCGAAGCCTGACCCTCACCCGTCCCCTAATCCTAACCCGTACGCTGACACTAACCCGCGCCCTCACACGTACGCTCCCCCTAAAGCGTTGTCGTACCCTCACCTGGACCCTAAACCGTCCCCGTCCCCTAACCCTAACGCTAGCCCGAACCCTAACCCTAACCCTTCCCCGAAGCCTGACCCTCACCCGTCCCCTAACCCTAACCTGTACGCTGACACTAACCCGCGCCCTCACACGTCCGCTCCCCCTAAAGCGTTGTCGTACCCTCACCTGGACCCTAAACCGTCCCCGTCCCCTAACCCTAACCCTAGCCCGAACCCTAGCCCTAACCCTTCCCCGAAGCCTGACCCTCACCCGTCCCCTAATCCTAACCCGTACGCTGACACTAACCCGCGCCCTCACACGTACGCTCCCCCTAAAGCGTTGTCGTACCCTCACCTGGACCCTAAACCGTCCCCGTCCCCTAACCCTAACCCTAGCCCGAAACCTAACCCTAACCCTTCCCCGAAGCCTGACACTCCCCCGTCCCCTAATCCTAACCCGTACGCTGACACTAACCCGCACCCTCACACGTACGCTCCCCCTAAAGCGTTGTCGTACCCTCACCTGGACCCTAAACCGTCCCCGTCCCCTAACCGTAACCCTAGCCCGAACCCTAACCCTAACACTTCCCCGAAGCCTGACCCTCACCCGTCCCCTAATCCTAACCCGTACGCTGACACTAACCCGCGCCCTCACACGTACGCTCCCCCTAAAGCGTTGTCGTACCCTCACCTGGACCCTAAACCGTCCCCGTCCCCTAACCCTAACCCTAGCCCGAACCCTAACCCTAACCCTTCCCCGAAGCCTGACCCTCACCCGTCCCCTAATCCTAACCCGTACGCTGACACTAACCCGCGCCCTCACACGTACGCTCCCCCTAAAGCGTTGTCGTACCCTCACCTGGACCCTAAACCGTCCCCGTCCCCTAACCCTAACCCTAGCCCGAACCCTAACCCTAACCCTTCCCCGAAGCCTGACCCTCACCCGTCACCTAATCCTAACCTGTACGCTGACACTAACCCGCGCCCTCACACGTCCACTCCCCCTTAAGCGTTGTCGTACCCTCACCTGGACCCTAAACCGTCCCCGTCCCCTAACCCTAACCCTAGCCCGAACCCTAACCCTAACCCTTCCCCGAAGCCTGACCCTCACCCGTCCCCTAATCCTAACCCGTACGCTGACACTAACCCGCGCCCTCACACGTACGCTCCCCCTAAAGCGTTGTCGTACCATCACCTGGACCCTAAACCGTCCCCGTCCCCAAACCCTAACCCTAGCCCGAAACCTAACCCTTCCCCGAAGCCTGACCCTCACCTGTCCCCTAATCCTAACCCGTACGCTGACACTAACCCGCGCCCTCACACGTACGCTCCCCCTAAAGCGTTGTCGTACCCTCACCTGGACCCTAAACCGTCCCCGTCCCCTAACCCTAACCCTAGCCCGAACCCTAACCCTAACCCTTCCCCGAAGCCTGACCCTCACCCGTCCCCTAATCCTAACCCGTACGCTGACACTAACCCCTGCCCTCACACGTACGCTCCCCCTAAAGCGTTGTCCTACCCTCACCTGGACCCTAAACCGTCCCCGTCCCCTAACCCTAACCCTAGCCCGAACCCTCACCCTAACCCTTCCCCGAAGCCTGACCCTCACACGCCCCCTAATCCTAACCCGTACGCTGACACTAACCCGCGCCCGCACACGTACGCTCCCCCTAAAGCGTTGTAGTACCCTCACCTGGACCCTAAACTGTCCCCGTCCCCTAACCCTAACCCTAGCCCGAACCCTCACCCTAACCCTTCCCCGAAGCCTGACCCTCACACGCCCCCTAATCCTAACCCGTACGCTGACACTAACCCGCGCCCGCACACGTACGCTCCCCCTAAAGCGTTGTCGTACCCTCACCTGGACCCTAAACCGTCCCCGTCCCCTAACCCTAACCCTAGCCCGAACCCTAACCCTAACCCTTCCCCGAAGCCTGACACTCACCCGTCCCCTAATCCTAACCCGTAAGCTGACACTAACCCACGCCCTCACACATATGCTCCCCCTAAAGCGTTGTCGTACCCTCACCTGGACCCTAACCCGTCCCCATCCCCTAACCCTAACCCTAGCCCGAACCCTAACCCTAACCCTTCCCCGAAGCCTGACCCTCACCCGTCCCTTAATCCTAACCCGTACGCTGACACTAACCCGCGCCCTCTCACGTCCCCTCCCCCTAAAGCGTTGTCATACCCTCACCTGGACCCTAAACCGTCCCCGTCCCCTAACCCTAACCCTAGCCCGAACCCTAACCCTAACCCTTCCCCGAAGCCTGACCCTCACCCGTCCCCTAATCCTAACCCGTACGCTGACACTAACCCGCGCCCTCACACGTACGCTCCCCCTTAAGCGTTGTCGTACCCTCACCTGGACCCTAAACCGTCCCCGTCCCCTAACCCTAACCCTAGCCCGAACCCTAACCCTAACCCTTCCCCAAAGCCTGACCCTCACCCGTACCCTAATCCTAACCCGTACGCTGACACTAACCCGCGCCCTCACATGTACGCTCCCCCTAAAGCGTTGTCGTACCCTCACCTGGACCCTAAACCGTCCCCGTCCCCTAAATCTAACCCTAGCCCGAACCCTCACCCTAACCCTTCCCCGAAGCCTGACCCTCACCCGTCCCCTAATCCTAACCCGTACGCTGACACTAACCCGCGCCCTCACACGTACGCTCCCCCTAAAGCGTTGTCGTACCCTCACCTGGACCCTAAACCGTCCCCGTCCCCTAACCCTAACCCTATCCCGAACCCTAAACCTAACCCTTCCCCGAAGCCTGACCCTCACCCGTCCCCTAATCCTAAACCGTACGCTGACACTAACCCGTGCCCGCACACGTACGCTCCCCCTAAAGCGTTGTCGTACCCTCACCTGGAACCTAAACCGTCCCCGTCCCCTAACCCTAACCCTAGCCCGAACCCTAACCCTAACCCTTCCCCGAAGCCTGACCCTCACCCGTCCCCTAATCCTAACCCGTACGCTGACACTAACCCGCGCCCTCACACGTACGCTCCCCCTAAAGCGTTGTCGTACCCTCACCTGGACCCTAAACCGTCCCCGTCCCCTAACCCTAACCCTAGCCCGAACCCTAACCCTAACCCTTCCCCGAAGCCTGACCCTCACCCGTCCCCTAATCCTAACCTGTACGCTGACACTAACCCGCGCCCTCACACGTCCGCTCCCCCTTAAGCGTTGTCGTACCCTCACCTGGACCCTAAACCGTCCCCGTCCCCTAACCCTAACCCTAGCCCGAACCCTAACCCTAACCCTTCCCCGAAGCCTGACCCTCACCCGTCCCCTAATCCTAACCCGTACGCTGACACTAACCCGCGCCCTCACACGTACGCTCCCCCTAAAGCGTTGTCGTACCCTCACCTGGACCCTAAACCGTCCCCGTCCCCTAACCCTAACCCTAGCCCGAACCCTAAACCTAACCCTTCCCCGAAGCCTGACCCTCACCCGTCCCCTAATCCTAAACCGTACGCTGACACTAACCCGTGCCCGCACACGTACGCTCCCCCTAAAGCGTTGTCGTACCCTCACCTGGACCCTAAACCGTCCCCGTCCCCTAACCCTAACCCTAGCCCGAACCCTAACCCTAACCCTTCCCCGAAGCCTGACCCTCACCCGTCCCCTAATCCTAACCCGTACGCTGACACTAACCCGCGCCCTCACACGTATGCTCCCCCTAAAGCGTTGTCGTACCCTCACCTGGACCCTAAACCGTCCCCGTCCCCTAACCCTAACCCTAGCCCGAACCCTAACCCTAACCCTTCCCCGAAGCCTGACCCTCACCCGTCCCCTAATCCTAACCCGTACGCTGACACTAACCCGCGCCCTCACACGTCCGCTCCCCCTAAAGCGTTGTCATACGCTCACCTGGACCCTAAACCGTCCCCGTCCCCTAACCCTAACCATAGCCCGAACCCTAACCCTAACCCTTCCTCGAAACCTGACCCTCAACTGTCCCCTAATCCTAACCCGTACGCTGACACTAACCCGCGCCCTCACACGTACGCTCCCCCTTAAGCGTTGTCGTACCCTCACCTGGACCCTAAACCGTCCCCGTCCCCTAACCCTAACCCTAGCCCGAACCCTAACCCTAACCCTTCCCCAAAGCCTGACCCTCACCCGTCCCCTAATCCTAACCCGTACGCTGACACTAACCCGCGCCCTCACACGTACGCTCCCCCTAAAGCGTTGTCGTACCCTCACCTGGACCCTAAACCGTCCCCGTCCCCTAACCCTAACCCTAGCCCGAACCCTAACCCTAACCCTTCCCCGAAGCCTGACCCTCACCCGTCCCCTAATCCTAACCCGTACGCTGACACTAACCCGCGCCCTCACACGTACGCTCCCCCTAAAGCGTTGTCGTACCCTCACCTGGACCCTAAACCGTCCCCGTCCCCTAACCCTAACCCTAGCCCGAACCCTAAACCTAACCCTTCCCCGAAGCCTGACCCTCACCCGTCCCCTAATCCTAAACCGTACGCTGACACTAACCCGCGCCCGCACACGTACGCTCCCCCTAAAGCGTTGTCGTACCCTCACCTGGACCCTAAACCGTCCCCGTCCCCTAACCCTAACCCTAGCCCGAACCCTAACCCTAACCCTTCCCCGAAGCCTGACCCTCACCCGTCCCCTAATCCTAACCCGTACGCTGACACTAACCCGCGCCCTCACACGTATGCTCCCCCTAAAGCGTTGTCGTACCCTCACCTGGACCCTAAACCGTCCCCGTCCCCTAACCCTAACCCTAGCCCGAACCCTAACCCTAACCCTTCCCCGAAGCCTGACCCTCACCCGTCCCCTAATCCTAACCCGTACGCTGACACTAACCCCTGCCCTCACACGTACGCTCCCCCTAAAGCGTTGTCGTACCCTCACCTGGACCCTAAACCGTCCCCGTCCCCTAACCCTAACCCTAGCCCGAACCCTCACCCTAACCCTTCCCCGAAGCCTGACCCTCACACGCCCCCTAATCCTAACCCGTACGCTGACACTAACCCGCGCCCGCACACGTACGCTCCCCCTAAAGCGTTGTAGTACCCTCACCTGGACCCTAAACCGTCCCCGTCCCCTAACCCTAACCCTAGCCCGAACCCTCACCCTAACCCTTCCCCGAAGCCTGACCCTCACACGCCCCCTAATCCTAACCCGTACGCTGACACTAACCCGCGCCCGCACACGTACGCTCCCCCTAAAGCGTTGTCGTACCCTCACCTGGACACTAAACCGTCCCCGTCCCCTAACCCTAACCCTAGCCCGAACCCTAACCCTAACCCTTCCCCGAAGCCTGACCCTCACCCGTCCCCTAATCCTAACCCGTAAGCTGACACTAACCCACGCCCTCACACATACGCTCCCCCTAAAGCGTTGTCGTACCCTCACCTGGACCCTAACCCGTCCCCGTCCCCTAACCCTAACCCTAGCCCGAACCCTAACCCTAACCCTTCCCCGAAGCCTGACCCTCACCCGTCCCTTAATCCTAACCCGTACGCTGACACTAACCCGCGCCCTCTCACGTCCGCTCCCCCTAAAGCGTTGCCATACCCTCACCTGGACCCTAAACCGTCCCCGTCCCCTAACCCTAACCCTAGCCCGAACCCTAACCCTAACCCTTCCCCGAAACCTGACCCTCACCCGTCCCCTAATCCTAACCCGTACGCTGACACTAACCCGCGCCCTCACACGTACGCTCCCCCTTAAGCGTTGTCGTACCCTCACCTGGACCCTAAACCGTCCCCGTCCCCTAACCCTAACCCTAGCCCGAACCCTAACCCTAACCCTTCCCCAAAGCCCGACCCTCACCCGTACCCTAATCCTAACCCGTACGCTGACACTAACCCGCGCCCTCACATGTACGCTCCCCCTAAAGCGTTGTCGTACCCTCACCTGGACCCTAAACCGTCCCCGTCCCCTAACCCTAACCCTAGCCCGAACCCTCACCCTAACCCTTCCCCGAAGCCTGACCCTCACCCGTCCCCTAATCCTAACCCGTACGCTGACACTAACCCGCGCCCTCACACGTACGCTCCCCCTAAAGCGTTGTCGTACCCTCACCTGGACCCTAAACCGTCCCCGTCCCCTAACCCTAACCCTAGCCCGAACCCTAAACCTAACCCTTCCCCGAAGCCTGACCCTCACCCGTCCCCTAATCCTAAACCGTACGCTGACACTAACCCGTGCCCGCACACGTACGCTCCCCCTAAAGCGTTGTCGTACCCTCACCTGGAACCTAAACCGTCCCCGTCCCCTAACCCTAACCCTAGCCCGAACCCTAACCCTAACCCTTCCCCGAAGCCTGACCCTCACCCGTCCCCTAATCCTAACCCGTACGCTGACACTAACCCACGCCCTCACACGTACGCTCCCCCTAAAGCGTTGTCGTACCCTCACCTGGACCCTAAACCGTCCCCGTCCCCTAACCCTAACCCTAGCCCGAACCCTAATCCTAACCCTTCCCCGAAGCCTGACCCTCACCCGTCCCCTAATCCTAACCTGTACGCTGACACTAACCCGCGCCCTCACACGTCCGCTCCCCCTTAAGCGTTGTCGTACCCTCACCTGGACCCTAAACCGTCCCCGTCCCCTAACCCTAACCCTAGCCCGAACCCTAACCCTAACCCTTCCCCGAAGCCTGACCCTCACCCGTCCCCTAATCCTAACCCGTACGCTGACACTAACCCGCGCCCTCACACGTACGCTCCCCCTAAAGCGTTGTCGTACCCTCACCTGGACCCTAAACCGTCCCCGTCCCCTAACCCTAACCCTAGCCCGAACCCTAACCCTAATCCTTCCCCGAAGCCTAACCCTCACCCGTCCCCTAATCCTAACCTGTACGCTGACACTAACCCGCGCCCTCACACGTCCGCTCCCCCTAAAGCGTTGTCGTACCCTCACCTGGACCCTAAACCGTCCCCGTCCCCTAACCCTAACCCTAGCCCGAACCCTAACCCTAACCCTTCCCCGAAGCCTGACCCTCACCCGTCCCCTAATCCTAACCCGTACGCTGACACTAACCCGCGCCCTCACACGTACGCTCCCCCTAAAGCGTTGTCGTACCCTCACCTGGACCCTAAACCGTCCCCGTCCCCTAACCCTAACCCTAGCCCGAACCCTAACCCTAACACTTCCCCGAAGCCTGACCCTCACCCGTCCCCTAATCCTAACCCGTACGCTGACACTAACCCGCGCCCTCACACGTACACGCCCCCTAAAGCGTTGTCGTACCCTCACCTGGACCCTAATCCGTCCCCGTCCCCTAACCCTAACCCTAGCCCGAACCCTAAACCTAACCCTTCCCCGAAGCCTGACCCTCACCCGTCCCCTAATCCTAAACCGTACGCTGACACTAACCCGCGCCCGCACACGTACGCTCCCCCTAAAGCGTTGTCGTACCCTCACCTGGACCCTAAACCGTCCCCGTCCCCTAACCCTAACCCTAGCCCGAACCCTAACCCTAACACTTCCCCGAAGCCTGACCCTCACCCTTCCCCTAATCCTAACCCGTACGCTGACACTAACCCGCGCCCTCACACGTATGCTCCCCCTAAAGCGTTGTCGTACCCTCACCTGGACCCTAAACCGTCCCCGTCCCCTAACCCTAACCCTAGCCCGAAACCTAACCCTAACCCTTCCCCGAAGCCTGACCCTCACCCGTCCCCTAATCCTAACCCGTACGCTGACACTAACCACTGCCCTCACACGTACGCTCCCCCTAAAGCGTTGTCGTACCCTCACCTGGACCCTAAACCGTCCCCGTCCCCTAACCCTAACCCTAGCCCGAACCCTCACCCTAACACTTCCCCGAAGCCTGACCCTCACACGCCCCCTAATCCTAACCCGTACGCTGACACTAACCCGCACCCGCACACGTACGCTCCCCCTAAAGCGTTGTAGTACCCTCACCTGGACCCTAAACCGTCCCCGTCCCCTAACCCTAACCCTAGCCCGAACCCTCACCCTAACACTTCCCCGAAGCCTGACCCTCACACGCCCCCTAATCCTAACCCGTACGCTGACACTAACCTGCGCCCGCACACGTACGCTCCCCCTAAAGCGTTGTCGTACCCTCACCTGGACCCTAAACCGTCCCCGTCCCCTAACCCTAACCCTAGCCCGAACCCTAACCCTAACCCTTCCCCGAAGCCTGACCCTCACACGTCCCCTAATCCTAACCCGTAAGCTGACACTAACCCACGCCCTCACACATACGCTCCCCCTAAAGCGTTGTCGTACCCTCACCTGGACCCTAACCCGTCCCCGTCCCCTAACCCTAACCCTAGCCCGAACCCTAACCCTAACCCTTCCCCGAAGCCTGACCCTCACCCGTCCCTTAATCCTAACCCGTACGCTGACACTAACCCGCGCCCTCTCACGTCCGCTCCCCCTAAAGCATTGTCATACCCTCACCTGGACCCTAAACCGTCCCCGTCCCCTAACCCTAACCCTAGCCCGAACCCTAACCCTAACCCTTCCCCGAAACCTGACCCTCACCCGTCCCCTAATCCTAACCCGTACGCTGACACTAACCCACGCCCTCACACGTACGCTCCCCCTTAAGCGTTGTCGTACCCTCACCTGGACCCTAAACCGTCCCCGTCCCCTAACCCTAACCCTAGCCCGAACCCTAAACCTAACCCTTCCCCGAAGCCTGACCCTCACCCGTCCCCTAATCCTAAACCGTACGCTGACACTAACCCGTACCCGCACACGTACGCTCCCCCTAAAGCGTTGTCGTACCCTCACCTGGAACCTAAACCGTCCCCGTCCCCTAACCCTAACCCTAGCCCGAACCCTAACCCTAACCCTTCCCCGAAGCCTGACCCTCACCCGTCCCCTAATCCTAACCCGTACGCTGACACTAACCCGCGCCCTCACACGTACGCTCCCCCTAAAGCGTTGTCGTACCCTCACCTGGACCCTAAACCGTCCCCGTCCCCTAACCCTAACCCTAGCCCGAACCCTAACCCTAACCCTTCCCCGAAGCCTGACCCTCACCCGTCCCCTAATCCTAACCTGTACGCTGACACTAACCCGCGCCCTCACACGTCCGCTCCCCCTTAAGCGTTGTCGTACCCTCACCTGGACCCTAAACCGTCCCCGTCCCCTAACCCTAACCCTAGCCCGAACCCTAACCCTAACCCTTCCCCGAAGCCTGACCCTCACCCGTCCCCTAATCCTAACCCGTACGCTGACACTAACCCGCGCCCTCACACGTACGCTCCCCCTAAAGCGTTGTCGTACCCTCACCTGGACCCTAAACCGTCCCCGTCCCCTAACCCTAACCCTAGCCCGAACCCTAACCCTAACCCTTCCCCGAAGCCTAACCCTCACCCGTCCCCTAATCCTAACCTGTACGCTGACACTAACCCGCGCCCTCACACGTCCGCTCCCCCTAAAGCGTTGTCGTACCCTCACCTGGACCCTAAACCGTCCCCGTCCCCTAACCCTAACCCTAGCCCGAACCCTAACCCTAACCCTTCCCCGAAGCCTGACCCTCACCCGTCCCCTAATCCTAACCCGTACGCTGACACTAACCCGCGCCCTCACACGTACGCTCCCCCTAAAGCGTTGTCGTACCCTCACCTGGACCCTAAACCGTCCCCGTCCCCTAACCCTAACCCTAGCCCGAACCCTAACCCTAACACTTCCCCGAAGCCTGACCCTCACCCGTCCCCTAATCCTAAACCGTACGCTGACACTAACCCGCGCCCGCACACGTACGCTCCCCCTAAAGCGTTGTCGTACCCTCACCTGGACCCTAAACCGTCCCCGTCCCCTAACCCTAACCCTAGCCCGAACCCTAACCCTAACCCTTCCCCGAAGCCTGACCCTCACCCGTCCCCTAATCCTAAACCGTACGCTGACACTAACCCGCGCCCGCACACGTACGCTCCCCCTAAAGCGTTGTCGTACCCTCACCTGGACCCTAAACCGTCCCCGTCCCCTAACCCTAACCCTAGCCCGAACCCTAACCCTAACCCTTCCCCGAAGCCTGACCCTCACCCGTCCCCTAATCCTAACCCGTACGCTGACACTAACCCGCGCCCTCACACGTATGCTCCCCCTAAAGCGTTGTCGTACCCTCACCTGGACCCTAAACCGTCCCCGTCCCCTAACCCTAACCCTAGCCCGAACCCTAACCCTAACCCTTCCCCGAAGCCTGACCCTCACCTGTCCCCTAATCCTAACCTGTACGCTGACACTAACCCGCGCCCTCACACGTCCGCTCCCCCTTAAGCGTTGTCGTACCCTCACCTGGACCCTAAACCGTCCCCGTCCCCTAACCCTAACCCTAGCCCGAACCCTAACCCTAACACTTCCCCGAAGCCTGACCCTCACCCGTCCCCTAATCCTAACCCGTACGCTGACACTAACCCGCGCCCTCACACGTACGCTGCCCCTAAAGCGTTGTCGTACCCTCACCTGGACCCTAAACCGTCCCCGTCCCCTAACCCTAACCCTAGCCCGAACCCTAACCCTAACCCTTCCCCGAAGCCTGACCCTCACCCGTCCCCTAATCCTAACCCGTACGCTGACACTAACCCACGCCCTCACACGTACGCTCCCCCTAAAGCGTTGTCGTACCCTCACCTGGACCCTAACCCGTCCCCGTCCCCTAACCCTAACCCTAGCCCGAACCCTAACCCTAAGCCTTCCCCGAAGCCTGACCCTCACCCGTCCCTTAATCCTAACCCGTACGCTGACACTAACCCGCGCCCTCACACGTCCGCTCCCCCTAAAGCATTGTCATACGCTCACCTGGACCCTAAACCGTCCCCGTCCCCTAACCCTAACCATAGCCCGAACCCTAACCCTAACCCTTCCTCGAAACCTGACCCTCACCTGTCCCCTAATCCTAACCCGTACGCTGACACTAACCCGCGCCCTCACACGTACGCTCCCCCTTAAGCGTTGTCGTACCCTCACCTGGACCCTAAACCGTCCCCGTCCCCTAACCCTAACCCTAGCCCGAACCCTAACCCTAACCCTACCCCAAAGCCTGACCCTCACCCGTCCCCTAATCCTAACCCGTACGCTGACACTAACCCGCGCCCTCACACGTACGCTCCCCCTAAAGCGTTGTCGTACCCTCACCTGGACCCTAAACCGTCCCCGTCCCCTAACCCTAACCCTAGACCGAACCCTAACCCTAACCCTTCCCCGAAGCCTGACCCTCACCCGTCCCCTAATCCTAACCCGTACGCTGACACTAACCCGCGCCCTCACACGTACGCTCCCCCTAAAGCGTTGTCGTACCCTCACCTGGACCCTAAACCGTCCCCGTCCCCTAACCCTAACCCTAGCCCGAACCCTAAACCTAACCCTTCACCGAAGCCTGACCCTCACCCGTCCCCTAATCCTAAACCGTACGCTGACACTAACCCGCGCCGGCACACGTACGCTCCCCCTAAAGCGTTGTCGTACCCTCACCTGGACCCTAAACCGTCCCCGTCCCCTAACCCTAACCCTAGCCCGAACCCTAACCCTAACCCTTCTCCGAAGCCTGACCCTCACCCGTCCCCTAATCCTAACCCGTACGCTGACACTAACCCGCGCCCTCACACGTATGCTCCCCCTAAAGCGTTGTCGTACCCTCACCTGGACCCTAAACCGTCCCCGTCCCCTAACCCTAACCCTAGCCCGAACCCTAACCCTAACCCTTCCCCGAAGCCTAACCCTCACCCGTCCCCTAATCCTAACCTGTACGCTGACACTAACCCGCGCCCTCACACGTCCGCTCCCCCTTAAGCGTTGTCGTACCCTCACCTGGACCCTAAACCGTCCCCGTCCCCTAACCCTAACCCTAGCCCGAACCCTAACCCTAACACTTCCCCGAAGCCTGACCCTCACCCGTCCCCTAATCCTAACCCGTACGCTGACACTAACCCGCGCCCTCACACGTATGCTCCCCCTTAAGCGTTGTCGTACCCTCACCTGGACCCTAAACCGTCCCCGTCCCCTAACCCTAACCCTAGCCCGAACCCTAACCCTAACCCTTCCCCAAAGCCTGACCCTCACCCGTCCCCTAATCCTAACCCGTACGCTGACACTAACCCGCGCCCTCACACGTACGCTCCCCCTAAAGCGTTGTCGTACCCTCACCTGGACCCTAAACCGTCCCCGTCCCCTAACCCTAACCCTAGCCCGAACCCTAACCCTAACCCTTCCCCGAAGCCTGACCCTCACCCGTCCCCTAATCCTAACCCGTACGCTGACACTAACCCGCGCTCTCACACGTACGCTCCCCCTAAAGCGTTGTCGTACCCTCACCTGGACCCTAAACCGTCCCCGTCCCCTAACCCTAACCCTAGCCCGAACCCTAACCCTAACCCTTCCCCGAAGCCTGACCCTCACCCGTCCCCTAATCCTAACCCGTACGCTGACACTAACCCGCGCTCTCACACGTACGCTCCCCCTAAAGCGTTGTCGTACCCTCACCTGGACCCTAAACCGTCCCCGTCCCCTAACCCTAACCCTAACCCTAGCCCGAACCCTAACCCTAACCCTTCCCCGAAGCCTGACCCTCACCTGTCCCCTAATCCTAAACCGTACGCTGACTCTAACCCGCGCCCTCACACGTACGCTCCCCCTAAAGCGTTGTCGTACCCTCAACTGGACCCTAACCCGTCCCCGTCCCCTAACCCTAACCCTAGCCCGAACCCTAACCCTAACCCTTCCCCGAAGCCTGACCCTCACCCGTCCCCTAATCCTAACCCGTACGCTGACACTAACCCGCGCCCTCACACGTACGCTCCCCCTAAAGCGTTGTCGTACCCTCACCTGGACCCTAAACCGTCCCCGTCCCCTAACCCTAACCCTAGCACGAACCCTAAACCTAACCCTTCCCCGAAGCCTGACCCTCACCCGTCCCCTAATCGTAACCCGTACGCTGACACTAACCCGCACCCTCACACGTATGCTCCCCCTAAAGCGTTGTCGTACCCTCACCTGGACCCTAAACCGTCCCCGTCCCCTAAACCTAACCCTAGCCCGAACCCTAACCCTAACCCTTCCCCGAAGCCTGACCCTCACCCGTCCCCTAATCCTAAACCGTACGCTGACACTAACCCGCGCTCTCACACGTACGCTCCCCCTAAAGCGTTGTCGTACCCTCACCTGGACCCTAAACCGTCCCCGTCCCCTAACCCTAACCCTAACCCTAGCCCGAACCCTAACCCTAACCCTTCCCCGAAGCCTGACCCTCACCCGTCCCCTAATCCTAACCCGTACGCTGACTCTAACCCGCGCCCTCACACGTACGCTCCCCCTAAAGCGTTGTCGTACCCTCAACTGGACCCTAAACCGTCCCCGTCCCCTAACCCTAACCCTAGCCCGAACCCTAACCCTAACCCTTCCCCGAAGCCTGACCCTCACCCGTCCCCTAATCCTAACCCGTACGCTGACACTAACCCGCGCCCTCACACGTACGCTCCCCCTAAAGC
Organism: Grampus griseus; assembly: GCF_964374135.1. Taxonomy (NCBI): domain Eukaryota; kingdom Metazoa; phylum Chordata; class Mammalia; order Artiodactyla; family Delphinidae; genus Grampus; species Grampus griseus. The sequence continues at coordinate 170,467 of NW_028133249.1, read as the reverse complement.
GTTGTCGTAGCCTCACCTGGACCCTAAACCGTCCCCGTCCCCTAAACCTAACCCTAGCCCGAACCCTAACCCTAACCCTTCCCCGAAGCCTGACCCTCACCCGTCCCCTAATCCTAACCCGTACGCTGACACTAACCCGCGCTCTCACACGTACGCTCCCCCTAAAGCGTTGTCGTACCCTCACCTGGACCCTAAACCGTCCCCGTCCCCTAACCCTAACCCTAACCCTAGCCCGAACCCTAACCCTAACCCTTCCCCGAAGCCTGACCCTCACCTGTCCCCTAATCCTAAACCGTACGCTGACTCTAACCCGCGCCCTCACACGTACGCTCCCCCTAAAGCGTTGTCGTACCCTCAACTGGACCCTAAACCGTCCCCGTCCCCTAACCCTAACCCTAGCCCGAACCCTAACCCTAACCCTTCCCCGAAGCCTGACCCTCACCCGTCCCCTAATAATAACCCGTACGCTGACACTAACCCGCGCCCTCACACGTACGCTCCCCCTAAAGCGTTGTCGTACCCTCACCTGGACCCTAAACCGTCCCCGTCCCCTAACCCTAACCCTAGCCCGAACCCTAACCCTAACCCTTCCCCGAAGCCTGACCCTCACCCGTCCCCTAATCCTAACCCGTACGCTGACACTAAACTGCGCCCTAACACGTACGCTCCCCCTAAAGCGTTGTCGTACCCTCACCTGGACCCTAAACCGTCCCCGTCCCCTAACCCTAACCCTAGCCCGAACCCTAACCCTAACCCTTCCCCGAAGACTGACCCTCACCCGTCCCCTAATCCTAACCCGTACGCTGACACTAACCCGCGCCCTCACACGTACGCTCCCCCTAAAGCGTTGTCGTACACTCACCTGGACCCTAAACCGTCCCCGTCCCCTAACCCTAACCCTAGCCCGAACCCTAACCCTAACACTTCCCCGAAGCCTGACCCTCACCCGTCCCCTAATCCTAACCCGTACGCTGACACTAAACCGCCCCTTCACACGTACGCTCCCCCTAAAGCGTTGTCGTACCCTCACCTGGACCCTAAACCGTACCCGTCCCCTAACCCTAACCCTAGCCCGAACCCTAACCCTAACCCTTCCCCGAAGCCTGACCCTCACCCGTCCCCTAATCCTAACCCGTACGCTGACACTAACCCGCGCCCTCACACGTACGCTCCCCCTAAAGCGTTGTCGTACCCTCTCCTGGACCCTAAACCGTCCCCGTCCCCTAACCCTAACCCTAGCCCGAACCCTAACCCTAACACTTCCCCGAAGCCTGACCCTCACCCGTCCCCTAAACCTAACCCGTACGCTGACACTAACCCACACCCTCACACGTACGCTCCCCCTAAAGCGTTGTCGTACCCTCACCTGGACCCTAAATCGTCCCCGTCCCCTAACCCTAGCCCGAACCCTAACCCTAACCCTTCCCCGAAGCCTGACCCTCACCCGCCCCCAATCCTAAACCGTACGCTGACACTAACCCGCGCCCTCACACGTACGTTCCCCCTAAAGCGTTGTCGTACCCTCACCTGGACCCTAAACCGTCCCCGTCCCCTAACCCTAACCCTAGCCCGAACCCTAACCCTAACCCTTCCCCGAAGCCTGACCCTCACCCGTCCCCTAATCCTAACCCGTACGCTGACACTAACCCACGCCCTCACACGTACGCTCCCCCTAAAGCGTTGTCGTACCCTCACCTGGACCCTAACCCGTCCCCGTCCCCTAACCCTAACCCTAGCCCGAACCCTAACCCTAACCCTTCCCCGAAGCCTGACCCTCACCCGTCCCTTAATCCTAACCCTTACACTGACACTAACCCGCGCCCTCACACGTCCGCTCCCCCTAAAGCGTTGTCATACCCTCACCTGGACCCTAAACCGTCCCCGTCCCCTAACCCTAACCCTAGCCCGAACCCTAACCCTAACCCTTCCCCGAAACCTGACCCTCACCCGTCCCCTAATCCTAACCCGTACGCTGACACTAACCCGCACCCTCACACGTACGCTCCCCCTTAAGCGTTGTCGTACCCTCACCTGGACCCTAAACCGTCCCCGTCCCCTAACCCTAACCCTAGCCCGAACCCTAAACCTAACCCTTCCCCAAAGCCTGACCCTCACCCGTCCCCTAATCCTAACCCGTACGCTGACACTAACCCGCGCCCTCACACGTACGCTCCCCCTAAAGCGTTGTCGTACCCTCACCTGGACCCTAAACCGTCCCCGTCCCCTAACCCTAACCCTAGCCCGAACCCTAAGCCTAACCCTTCCCCGAAGCCTGACCCTCACCCGTCCCCTAATCCTAACCCGTACGCTGACACTAACCCGCGCCCTCACACGTACGCTCCCCCTAAAGCGTTGTCGTACCCTCACCTGGACCCTAAACCGTCCCCGTCCCCTAACCCTAACCCTAGCACGAACCCTAAACCTAACCCTTCCCCGAAGACTGACCCTCACCCGTCCCCTAATCGTAAACCGTAAGCTGACACTAACCCGCGCCCTCACACGTATGCTCCCCCTAAAGCGTTGTCGTACCCTCACCTGGACCCTAAACCGTCCCCGTCCCCTAACCCTAACCCTAGCCCGAACCCTAACCCTAACCCTTCCCCGAAGCCTGACCCTCACCCGTCCCCTAATCCTAACCCGTACGGTGACACTAAGCCGCGCCCTCACACGTACGCTCCCCCTAAAGCGTTGTCGTACCCTCACCTGGACCCTAAACCGTCCCCGTCCCCTAACCCTGACCCTAGCCCGAACCCTAACCCTAACCCTTCCCCGAAGCCTGACCCTCACCCGTTCCCTAATCCTAACCCGTACGCTGACACTAACCCGCGCCCTCACACGTACGCTCCCCCTAAAGTGTTGTCGTACCCTCACCTGGACCCTAAACCGTCCCCGTCCCCTAACCCTAACCCTAGCCCGAACCCTAACCCTAAACCTTCCCCGAAGCCTGACACTCACCCGTCCCCTAATCCTAACCCGTACGCTGACACTAAACCGCGCCCTCACACGTACGCTCCCCCTAAAGCGTTGTCGTACCCTCACCTGGATCCTAAACCGTCCCCGTACCCTAACCCTAACCCTAGCCCGAACCCTAACCCTAAACCTTCCCCGAAGCCTGACCCTCACCCGTCCCCTAATCCTAAACCGTACGCTGACACTAACCCGCGCTCTCACACGTACGCTCCCCCTAAAGCGTTGTCGTACCCTCACCTGGACCCTAAACCGTCCCCTTCCCCTAACCCAAACCCTAACCCTAGCCCGAACCTTAACCCTAACCCTTCCCCGAAGCCTGACCCTCACCCGTCCCCTAATCCTAACCCGTACGCTGACTCTAACCCGCGCCCTCACACGTACGCTCCCCCTAAAGCGTTGTCGTACCCTCAACTGGACCCTAAACCGTCCCCGTCCCCTAACCCTAACCCTAGCCCGAACCCTAACCCTAACCCTTCCCCGAAGCCTGACCCTCACCCGTCCCCTAATCCTAACCCGTACGCTGACACTAACCCGCGCCCTCACACGTACGCTCCCCCTAAAGCGTTGTCGTACCCTCACCTGGACCCTAAACCGTCCCCGTCCCCTAACCCTAACCCTAGCACGAACCCTAACCCTAACCCTTCCCCGAAGCCTGACCCTCACCCGTCCCCTAATCCTAACCCGTACGCTGACACTAACCCGCGCCCTCACACGTACGCTCCCCCTAAAGCGTTGTCGTACCCTCACCTGGACCCTAAACCGTCCCCGTCCCCTAACCGTAACCCTAGCCCGTACCCTAACCCTAACCCTTCCCCGAAGCCTGATCCTCACCCGTCCCCTAATCCTAACCCGTACGCTGACACTAACCCGCGCCCTCACACGTACGCTCCCCCTAAAGCGTTGTCGTACCCTCACCTGGACCCTAAACCGTCCCCGTCCCCTAACCCTAACCCTAGCCCGAACCCTAACCCTAACCCTTCCCCGAAGCCTGACCCTCACCCGTCCCCTAATCCTAACCCGTACGCTGACACTAACCCGCGCCCTCACACGTACGCTCCCCCTAAAGCGTTGTCGTACCCTCACCTGGACCCTAAACCGTCCCCGTCCCCTAACCCTAACCCTAGCCCGAACCCTAACCCTAACCCTTCCCAGAAGCCTGACCATCACCCGTCCCCTAATCCTAACCCGTACGCTGACACTAACCCGTGCCCTCACACGTACGCTCCCCCTAAAGCGTTGTCGTACCCTCACCTGGACCCTACACCGTCCCCGTCCCCTAACCCTAACCCTAGCCCGAACCCTCACCCTAACCCTTCCCCGAAGCCTGACCCTCACACGCCCCCTAATCCTAACCCGTACGCTGACACTAACCCACGCCCTCACACGTACGCTCCCCCTAAAGCGTTGTCGTACCCTCACCTGGACCCTAACCCGTCCCCGTCCCCTAACCCTAACCCTAGCCCAAACCCTAACCCTAACCCTTCCCCGAAGCCTGAACCTCACCCGTCCCTTAATCCTAACCCGTACGCTGACACTAACCCGCGCCCTCACACGTCCGCTCCCCCTAAAGCGTTGTCATACCCTCACCTGGACCCTAAACCGTCCCCATCCCCTAACCCTAACCCTAGCCCGAACCCTAACCCTAACCCTTCCCCGAAACCTGACCCTCACCCGTCCCCTAATCCTAACCCGTACGCTGACACTAACCCGCGCCCTCACACGTACGCTCCCCCTTAAGCGTTGTCGTACCCTCACCTGGACCCTAAACCGTCCCCGTCCCCTAACCCTAACCCTAGCCCGAACCCTAACCCTAACCCTTCCCCGAAGCCTGACCCTCACCCGTCCCCTACTCCTAACCCGTACGCTGACACTAACCCGCGCCCTCACACGTACGCTCCCCCTAAAGCGTTGTCGTACACTCACCTGGACCCTAAACCGTCCCCGTCCCCTAACCCTAACCCTAGCCCGAACCCTAACCCTAACCCTTCCCCGAAGCCTGACCCTCACCCGTCCCCCAATCCTAAACCGTACGCTGACACTAACCCGCGCCCTCACACGTACGCTCCCCCTAAAGCGTTGTCGTACTCTCACCTGGACCCTAAACCGTCCCCGTCCCCTAACCCTAACCCTAGCCCGAACCCTAACCCTAACCCTTCCCCGAAGCCTGACCCTCACCCGTCCCCTAATCCTAACCCGTACGCTGACACTAACCCGCGCCCTCACACGTACGCTCCCCCTAAAGCGTTGTCGTACCCTCACCTGGACCCTAAACCGTCCCCGTCCCCTAACCCTAACCCTAGCCCGAACCCTAACCCTAAACCTTCCCCGAAGCCTGACCCTCACCCGTCCCCTAATCCTAACCCGTACGCTGACACTAACCCGCGCCCTCACACGTACGCTCCCCCTAAAGCGTTGTCGTACCCTCACCTGGACCCTAAACCGTCCCCGTCCCCTAACCCTAACCCTAGCCCGTACCCTAACCCTAAACCTTCCCCGAAGCCTGACCCTCACCCGTCCCCTAATCCTATCCCGTACGCTGACACTAACCCGCGCCCTCACACGTACGCTCCCCCTAAAGCGTTGTCGTACCCTCACCTGGACCCTAAACCGTCCCCGTCCCCTAACCCTAACCCTAGCCCGAACCCTAACCCTAACCCTTCCCAGAAGCCTGACCCTCACCCGTCCCCTAATCCTAACCCGTACGCTGACACTAACCCGTGCCCTCACACGTACGCTCCCCCTAAAGCGTTGTCGTACCCTCACCTGGACCCTAAACCGTCCCCGTCCCCTAACCCTAACCCTAGCCCGAACCCTCACCCTAACCCTTCCCCGAAGCCTGACCCTCACACGCCCCCTAATCCTAACCCGTACGCTGACACTAACCCGCGCCCGCACACGTACGCTCCCCCTAAAGCGTTGTCGTACCCTCACCTGGACCCTAAACCGTCCCCGTCCCCTAACCCTAACCCTAGCCCGAACCCTAACCCTAACCCTTCCCCGAAGCCTGACCCTCACCCGTCCCCTAATCCTAACCCGTACGCTGACACTAACCCGCGCCCTCACACGTACGCTCCCCCTAAAGCGTTGTCGTACCCTCACCTGGACCCTAAACCGTCCCCGTCCCCTAACCCTAACCCTAGCCCGAACCCTCACCCTAACCCTTCCCCGAAGCCTGACCCTCACACGCCCCCTAATCCTAACCCGTACGCTGACACTAACCCGCGCCCGCACACGTACGCTCCCCCTAAAGCGTTGTCGTACCCTCACCTGGACCCTAAACCGTCCCCGTCCCCTAACCCTAACCCTAGCCCGAACCCTAACCCTAACCCTTCCCCGAAGCCTGACCCTCACCCGTCCCCTAATCCTAACCCGTACGCTGACACTAACCCGCGCCCTCACACGTACGCTCCCCCTAAAGCGTTGTCGTACCCTCACCTGGACCCTAAACCGTCCCCGTCCCCTAACCCTAACCCTAGCCCGAACCCTCACCCTAACCCTTCCCCGAAGCCTGACCCTCACACGCCCCCTAATCCTAACCCGTACGCTGACACTAACCCGCGCCCGCACACGTACGCTCCCCCTAAAGCGTTGTCGTACCCTCACCTGGACCCTAAACCGTCCCCGTCCCCTAACCCTAACCCTAGCCCGAACCCTAACCCTAACCCTTCCCCGAAGCCTGACCCTCACCCGTCCCCTAATCCTAACCCGTACGCTGACACTAACCCGCGCCCTCACACGTACGCTCCCCCTAAAGCGTTGTCGTACCCTCACCTGGACCCTAAACCGTCCCCGTCCCCTAACCCTAACCCTAGCCCGAACCCTCACCCTAACCCTTCCCCGAAGCCTGACCCTCACCTGTCCCCTAATCCTAACCCGTACGCTGACACTAACCCGCGCTCTCACACGTATGCTCCCCCTAAAGCGTTGTCGTACCCTCACCTGGACCCTAAACCGTCCCCGTCCCCTAACCCTAACCCTAGCCCGAACCCTAACCCTAACCCTTCCCCGAAGCCTGACCCTCACCCGTCCCCTAATCCTAACCCGTACGCTGACACTAAACCGCGCCCTCACACGTACGCTCCCCCTAAAGCGTTGTCGTACCCTCACCTGGACCCTAAATCGTCCCCGTCCCCTAACCCTAACCCTAGCCCGAACCCTAACCCTAACCCTTCCCCGAAGCCTGACCCTCACCCGACCCCAATCCTAACCCGTACGCTGACACTAACCCGCGCCCTCACACGTACGCTCCCCCTAAAGCGTTGTCGTACCCTCACCTGGACCCTAAACCGTCCCCGTCCCCTAACCCTAACCCTAGCCCGAACCCTAACCCTAACCCTTCCCAGAAGCCTGACCCTCACCCGTCCCCTAATCCTAACCCGTACGCTGACACTAACCCGTGCCCTCACACGTACGCTCCCCCTAAAGCGTTGTCGTACCCTCACCTGGACCCTAAACCGTCCCCGTCCCCTAACCCTAACCCTAGCCCGAACCCTCACCCTAACCCTTCCCCGAAGCCTGACCCTCACACGCCCCCTAATCCTAACCCGTACGCTGACACTAACCCGCGCCCGCACACGTACGCTCCCCCTAAAGCGTTGTCGTACCCTCACCTGGACCCTAAACCGTCCCCGTCCCCTAACCCTAACCCTAGCCCGAACCCTAACCTTAACCCTTCCCCGAAGCCTGACCCTCACCCGTCCCCTAATCCTAACCCGTACGCTGACACTAACCCGCGCCCTCACACGTACGCTCCCCCTAAAGCGTTGTCGTACCCTCACCTGGACCCTAAACCGTCCCCGTCCCCTAACCCTAACCCTAGCCCGAACCCTAACCCTAACCCTTCCCCGAAGCCTGACCCTCACCCGTCCCCTAATCCTAACCCGTACGCTGACACTAAACCGCGCCCTCACACGTACGCTCCCCCTAAAGCGTTGTCGTACCCTCACCTGGACCCTAACCCGTCCCCGTCCCCTAACCCTAACCCTAGCCCGAACCCTAACCCTAACCCTTCCCCGAAGCCTGAACCTCACCCGTCCCTTAATCCTAACCCGTACGCTGACACTAACCCGCGCCCTCACACGTCCGCTCCCCCTAAAGCGTTGTCATACCCTCACCTGGACCCTAAACCGTCCCCATCCCCTAACCCTAACCCTAGCCCGAACCCTAACCCTAACCCTTCCCCGAAACCTGACCCTCACCCGTCCCCTATTCCTAACCCGTACGCTGACACTAACCCGCGCCCTCACACGTACGCTCCCCCTTAAGCGTTGTCGTACCCTCACCTGGACCCTAAACCGTCCCCGTCCCCTAACCCTAACCCTAGCCCGAACCCTAACCCTAACCCTTCCCCGAAGCCTGACCCTCACCCGTCCCCTAATCCTAACCCGTACGCTGACACTAACCCGCGCCCTCACATGTACGCTCCCCCTAAAGCGTTGTCGTACCCTCACCTGGACCCTAAACCGTCCCCGTCCCCTAACCCTAACCCTAGCCCGAACCCTAACCCTAACCCTTCCCCGAAGCCTGACCCTCACCCGTCCCCCAATCCTAAACCGTACGCTGACACTAACCCGCGCTCTCACACGTACGCTCCCCCTAAAGCGTTGTCGTACTCTCACCTGGACCCTAAACCGTCCCCGTCCCCTAACCCTAACCCTAGCCCGAACCCTAACCCTAACCCTTCCCCGAAGCCTGACCCTCACCCGTCCCCTAATCCTAACCCGTACGCTGACACTAACCCGCGCCCTCACACGTACGCTCCCCCTAAAGCGTTGTCGTACCCTCACCTGGACCCTAAACCGTCCCCGTCCCCTAACCCTAACCCTAGCCCGAACCCTAACCCTAACCCTTCCCCGAAGCCTGACCCTCACCCGTCCCCTAATCCTAACCCGTACGCTGACACTAACCCGCGCCCTCACACGTACGCTCCCCCTAAAGCGTTGTCGTACCCTCACCTGGACCCTAAACCGTCCCCGTCCCCTAACCCTAACCCTAGCCCGTACCCTAACCCTAACCCTTCCCCGAAGCCTGACCCTCACCCGTCCCCTAATCCTATCCCGTACGCTGACACTAACCCGCGCCCTCACACGTACGCTCCCCCTAAAGCGTTGTCGTACCCTCACCTGGACCCTAAACCGTCCCCGTCCCCTAACCCTAACCCTAGCCCGAACCCTAACCCTAACCCTTCCCAGAAGCCTGACCCTCACCCGTCCCCTAATCCTAACCCGTACGCTGACACTAACCCGTGCCCTCACACGTACGCTCCCCCTAAAGCGTTGTCGTACCCTCACCTGGACCCTAAACCGTCCCCGTCCCCTAACCCTAACCCTAGCCCGAACCCTCACCCTAACCCTTCCCCGAAGCCTGACCCTCACACGCCCCCTAATCCTAACCCGTACGCTGACACTAACCCGCGCCCGCACACGTACGCTCCCCCTAAAGCGTTGTCGTACCCTCACCTGGACCCTAAACCGTCCCCGTCCCCTAACCCTAACCCTAGCCCGAACCCTAACCCTAACCCTTCCCCGAAGCCTGACCCTCACCCGTCCCCTAATCCTAACCCGTACGCTGACACTAACCCGCGCCCGCACACGTACGCTCCCCCTAAAGCGTTGTCGTACCCTCACCTGGACCCTAAACCGTCCCCGTCCCCTAACCCTAACCCTAGCCCGAACCCTAACCCTAACCCTTCCCCGAAGCCTGACCCTCACCCGTCCCCTAATCCTAACCCGTACGCTGACACTAACCCGCGCCCTCACACGTACGCTCCCCCTAAAGCGTTGTCGTACCCTCACCTGGACCCTAAACCGTCCCCGTCCCCTAACCCTAACCCTAGCCCGAACCCTCACCCTAACCCTTCCCCGAAGCCTGACCCTCACCTGTCCCCTAATCCTAACCCGTACGCTGACACTAACCCGCGCTCTCACACGTATGCTCCCCCTAAAGCGTTGTCGTACCCTCACCTGGACCCTAAACCGTCCCCGTCCCCTAACCCTAACCCTAGCCCGAACCCTAACCCTAACCCTTCCCCGAAGCCTGACCCTCACCCGTCCCCTAATCCTAACCCGTACGCTGACACTAAACCGCGCCCTCACACGTACGCTCCCCCTAAAGCGTTGTCGTACCCTCACCTGGACCCTAAATCGTCCCCGTCCCCTAACCCTAACCCTAGCCCGAACCCTAACCCTAACCCTTCCCCGAAGCCTGACCCTCACCCGACCCCAATCCTAACCCGTACGCTGACACTAACCCGCGCCCTCACACGTACGCTCCCCCTAAAGCGTTGTCGTACCCTCACCTGGACCCTAAACCGTCCCCGTCCCCTAACCCTAACCCTAGCCCGAACCCTAACCCTAACCCTTCCCAGAAGCCTGACCCTCACCCGTCCCCTAATCCTAACCCGTACGCTGACACTAACCCGTGCCCTCACACGTACGCTCCCCCTAAAGCGTTGTCGTACCCTCACCTGGACCCTAAACCGTCCCCGTCCCCTAACCCTAACCCTAGCCCGAACCCTCACCCTAACCCTTCCCCGAAGCCTGACCCTCACACGCCCCCTAATCCTAACCCGTACGCTGACACTAACCCGCGCCCGCACACGTACGCTCCCCCTAAAGCGTTGTCGTACCCTCACCTGGACCCTAAACCGTCCCCGTCCCCTAACCCTAACCCTAGCCCGAACCCTAACCTTAACCCTTCCCCGAAGCCTGACCCTCACCCGTCCCCTAATCCTAACCCGTACGCTGACACTAACCCGCGCCCTCACACGTACGCTCCCCCTAAAGCGTTGTCGTACCCTCACCTGGACCCTAAACCGTCCCCGTCCCCTAACCCTAACCCTAGCCCGAACCCTAACCCTAACCCTTCCCCGAAGCCTGACCCTCACCCGTCCCCTAATCCTAACCCGTACGCTGACACTAAACCGCGCCCTCACACGTACGCTCCCCCTAAAGCGTTGTCGTACCCTCACCTGGACCCTAACCCGTCCCCGTCCCCTAACCCTAACCCTAGCCCGAACCCTAACCCTAACCCTTCCCCGAAGCCTGAACCTCACCCGTCCCTTAATCCTAACCCGTACGCTGACACTAACCCGCGCCCTCACACGTCCGCTCCCCCTAAAGCGTTGTCATACCCTCACCTGGACCCTAAACCGTCCCCATCCCCTAACCCTAACCCTAGCCCGAACCCTAACCCTAACCCTTCCCCGAAACCTGACCCTCACCCGTCCCCTATTCCTAACCCGTACGCTGACACTAACCCGCGCCCTCACACGTACGCTCCCCCTTAAGCGTTGTCGTACCCTCACCTGGACCCTAAACCGTCCCCGTCCCCTAACCCTAACCCTAGCCCGAACCCTAACCCTAACCCTTCCCCGAAGCCTGACCCTCACCCGTCCCCTAATCCTAACCCGTACGCTGACACTAACCCGCGCCCTCACATGTACGCTCCCCCTAAAGCGTTGTCGTACCCTCACCTGGACCCTAAACCGTCCCCGTCCCCTAACCCTAACCCTAGCCCGAACCCTAACCCTAACCCTTCCCCGAAGCCTGACCCTCACCCGTCCCCCAATCCTAAACCGTACGCTGACACTAACCCGCGCTCTCACACGTACGCTCCCCCTAAAGCGTTGTCGTACTCTCACCTGGACCCTAAACCGTCCCCGTCCCCTAACCCTAACCCTAGCCCGAACCCTAACCCTAACCCTTCCCCGAAGCCTGACCCTCACCCGTCCCCTAATCCTAACCCGTACGCTGACACTAACCCGCGCCCTCACACGTACGCTCCCCCTAAAGCGTTGTCTTACCCTCACCTGGACCCTAAACCGTCCCCGTCCCCTAACCCTAACCCTAGCCCGAACCCTAACCCTAACCCTTCCCCGAAGCCTGACCCTCACCCGTCCCCTAATCCTAACCCGTACGCTGACACTAACCCGCGCCCTCACACGTACGCTCCCCCTAAAGCGTTGTCGTACCCTCACCTGGACCCTAAACCGTCCCCGTCCCCTAACCCTAACCCTAGCCCGTACCCTAACCCTAACCCTTCCCCGAAGCCTGACCCTCACCCGTCCCCTAATCCTATCCCGTACGCTGACACTAACCCGCGCCCTCACACGTACGCTCCCCCTAAAGCGTTGTCGTACCCTCACCTGGACCCTAAACCGTCCCCGTCCCCTAACCCTAACCCTAGCCCGAACCCTCACCCTAACCCTTCCCCGAAGCCTGACCCTCACACGCCCCCTAATCCTAACCCGTACGCTGACACTAACCCGCGCCCGCACACGTACGCTCCCCCTAAAGCGTTGTCGTACCCTCACCTGGACCCTAAACCGTCCCCGTCCCCTAACCCTAACCCTAGCCCGAACCCTAACCCTAACCCTTCCCCGAAGCCTGACCCTCACCCGTCCCCTAATCCTAACCCGTACGCTGACACTAACCCGCGCCCTCACACGTACGCTCCCCCTAAAGCGTTGTCGTACCCTCACCTGGACCCTAAACCGTCCCCGTCCCCTAACCCTAACCCCAGCCCGAACCCTCACCCTAACCCTTCCCCGAAGCCTGACCCTCACACGCCCCCTAATCCTAACCCGTACGCTGACACTAACCCGCGCCCGCACACGTACGCTCCCCCTAAAGCGTTGTCGTACCCTCACCTGGACCCTAAACCGTCCCCGTCCCCTAACCCTAACCCTAGCCCGAACCCTAACCCTAACCCTTCCCCGAAGCCTGACCCTCACCCGTCCCCTAATCCTAACCCGTACGCTGACACTAACCCGCGCCCTCACACGTACGCTCCCCCTAAAGCGTTGTCGTACCCTCACCTGTACCCTAAACCGTCCCCGTCCCCTAACCCTAACCCTAGCCCGAACCCTAACCCTAACCCTTCCCCGAAGCCTGACCCTCACCCGTCCCCTAATCCTAACCCGTACGCTGACACTAAACCGCGCCCTCACACGTACGCTCCCCCTAAAGCGTTGTCGTACCCTCACCTGGACCCTAAATCGTCCCCGTCCCCTAACCCTAACCCTAGCCCGAACCCTAACCCTAACCCTTCCCCGAAGCCTGACCCTCACCCGACCCCAATCCTAACCCGTACGCTGACACTAACCCGCGCCCTCACACGTACGCTCCCCCTAAAGCGTTGTCGTACCCTCACCTGGACCCTAAACCGTCCCCGTCCCCTAACCCTAACCCTAGCCCGAACCCTAACCCTAACCCTTCCCCGAAGCCTGACCCTCACCCGACCCCAATCCTAACCCGTACGCTGACACTAACCCGCGCCCTCACACGTACGCTCCCCCTAAAGCGTTGTCGTACCCTCACCTGGACCCTAAACCGTCCCCGTCCCCTAACCCTAACCCTAGCCCGAACCCTAACCCTAACCCTTCCCCGAAGCCTGACCCTCACCCGTCCCCTAATCCTAACCCGTACGCTGACACTAACCCACGCCCTCACACGTACGCTCCCCCTAAAGCGTTGTCGTACCCTCACCTGGACCCTAACCCGTCCCCGTCCCCTAACCCTAACCCTAGCCCGAACCCTAACCCTAACCCTTCCCCGAAGCCTGAACCTCACCCGTCCCTTAATACTAACCCGTACGCTGACACTAACCCGCGCCCTCACACGTCCGCTCCCCCTAAAGCGTTGTCATACCCTCACCTGGACCCTAAACCGTCCCCATCCCCTAACACTAACCCTAGCCCGAACCCTAACCCTAACCCTTCCCCGAAACCTGACCCTCACCCGTCCCCTAATCCTAACCCGTACGCTGACACTAACCCGCGCCCTCACACGTACGCTCCCCCTTAAGCGTTGTCGTACCCTCACCTGGACCCTAAACCGTCCCCGTCCCCTAACCCTAACCCTAGCCCGAACCATAACCCTAACCCTTCCCCGAAGCCTGACCCTCACCCGTCCCCTAATCCTAACCCGTACGCTGACACTAACCCGCGCCCTCACACGTCTGCTCCCCCTAAAGCGTTGTCGTACCCTCACCTGGACCCTAAACCGTCCCCGTCCCCTAACCCTAACCCTAGCCCGAACCCTAACCCTAACCCTTCCCCGAAGCCTGACCCTCACCCGTCCCCTAATCCTAACCCGTACGCTGACACTAACCCGCGCCCTCACACGTACGCTCCCCCTAAAGCGTTGTCGTACCCTCTCCTTTACCCTAAACCGTCCCCGTCCCCTAACCCTAACCCTAGCCCGAACCCTAACCCTAACCCTTCCCCGAAGCCTGACCCTCACCCGTCCCCTAATCCTAACCCGTACGCTGACACTAACCCGCGCCCTCACACGTACGCTCCCCCTAAAGCGTTGTCGTACCCTCACCTGGACCCTAAACCGTCCCCGTCCCCTAACCCTAACCCTAGCCCGAACCCTAACCCTAACCCTTCCCCGAAGCCTGACCCTCACCCGTCCCCTAATCCTAACCCGTACGCTGACACTAACCCGCGTCCTCACACGTACGCTCCCCCAAAGCGTTGTCGTACCCTCACCTGGACCCTAAACCGTCCCCGTCCCCTAACCCTAACCCTAGCCCGAACCCTAACCCTAACCCTTCCCCGAAGCCTGACACTCACCCGTCCCCTAATCCTAACCCGTACGCTGACACTAACCCGCGCCCGCACACGTACGCTCCCCCTAAAGCGTTGTCGTACCCTCACCTGGACCCTAAACCGTCCCCGTCCCCTAACCCTAACCCTAGCCCGAACCCTAACCCTAACCCTTCCCCGAAGCCTGACCCTCACCCGTCCCCTAATCCTAACACGTACGCTGACACTAAACCGCGCCCTCACACGTACGCTCCCCCTAAAGCGTTGTCGTACCCTCACCTGGACCCTAAATCGTCCCCGTCCCCTAACCCTAACCCTAGCCCGAACCCTAACCCTAACCCTTACCCGAAGCCTGACCCTCACCCGTCCCCTAATCCTAACCCGTACGCTGACACTAACCCACGCCCTCACACGTACGCTCCCCCTAAAGCGTTGTCGTACCCTCACCTGGACCCTAACCCGTCCCCGTCCCCTAACCCTAACCCTAGCCCGAACCCTAACCCTAACCCTTCCCCGAAGCCTGAACCTCACCCGTCCCTTAATCCTAACCCGTACGCTGACACTAACACGCGCCCTCACACGTCCGCTCCACCTAAAGCGTTGTCATACCCTCACCTGGACCCTAAACCGTCCCCGTCCCCTAACCCTAACCCTAGCCCGAACCCTAACCCTAACCCTTCCCCGAAACCTGACCCTCACCCGTCCCCTAATCCTAACCCGTACGCTGACACTAACCCGCGCCCTCACACGTACGCTCCCCATTAAGCGTTGTCGTACCCTCACCTGGACCCTAAACCGTCCCCGTCCCCTAATCCTAACCCTAACCCGAACCCTAACCCTAACCCTTCCCCAAAGCCTGACCCTCACCTGTCCCCTAATCCTAACCCGTACGCTGACACTAACCCGCGCCCTCACACGTACGCTCCCCCTAAAGCGTTGTCGTACCCTCACCTGGACCCTAAACCGTCCCCGTCCCCTAACCCTAACCCTAGCCCGAACCCTAACCCTAACCCTTCCCCGAAGCCTGACTCTCACCCGTCCCCTAATCCTAACCCGTACGCTGACACTAACCCACGCCCTCACACGTACGCTCCCCCTAAAGCGTTGTCGTACCCTCACCTGGACCCTAACCCGTCCCCGTCCCCTAACCCTAACCCTAGCCCGAACCCTAACCCTAACCCTTCCCCGAAGCCTGAACCTCACCCGTCCCTTAATCCTAACCCGTACGCTGACACTAACCCGCGCCCTCACACGTCCGCTCCCCCTAAAGCGTTGTCGTACCCTCACCTGGACCCTAAACCGTCCCCGTCCCCTAACCCTAACCCTAGCCCGAACCCTAACCCTAACCCTTCCCCGAAACCTGACCCTCACCCGTCCCCTAATCCTAACCCGTACGCTGACACTAACCCGCGCCCTCACACGTACGCTCCCCCTTAAGCGTTGTCGTACCCTCACCTGGACCCTAAACCGTCCCCGTCCCCTAATCCTAACCCTAACCCGAACCCTAACCCTAACCCTTCCCCAAAGCCTGACCCTCACCCGTCCCCTAATCCTAACCCGTACGCTGACACTAAGCCGCGCCCTCACACGTACGCTCCCCCTAAAGCGTTGTCGTACCCTCACCTGGACCCTAAACCGTCCCCGTCCCCTAACCCTAACCCTAGCCCGAACCCTAACCCTAACCCTTCCCCGAAGCCTGACCCTCACCCGTCCCCTAATCCTAACCCGTACGCTGACACTAACCCGCGCCCTCACACGTACGCTCCCCCTAAAGCGTTGTCGTACCCTCACCTGGACCCTAAACCGTCCCCGTCCCCTAACCCTAACCCTAGCCCGAACCCTAACCCTAACCCTTCCCCGAAGCCTGACCCTCACCCGTCCCCTAATCCTAACCCGTACGCTGACACTAACCCGCGTCCTCACACGTACGCTCCCCCTAAAGCGTTGTCGTACCCTCACCTGGACCCTAAACCGTCCCCGTCCCCTAACCCTAACCCTAGCCCGAACCCTAACCCTAACCCTTCCCCGAAGCCTGACCCTCACCCGTCCCCTAATCCTAACCCGTACGCTGACACTAACCCGTGCCCTCACACGTACGCTCCCCCTAAAGCGTTGTCGTACACTCACCTGGACCCTAAACCGTCCCCGTCCCCTAACCCTAACCCTAGCCCGAACCCTCACTCTAACCCTTCCCCGAAGCCTGACCTTCACACGCCCCCTAATCCTAACCCGTACGCTGACACTAACCCGCGCCCGCACACGTACGCTCCCCCTAAAGCGTTGTCGTACCCTCACCTGGACCCTAAACCGTCCCCGTCCCCTAACCCTAACCCTAGCCCGAACCCTAACCCTAACCCTTCCCCGAAGCCTGACCCTCACCCGTCCCCTAATCCTAACGTGTACGCTGACACTATCCCGCGCCCTCACACGTACGATCCCCCTAAAGCGTTGTCGTACCCTCACCTGGACCCTAAATCGTCCCCGTCCCCTAACCCTAACCCTAGCCCGAAACCTAACCCTAACCCTTCCCCGAAGCCTGACGCTCACCCGCCCCCAATCCTAACCCGTACGCTGACACTAACCCGCGCCCTCACACGTACGCTCCCCCTAAAGCGTTGTCGTACCCTCACCTGGACCCTAAACCGTCCCCGTCCCCTAAACCTAACCCTAGCCCGAACCCTAACCCTAACACTTCCCCGAAGCCTGACCCTCACCCGTCCCCTAATCCTAACCCGTACGCTGACACTAACCCACGCCCTCACACGTACGCTCCCCCTAAAGCGTTGTCGTACCCTCACCTGGACCCTAACCCGTCCCCGTCCCCTAACCCTAACCCTAGCCCGAACCCTAACCCTAACCCTTCCCCGAAGCCTGACCCTCACCCGTCCCCTAATCCTAACCCGTACGCTGACACTAACCCGCGCCCTCACACGTACGCTCCCCCTAAAGCGTTGTCGTACCCTCACCTGGACCCTAAAGCGTCCCCGTCCCCTAACCCTAACCCTAGCCCGAACCCTAACCCTAACCCTTCCCCGAAGCCTGACCCTCACCCGTCCCCTAATCCTAACCCGTACGCTGACACTAACCCGCGCCCTCACACGTACGCTCCCCCTAAAGCGTTGTCGTACCCTCACCTGGACCCTAAAGCGTCCCCGTCCCCTAACCCTAACCCTAGCCCGAACCCTAACCCTAACCCTTCCCCGAAGCCTGACCCTCACCCATCCCCTAATCCTAACCCGTACGCTGACACTAACACACGCCCTCACACGTACGCTCCCCGTAAAGCGCTGTCGTACCCTCACCTGGACCCTAACCCGTCCCCATCCCCTAACCCTAACCCTAGCCCGAACCCTAGCCCTAACCCTTCCCCGAAGCCTGACCCTCACCCGTCCCTTAATCCTAACCCGTACGCTGACACTAACCCGCGCCCTCACACGTCCGCTCCCCCTAAAGCGTTGTCATACCCTCACCTAGACCCTAAACCGTCCCCGTCCCCTAACCCTAACCCTAGCCCGAACCCTAACCCTAACCCTTCCCCGAAACCTGACCCTCACCCGTCCCCTAATCCTAACCCGTACGCTGACACTAACCCGCGCCCTCACACGTACGCTCCCCCTTAAGCGTTGTCGTACCCTCACCTGGACCCTAAACCGTCCTCGTCCCCTAACCCTAACCCTAGCCCGAACCCTAACCCTAACCCTTCCCCAAAGCCTGACCCGCACCCGTCCCCTAATCCTAACCCGTACGCTGACACTAACCCGCGCCCTCACACGTACGCTCCCCCTAAAGCGTTGTCGTACCCTCACCTGGACCCTAACCCGTCCCCGTCCCCTAACCCTAACCCTAGCCCGAAACCTAACCCTAACCCTTCCCCGAAGCCTGACCCTCACCCGTCCCCTAATCCTAACGTGTACGCTGACACTAACCTGCGCCCTCACACGTCCGCTCCCCCTAAAGCGTTGTCGTACCCTCACCTGGACCCTAAACCGTCCCCGTCCCCTAACCCTAACCCTAGCCCGAACCCTAACCCTAACCCTTCCCCGAAGCCTGACCCTCACCCGTCCCCTAATCCTAACCCGTACGCTGACAGTAACCCTCGCCCTCACACGTACGCTCCCCCTAAAGCGTTGTCGTACCTTCACCTGGACCCTAAACCGTCCCCGTCCCCTAAACCTAACCCTAGCCCGAACCCTAATCCTAACCCTTCCCCGAAGCCTGACCCTCACCCGTCCCCTAATCCTAACCCGTACGCTGACACTAACCCGCGCCCTCACACGTACGCTCCCCCTAAAGCGTTGTCGTACCCTCACCTGGACCCTAAACCGTCCTCGTCCCCTAACCCTAACCCTAGCCCGAACCCTAACCCTAACCCTTCCCCGAAGCCTGAACCTCACCCGTCCCCTAATCCTAAGCCGTACGCTGACACTAACCCGTGCCCTCACACGTACGCTCCCCCTAAAGCGTTGTCGTACCCTCACCTGGACCCTAAACCGTCCCCGTCCCCTAATCCTAACCCTAGCCCGAACCCTAACCCTAACCCTTCCCCGAAGCCTGACTCTCACCCGTCCCCTAATCCTAACCCGTACGCTGACACTAACCCGCGCCCTCACACATACGCTCCCCCTAAAGCGTTGTCGTACCCTCACCTGGACCCTAAACCGTCCCCGTTCTCTAACCCTAACCCTAGCCCGAACCCTCACCCTAACCCTTCCCCGAAGCCTGACCCTCACACGCCCCCTAATCCTAACCCGTACGCTGACACTAACCCGCGCCCGCACACGTACGCTCCCCCTAAAGCTTTGTCGTACCCTCACCTGGACCCTAAACCGTCCCCGTCCCCTAACCCTAACCCTAGCCCGAACCCTAACCCTAACCCTTCCCCGAAGCCTGACCCTCACCCGTCCCCTAATCCTAACCCGTACGCTGACACTAACCCGCGCCCTCACACGTACGCTCCCCCTTAAGCGTTGTCGTACCCTCACCTGGACCCTAAACCGTCCTCGTCCCCTAACCCTAACCCTAGCCCGAAACCTAACCCTAACCCTTCCCCGAAGCCTGACCCTCACCCGTCCCCTAATCCTAACGTGTACGCTGACACTAACCTGCGCCCTCACACGTCCGCTCCCCCTAAAGCGTTGTCGTACCCTCACCTGGACCCTAAACCGTCCCCGTCCCCTAACCCTAACCCTAGCCCGAACCCTAACCCTAACCCTTCCCCGAAGCCTGACCCTCACCCGTCCCCTAATCCTAACCCGTACGCTGACAGTAACCCTCGCCCTCACACGTACGCTCCCCCTAAAGCGTTGTCGTACCTTCACCTGGACCCTAAACCGTCCCCGTCCCCTAACCCTAACCCTAGCCCGAACCCTAATCCTAACCCTTCCCCGAAGCCTGACCCTCACCCGTCCCCTAATCCTAACCCGTACGCTGACACTAACCCGCGCCCTCACACGTACGCTCCCCCTAAAGCGTTGTCGTACCCTCACCTGGACCCTAAACCGTCCTCGTCCCCTAACCCTAACCCTAGCCCGAACCCTAACCCTAACCCTTCCCCGAAGCCTGACCCTCACCCGTCCCCTAATCCTAACCCGTACGCTGACACTAACCCGTGCCCTCACACGTACGCTCCCCCTAAAGCGTTGTCGTACCCTCACCTGGACCCTAAACCGTCCCCGTCCCCTAAACCTAACCCTAGCCCGAACCCTAACCCTAACCCTTCCCCGAAGCCTGACCCTCACCCGTCCCCTAATCCTAACCCGTACGCTGACACTAACCCGCGCCCTCACACGTACGCTCCCCCTAAAGCGTTGTCGTACCCTCACCTGGACCCTAAACCGTCCCCGTTCTCTAACCCTAACCCTAGCCCGAACCCTCACCCTAACCCTTCCCCGAAGCCTGACCCTCACACGCCCCCTAATCCTAACCCGTACGCTGACACTAACCCGCGCCCGCACACGTACGCTCCCCCTAAAGCTTTGTCGTACCCTCACCTGGACCCTAAACCGTCCCCGTCCCCTAACCCTAACCCTAGCCCGAACCCTAACCCTAACCCTTCCCCGAAGCCTGACCCTCACCCGTCCCCTAATCCTAACCCGTACGCTGACACTAACCCGCGCCCTCACACGTACGCTCCCCCTAAAGCGTTGTCGTACCCTCACCTGGACCCTAAACCGTCCCCGTCCCCTAACCCTAACCCTAGCCCGAACCCTAACCCTAACCCTTCCCCGAAGCCTGACCCTCACCCGTCCCCTAATCCTAAACCGTACGCTGACACTAACCCGTGCCCTCACACGTACGCTCCCCCTAAAGCGTTGTCGTACCCTCACCTGGACCCTAAACCGTCCCCGTCCCCTAACCCTAACCCTAGCCCGAACCCTAACCCTAACCCTTCCCCGAAGCCTGACCCTCACCCGTCCCCTAATCCTAACCCGTACGCTGACACTAACCCGCGCCCTCACACGTACGCTCCCCCTAAAGCGTTGTCGTACCCTCACCTGGACCCTAAACCGTCCCCGTCCCCTAACCCTAACCCTAGCCCGAACCCTAACCCTAACCCTTCCCCGAAGCCTGACACTCACCCGTCCCCTAATCCTAACCCGTACGCTGACACTAACCCGCGCCCTCACACGTACGCTCCCCCTAAAGCGTTGTCGAACCCTCACCTGGAACCTAAACCGTCCCCGTCCCCTAACCCTAACCCTAGCCCGAACCCTAACCCTAACCCTTCCCCGAAGCCTGACCCTCACCCGTCCCCTAATCCTAACCCGTACGCTGACACTAACCCGCGCTCTCACACGTACGCTCCCCCTTAAGCGTTGTCGTACCCTCACCTGGACCCTAAACTGTCCCCGTCCCCTAACCCTAACCCTAGCCCGAACCCTAACCCTAACCCTTCCCCAAAGCCTGACCCTCACCCGTCCCCTAATCCTAACCCGTACGCTGACACTAACCCGCGCCCTCACACGTACGCTCCCGCTAAAGTGTTGTCGTACCCTCACCTGGACCCTAAACCGTCCCCGTCCCCTAACCCTAACCCTAGCCCGAAACCTAACCCTAACCCTTCCCCGAAGCCTGACCCTCACCCGTCCCCTAATCCTAACGTGTACGCTGACACTAACCCGCGCCCTCACACGTCCGCTCCCCCTAAAGCGTTGTCGTACCCTCAACTGGACCCTAAATCGTCCCCGTCCCCTAACCCTAACCCTAGCCCGAACCCTAACCCTAACCCTTCCCCGAAGCCTAAACCTCACTCGCCCCCAATCCTAACCCGTACGCTGACACTAACCCGCGCCCTCACACGTACGCTCCCCCTAAAGCGTTGTCGTACCCTCACCTGGACCCTAAACCGTCCCCGTCCCCTAACCCTAACCCTAGCCCGAACCCTAACCCTAACCCTTCCTCGAAGCCTGACCCTCACCCGTCCCCTAATCCTAACCCGTACGCTGACACTAACCTACGCCCTCACACGTACGCTCCCCCTAAAGCGTTGTCGTACCCTCACCTGGACCCTAACCCGTCCCTTAATCCTAACCCGTACGCTGACACTAACCCGCGCCCTCATGCGTCCGCTCCACCTAAAGCATTGTCATACCCTCACCTAGACCCTAAACCGTCCCCGTCCCCTAACCCTAACCCTAGCCCGAACCCTAACCCTAAACCTTCCCTGAAACCTGACCCTCACCCGTCCCCTAATCCTAACCCGTACGCTGACACTAACCCGCGCCCTCACACGTACGCTCCCCCTTAAGCGTTGTCGTACCCTCACCTGGACCCTAAACCGTCCCTGTCCCCTAACCCTAACCCTAGCCCGAACCCTAACCCTAACCCTTCCCCAAAGCCTGACCCTCACCCGTCCCCTAATCCTAACCCGTACGCTGACACTAACCCGCGCCCTCACACGTACGCTCCCCCTAAAGCATTGTCGTACCCTCACCTAGACCCTAAACCGTCCCCGTCCCCTAACCCTAACCCTAGCCCGAACCCTAACCCTAACCCTTCCCCGAAACCTGACCCTCACCCGTCCCCTAATCCTAACCCGTACGCTGACACTAACCCGCGCCCTCACACGTACGCTCCCCCTTAAGCGTTGTCGTACCCTCACCTGGACCCTAAACCGTCCCCGTCCCCTAACCCTAACCCTAGCCCGAACCCTAACCCTAACCCTTCCCCAAAGCCTGACCCTCACCCGTCCCCTAATCCTAACCCGTACGCTGACACTAACCCGCGCCCTCACACGTACGCTCCCCCTAAAGCGTTGTCGAACCCTCACCTGGACCCTAACCCGTCCCCGTCCCCTAACCCTAACCCTAGCCCGAAACCTAACCCTAACCCTTCCCCGAAGCCTGACCCTCACCCGTCCCCTAATCCTAACGTGTACGCTGACACTAACCTGCGCCCTCACACGTCCGCTCCCCCTAAAGCGTTGTCGTACCCTCACCTGGACCCTAAACCGTCCCCGTCCCCTAACCCTAACCCTAGCCCGAACCCTAACCCTAACCCTTCCCCGAAGCCTGACCCTCACCCGTCCCCTAATCCTAACCCGTACGCTGACCCTAACCCTCGCCCTCACACGTACGCTCCCCCTAAAGCGTTGTCGTACCCTCACCTGGACCCTAAACCGTCCCCGTCCCCTAACCCTAACCCTAGCCCGAACCCTAACCCTAACCCTTCCCCGAAGCCTGACCCTCACCCGTCCCCTAATCCTAACCCGTACGCTGACACTAACCCGCGACCTCACACGTACGCTCCCCCTAAAGCGTTGTCGTACCCTCACCTGGACCTTAAACCGTCCCCGTCCCCTAACCCTAACCCTAGCCCGAACCCTAACCCTAACCCTTCCCCGAAGCCTGACCCTCACCCGTCCCCTAATCCTAAGCCGTACGCTGACACTAACCCGTGCCCTCACACGTACGCTCCCCCTAAAGCGTTGTCGTACCCTCACCTGGACCCTAAACCGTCCCCGTCCCCTAACCCTAACCCTAGCCCGAACCCTAACCCTAACCCTTCCCCGAAGCCTGACCCTCACCCGTCCCCTAATCCTAACCCGTACGCTGACACTAACCCGCGCCCTCACACGTACGCTCCCCCTAAAGCGTTGTCGTACCCTCACCTGGACCCTAAATCGTCCCCGTCCCCTAACCCTAACCCTAGCCCGAACCCTAACCCTAACAGTTCCCCGAAGCCTAAACCTCACCCGCCCCCAATCCTAACCCGTACGCTGACACTAACCCGCGCCCTCACACGTACGCTCCCCCTAAAGCGTTGTCGTACCCTCACCTCGACCCTAAACCGTCCCCGTCCCCTAACCCTAACCCTAGCCCGAACCCTAACCCTAACCCTTCCCCGAAGCCTGACCCTCACCCGTCCCCTAATCCTAACCCGTACGCTGACACTAACCCACGCCCTCAAACGTACGCTCCCCCTAAAGCGTTGTCGTACCCTCACCTGGACCCTAACCCGTCCCCGTCCCCTAACCCTAACCCTAGCCCGAACCCTAACCCTAACCCTTCCCCGAAGCCTGACCCTCACCCGTCCCTTAATCCTAACCCGTACGCTGACACTAACCCGCGCCCTCACACGTCCGCTCCCCCTAAAGCATTGTCATACCCTCACCTAGACCCTAAACCGTCCCCGTCCCCTAACCCTAACCCTAGCCGGAACCCTAACCCTAACCCTTCCCCGAAACCTGACCCTCACCCGTCCCCTAATCCTAACCCGTACGCTGACACTAACCCGCGCCCTCACACGTACGCTCCCCCTTAAGCGTTGTCGTACCCTCACCTGGACCCTAAACCGTCCCCGTCCCCTAACCCTAACCCTAGCCCGAACCCTAACCCTAACCCTTCCCCAAAGCCTGACCCTTACCCGTCCCCTAATCCTAACCCATACGCTGACACTAACCCGCGCCCTCACACGTACGCTCCCCCTAAAGCGTTGTCGTACCCTCACCTGGACCCTAAACCGTCCCCGTCCACTAACCCTAACCCTAGCCCGAACCCTAACCCTAACCCTTCCCCGAAGCCTGACCGTCACCCGTCCCCTAATCCCAACCCGTACGCTGACACTAACCCGCGCCCTCACACGTACGCTCCCCCTAAAGCGTTGTCGTACCCTCACCTGGACCCTAAACCGTCCCCGTCCCCTAACCCTAACCCTAGCCCGAACCCTAACCCTAACCCTTCCCCGAAGCCTGACCCTCACCCGTCCCCTAATCCTAACCCGTACGCGGACACTAACCCGCGCCCTCACACGTACGCTCCCCCTAAAGCGTTGTCGTACCCTCACCTGGACCCTAAATCGTCCCCGTCCCCTAACCCTAACCCTAGCCCGAACCCTAACCCAAACCCTTCCCCGAAGCCTGACCCTCACCCGCCCCCAATCCTAACCCGTACGCTGACACTAACCCGCGCCCTCACACGTACGCTCCCCCTAAAGCGTTGTCGTACCCTCACCTGGACCCTAAACCGTCCCCGTCCCCTAACCCTAACCCTAGCCCGAACCCTAACCCTAACCCTTCCCCGAAGCCTGACCCTCACCCGTCCCCTAATCCTAACCCGTACGCTGACACTAACCCACGCCCTCACACGTACGCTCCCTCTAAAGCGCTGTCGTACCCTCACCTGGACCCTAACCCGTCCCCGTCCCCTAACCCTAACCCTAGCCCGAACCCTAGCCCTAACCCTTCCCCGAAGCCTGACCCTCACCCGTCCCTTAATCCTAACCCGTACGCTGACACTAACCCGCGCCCTCACACGTCCGCTCCCCCTAAAGCGTTGTCATACCCTCACCTAGACCCTAAACCGTCCCCGTCCCCTAACCCTAACCCTAGCCCGAACCCTAACCCTAACCCTTCCCCGAAACCTGACCCTCACCCGTCCCCTAATCCTAACCCGTACGCTGACACTAACCCGCGCTCTCACACGTACGCTCCCCCTTAAGCGTTGTCGTACCCTCACCTGGATCCTAAACCGTCCCCGTCCCCTAACCCTAACCCTAGCCCGAACCCTAACCCTAACCCTTCCCCAAAGCCTGACCCTCACCTGTCCCCTAATCCTAACCCGTACGCTGACACTAACCCGCGCCCTCACACGTACGCTCCCGCTAATGCGTTGTCGTACCCTCACCTGGACCCTAAACCGTCCCCGTCCCCTAACCCTAACCCTAGCCCGAAACCTAACCCTAACCCTTCCCCGAAGCCTGACCCTCACCCGTCCCCTAATCCTAACGTGTACGCTGACACTAACCCGCGTCCTCACACGTCCGCTCCCCCTAAAGCGTTGTCGTACCCTCACCTGGACCCTAAATCGTCCCCGTCCCCTAACCCTAACCCTAGCCCGAACCCTAAACCTAACCCTTCCCCGAAGCCTAAACCTCACCCGCCCCCAATCCTAACCCGTACGCTGACACTAACCCGCGCCCTCACACGTACGCTCCCCCTAAAGCGTTGTCGTACCCTCACCTGGACCCTAAACCGTCCCCGTCCCCTAACCCTAACCCTAGCCCGAACCCTAACCCTAACCCTTCCCCGAAGCCTGACCCTCACCCGTCCCCTAATCCTAACCCGTACGCTGACACTAACCCGCGCCCTCACACGTACGCTCCCCCTTAAGCGTTGTCGTACCCTCACCTGGACCCTAAACCGTCCCCGTCCCCTAACCCTAACCCTAGCCCGAACCCTAACCCTAAGCCTTCCCCAAAGCCTGACCCTCACCCGTCCCCTAATCCTAACCCGTACGCTGACACTAACCCGCGCCCTCACACGTACGCTGCCCCTAAAGCGTTGTCGTACCCTCACCTGGACCCTAAACCGTCCCCGTCCCCTAACCCTAACCCTAGCCCGAACCCTAACCCTAACCCTTCCCCGAAGCCTGACCCTCACCCGTCCCCTAATCCTAACCCGTACGCTGAAACTAACCCGCACCCTCACACGTACACTCCCCCTAAAGCGTTGTCGTACCCTCACCTGGACCCTAAACCGTCCCCGTCCCCTAACCCTAACCCTAGCCCGAACCCTAACCCTAACCCTTCCCTGAAGCCTGACCCTCACCCGTCCCCTAATCCTAACCCGTACGCTGACACTAACCCGCGCCCTCACACGTACGCTCCCCCTAAAGCGTTGTCGTACCCTCACCTGGACCCTAAACCGTCCCCGTCCCCTAACCCTAACCCTAGCCCGAACCCTCACCCTAACCCTTCCCCGAAGCCTGACCCTCAGACGCCCCCTAATCCTAACCCGTACGCTGACACTAACCCGCGCCCGCACACGTACGCTCCCCCTAAAGCGTTGTCGTACCCTCACCTGGACCCTAAACCGTCCCCGTCCCCTAACCCTAACCCTAGCCCGAACCCTAACCCTAACCCTTCCCCGAAGCCTGACCCTCACCCGTCCCCTAATCCTAAACCGTACGCTGACACTAACCCGCGCCCTCACACGTACGCTCCCCCTAAAGCGTTGTCGTACCCTCACCTGGACCCTAAACCGTCCCCGTCCCCTAACCCTAACCCTAGCCCGAACCCTAACCCTAACCCTTCCCCGAAGCCTGACCCTCACCCGTCCCCTAATCCTAACCCGTACGCTGACACTAACCCGTGCCCTCACACGTACGCTCCCCCTAAAGCGTTGTCGTACCCTCACCTGGACCCTAAACCGTCCCCGTCCCCTAACCCTAACCCTAGCCCGAACCCTAACCCTAACCCTTCCCCGAAGCCTGACCCTCACCCGTCCCCTAATCCTAACCCGTACGCTGACACTAACCCGCGCCCTCACACGTACGCTCCCCCTAAAGCGTTGTCGTACCCTCACCTGGACCCTAAACCGTCCCCGTCCCCTAACCCTAACCCTAGCCCGAACCCTAACCCTAACCCTTCCCCGAAGCCTGACACTCACCCGTCCCCTAATCCTAACCCGTACGCTGACACTAACCCGCGCCCTCACACGTACACTCCCACTAAAGCGTTGTCGTACCCTCACCTGGACCCTAAATCGTCCCCGTCCCCTAACCCTATCCCTAGCCCGAACCCTAACCCTAACCCTTCCCCGAAGCCTGACCTTCACCCGCCCCCAATCCTAACCCGTACGCTGACACTAACCCGCGCCCTCACACGTACGCTCCCCCTAAAGCGTTGTCGTACCCTCACCTGGAGCCTAAACCGTCCCCGTCCCCTAACCCTAACCCTAGCCCGAACCCTAACCCTAACCCTTCCCCGAAGCCTGACCCTCACCCGTCCCCTAATCCTAACCCGTACGCTGACACTAACCCACGCCCTCACACGTACGCTCCCCCTAAAGCACTGTCGTACCCTCACCTGGACCCTAACCCGTCCCCGTCCCCTAACCCTAACCCTAGCCCGAACCCTAGCCCTAACCCTTCCCCGAAGCCTGACCCTCACCCGTCCCTTAATCCTAATCCGTACGCTGACACTAACCCGCCCCCTCACACGTCTGCTCCCCCTAAAGCGTTGTCATACCCTCACCTAGACCCTAAACCGTCCCCATCCCCTAACCCTAACCCTAGCCCGAACCCTAACCCTAACCCTTCCCCGAAACCTGACCCTCACCCGTCCCCTAATCCTAACCCGTACGCTGACACTAACCCGCGCCCTCACACGTACGCTCCCTCTTAAGCGTTGTCGTACCCTCACCTGGACCCTAAACCGTCCCCGTCCCCTAACCCTAACCCTAGCCCGAACCCTAACCCTAACCCTTCCCCAAAGCCTGACCCTCACCCGTCCCCTAATCCTAACCCGTACGCTGACACTAACCCGCGCCCTCACACGTACGCTCCCCCTAAAGCGTTGTCGTACCCTCACCTGGACCCTAAACCGTCCCCGTCCCCTAACCCTAACCCTAGCCCGAAACCTAACCCTAACCCTTCCCCGAAGCCTGACCCTCACCCGTCCCCTAATCCTAACCCGTACGCTGACACTAACCCGCGCCCTCACACGTACGCTCCCCCTAAAGCGTTGTCGTACCCTCACCTGGACCCTAACCCGTCCCCGTCCCCTAACCCTAACCCTAGCCCGAACCCTAACCCTAACCCTTCCCGGAAGCCTGACCCTCACCCGTCCCCTAATCCTAACCCGTACGCTGACACTAACCCGCGCCCTCACACGTACGCTCCCCCTAAAGCGTTGTCGTACCCTCACCTGGACCCTAAACCGTCCCCGTCCCCTAACCCTAACCCTAGCCCGAACCCTAACCCTAACCCTTCCCCGAAGCCTGACCCTCACCCGTCCCCTAATCCTAACCCGTACGCGGACACTAACCCGCGCCCTCACACGTACGCTCCCACTAAAGCGTTGTCGTACCCTCACCTGGACCCTAAATCGTCCCCGTCCCCTAACCCTAACCCTAGCCCGAACCCTAACCCAAACCCTTCCCCGAAGCCTGACCCTCACCCGCCCCCAATCCTAACCCGTACGCTGACACTAACCCGCGCCCTCACACGTACGCTCCCCCTAAAGCGTTGTCGTACCCTCACCTGGACCCTAAACCGTCCCCGTCCCCTAACCCTAACCCTAGCCCGGACCCTAACCCTAACCCTTCCCCGAAGCCTGACCCTCACCCGTCCCCTAATCCTAACCCGTACGCTGACACTAACCCACGCCCTCACACGTACGCTCCCCCTAAAGCGCTGTCGTACCCTCACCTGGACCCTAACCCGTCCCCGTCCCCTAACCCTAACCCTAGCCCGAACCCTAGCCCTAACCCTTCCCCGAAGCCTGACCCTCACCCGTCCCGTAATCCTAACCCGTACGCTGACACTAACCCGCGCCCTCACACGTCCGCTCCCCCTAAAGCGTTGTCATACCCTCACCTAGACCCTAAACCGTCCCCGTCCCCTAACCCTAACCCTAGCCCGAACCCTAACCCTAACCCTTCCCCGAAACCTGACCCTCACCCGTCCCCTAATCCTAACCCGTACGCTGACACTAACCCGCGCTCTCACACGTACGCTCCCCCTTAAGCGTTGTCGTACCCTCACCTGGACCCTAAACCGTCCCCGTCCCCTAACCCTAACCCTAGCCCGAACCCTAACTCTAACCCTTCCCCAAAGCCTGACCCTCACCCGTCCCCTAATCCTAACCCGTACGCTGACACTAACCCGCGCCCTCACACGTACGCTCCCGCTAATGCGTTGTCGTACCCTCACCTGGACCCTAAACCGTCCCCGTCCCCTAACCCTAACCTTAGCCCGAAACCTAACACTAACCCTTCCCCGAAGCCTGACCCTCACCCGTCCCCTAATCCTAACGTGTACGCTGACACTAACCCGCGCCCTCACACGTCCGCTCCCCCTAAAGCGTTGTCGTACCCTCACCTGGACCCTAAATCGTCCCCGTCCCCTAACCCTAACCCTAGCCCGAACCCTAACCCTAAACCTTCCCCGAAACCTGACCCTCACCCGTCCCCTAATCCTAACCCGTACGCTGACACTAACCCGCGCCCTCACACGTACGCTCCCCCTTAAGCGTTGTCGTACCCTCACCTGGACCCTAAACCGTCCCCGTCCCCTAATCCTAACCCTAGCCCGAACCCTAACCCTAAGCCTTCCCCAAAGCCTGACCCTCACCCGTCCCGTAATCCTAACCCGTACGCTGACACTAACCCGCGCCCTCACACGTACGCTGCCCCTAAAGCGTTGTCGTACCCTCACCTGGACCCTAAACCGTCCCCGTCCCCTAACCCTAACCCTAGCCCGAACCCTAACCCTAACCCTTCCCCGAAGCCTGACCCTCACCCGTCCCCTAATCCTAACCCGTACGCTGAAACTAACCCGCACCCTCACACGTACACTCCCCCTAAAGCGTTGTCGTACCCTCACCTGGACCCTAAACCGTCCCCGTCCCCTAACCCTAACCCTAGCCCGAACCCTAACCCTAACCCTTCCCTGAAGCCTGACACTCACACGTCCCCTAATCCTAACCCGTACGCTGACACTAACCCGCGCCCTCACACGTACGCTCCCCCTAAAGCGTTGTCGTACCCTCACCTGGACCCTAAACCGTCCCCGTCCCCTAACCCTAACCCTAGCCCGAACCCTCACCCTAACCCTTCCCCGAAGCCTGACCCTCACACGCCCCCTAATCCTAACCCGTACGCTGACACTAACCCGCGCCCGCACACGTACGCTCCCCCTAAAGCGTTGTCGTACCCTCACCTGGACCCTAAACCGTCCCCGTCCCCTAACCCTAACCCTAGCCCGAACCCTAACCCTAACCCTTCCCCGAAGCCTGACCCTCACCCGTCCCCTAATCCTAACCCGTACGCTGACACTAACCCGTGCCCTCACACGTACGCTCCCCCTAAAGCGTTGTCGTACCCTCACCTGGACCCTAAACCGTCCCCGTCCCCTAAACCTAACCCTAGCCCGAACCCTAACCCTAACCCTTCCCCGAAGCCTGACCCTCACCCGTCCCCTAATCCTAACCCGTACGCTGACACTAACCCACGCCCTCACACGTACGCTCCCCCTAAAGCGTTGTCGTACCCTCACCTGGACCCAAACCCGTCCCCGTCCCCTAACCCTAACCCTAGCCCGAACCCTAACCCTAACCCTTCCCCGAAGCCTGACCCTCACCCGTCCCTTAATCCTAACCCGTACGCTGACACTAACCCGCGCCCTCACGCGTCCGCTCCACCTAAAGCATTGTCATACCCTCACCTAGACCCTAAACCGTCCCCGTCCCCTAACCCTAACCCTAGCCCGAACCCTAACCCTAAACCTTCCCCGAAACCTGACCCTCACCCGTCCCCTAATCCTAACCCGTACGCTGACACTAACCCGCGCCCTCACATGTACGCTCCCCCTTAAGCGTTGTCGTACCCTCACCTGGACCCTAAACCGTCCCCGTCCCCTAACCCTAACCCTAGCCCGAACCCTAACCCTAAGCCTTCCCCAAAGCCTGACCCTCACCCGTCCCCTAATCCTAACCCGTACGCTGACACTAACCCGCGCCCTCACACGTACGCTGCCCCTAAAGCGTTGTCGTACCCTCACCTGGACCCTAAACCGTCCCCGTCCCCTAACCCTAACCCTAGCCCGAACTCTCACCCTAACCCTTCCCCGAAGCCTGACCCTCACACGCCCCCTAATCCTAACCCGTACGCTGACACTAACCCGCGCCCGCACACGTACGCTCCCCCTAAAGCGTTGTCGTACCCTCACCTGGACCCTAAACCGTCCCCGTCCCCTAACCCTAACCCTAGCCCGAACCCTAACCCTAACCCTTCCCCGAAGCCTGACCCTCACCCGTCCCCTAATCCTAACCCGTACGCTGACACTAACCCGCGCCCTCACACGTACGCTCCCCCTAAAGCGTTTTCGTACCCTCACCTGGACCCTAAACCGTCCCCGTCCCCTAACCCTAACCCTAGCCCGAACCCTAACCCTAACCCTTCCCCGAAGCCTGACCCTCACCCGTCCCCTAATCCTAACCCGTACGCTGATACTAACCCGTGCCCTCACACGTACGCTCCCCCTAAAGCGTTGTCGTACCCTCACCTGGACCCTAAACCGTCCCCGTCCCCTAACCCTAACCCTAGCCCGAACCCTAACCCTAACCCTTCCCCGAAGCCTGACCCTCACCCGTCCCCTAATCCTAACCCGTACGCTGACACTAACCCGCACCCTCACACGTACGCTCCCCCTAAAGCGTTGTCGTACCCTCACCTGGACCCTAAACCGTCCCCGTCCCCTAACCCTAACCCTAGCCCGAACCCTAACCCTAACCCTTCCCCGAAGCCTGACACTCACCCGTCCCCTAATCCTAACCCGTACGCTGACACTAACCCGCGCCCTCACACGTACACTCCCACTAAAGCGTTGTCGTACCCTCACCTGGACCCTAAATCGTCCCCGTCCCCTAACCCTATCCCTAGCCCGAACCCTAACCCTAACCCTTCCCCGAAGCCTGACCTTCACCCGCCCCCAATCCTAACCCGTACGCTGACACTAACCCGCGCCCTCACACGTACGCTCCCCCTAAAGCGTTGTCGTACCCTCACCTGGAGCCTAAACCGTCCCCGTCCCCTAACCCTAACCCTAGCCCGAACCCTAACCCTAACACTTCCCCGAAGCCTGACCCTCACCCGTCCCCTAATCCTAACCCGTACGCTGACACTAACCCACGCCCTCACACGTACGCTCCCCCTAAAGCACTGTCGTACCCTCACCTGGACCCTAACCCGTCCCCGTCCCCTAACCCTAACCCTAGCCCGAACCCTAGCCCTAACCCTTCCCCGAAGCCTGACCCTCACCCGTCCCTTAATCCTAATCCGTACGCTGACACTAACCCACGCCCTCACACGTCCGCTCCCCCTAAAGCGTTGTC
Source organism: Grampus griseus (assembly GCF_964374135.1). Taxonomy (NCBI): domain Eukaryota; kingdom Metazoa; phylum Chordata; class Mammalia; order Artiodactyla; family Delphinidae; genus Grampus; species Grampus griseus. The sequence goes on along the minus strand of NW_028133249.1, from coordinate 137,613 downwards.
ATACCCTCACCTAGACCCTAAACCGTCCCCGTCCCCTAACCCTAACCCTAGCCCGAACCCTAACCCTAACCCTTCCCCGAAACCTGACCCTCACCCGTCCCCTAATCCTAACCCGTACGCTGACACTAACCCGCGCCCTCACACGTACGCTCCCTCTTAAGCGTTGTCGTACCCTCACCTGGACCCTAAACCGTCCCCGTCCCCTAACCCTAACCCTAGCCCGAACCCTAACCCTAACACTTCCCCAAAGCCTGACCCTCACCCGTCCCCTAATCCTAACCCGTACGCTGACACTAACCCGCGCCCTCACACGTACGCTCCCCCTAAAGCGTTGTCGTACCCTCACCTGGACCCTAAACCGTCCCCGTCCCCTAACACTAACCCTAGCCCGAAACCTAACCCTAACCCTTCCCCGAAGCCTGACCCTCACCCGTCCCCTAATCCTAACGTGTACGCTGACACTAACCCACGCCCTCACACGTCCGCTCCCCCTAAAGCGTTGTCGTACCCTCACCTGGACCCTAAACCGTCCCCGTCCCCTAACACTAACCCTAGCCCGAACCCTAACCCTAACCCTTCCCGGAAGCCTGACCCTCACCCGTCCCCTAATCCTAACCCGTACGCAGACACTAACCCTCGCCCTCACACGTACGCTCCCCCTAAAGCGTTGTCGTACCCTCACCTGGACCCTAAACCGTCCCCGTCCCCTAACCCTAACCCTAGCCCGAACCCTAACCCTAACCCTTCCCCGAAGCCTGACCCTCACCCTTCCCCTAATCCTAACCCGTACGCTGACACTAACCCGCGCCCTCACACGTACGCTCCCCCTAAAGCGTTGTCGTACCCTCACCTGGACCCTAAACCGTCCCCGTCCCCTAACCCTAACCCTAGCCCGAACCCTAACCCTAACCCTTCCCCGAAGCCTGACCCTCACCCGTCCCCTAATCCTAACCCGTACGCTGACACTAACCCGCGCCCTCACACGTACGCTCCCCCTAAAGCGTTGTCGTACCCTCACCTGGACCCTAAATCGTCCCCATCCCCTAACCCTAACCCTAGCCCGAACCCTAACCCTAACCCTTCCCCGAAGCCTGACCCTCACCCGCCCCCAATCCTAACCCGTACGCTGACACTAACCCACGCCCTCACACGTACGCTCCCCCTAAAGCGTTGTCGTACCCTCACCTGGACCCTATACCGTCCCGTCCCCTAACCCTAACCCTAGCCCGAACCCTAACCCTAACCCTTCCCCGAAGCCTGACCCTCACCCGTCCCCTAATCCTAACCCGTACGCTGACACTAACCCACGCCCTCACACGTACGCTCCCCCTAAAGCGTTGTCGTACCCTCACCTGGACCCTAACCCGTCCCCGTCCCCTAACCCTAACCCTAGCCCGAACCCTAATCCTAACCCTTCCCCGAAGCCTGACCCTCACCCGTCCCCTAATCCTAACCCGTACGCTGACACTAACCCGCGCCCTCACACGTACGCTCCCCCTAAAGCGTTGTCGTACCCTCACCTGGACCCTAACCCGTCCCCGTCCCCTAACCCTAACCCTAGCCGGAACCCTAACCCTAACCCTTCCCCGAAGCCTGACCCTCACCCGTCCCCTAATCCTAACCCGTACGCTGACACTAACCCGCGCCCTCACACGTCCGCTCCCCCTAAAGCGTTGTCATACCCTCACCTAGACCCTAAACCGTCCCCGTCCCCTAACCCTAACCCTAGCCCGAACCCTAACCCTAACCCTTCCCCGAAACCTGACCCTCACCCGTCCCCTAATCCTAACCCGTACGCTGACACTAACCCGCGCCCTCACACGTACGCTCCCTCTTAAGCGTTGTCGTACCCTCACCTGGACCCTAAACCGTCCCCGTCCCCTAACCCTAACCCTAGCCCGAACCCTAACCCTAACCCTTCCCCAAAGCCTGACCCTCACCCGTCCCCTAATCCTCACCCGTACGCTGACACTAACCCGCGCCCTCACACGTACGCTCCCCCTAAAGCGTTGTCGTACCCTCACCTGGACCCTAAACCGTCCCCGTCCCCTAACCCTAACCCTAGCCCGAAACCTAACCCTAACCCTTCCCCGAAGCCTGACCCTCACCCGTCCCCTAATCCTAACGTGTACGCTGACACTAACCCGCGCCCTCACACGTCCGCTCCCCCTAAAGCATTGTCGTACCCTCACCTGGACCCTAAACCGTCCCCGTCCCCTAACCCTAACCCTAGCCCGAACCCTAACCCTAACCCTTCCCCGAAGCCTGACCCTCACCCGTCCCCTAATCCTAACCCGTACGCTGACACTAACCCTCGCCCTCACACGTACGCTCCCCCTAAAGCGTTGTCGTACCCTCACCTGGACCCTAAACCGTCCCCGTCCCCTAACCCTAACCCTAGCCCGAACCCTAACCCTAACACTTCCCCGAAGCCTGACCCTCACACTTCCCCTAATCCTAACCCGTACGCTGACACTAACCCGCGCCCTCACACGTACGCTCCCCCTAAAGCGTTGTCGTACCCTCACCTGGACCCTAAACCGTCCCCGTCCCCTAACCCTAACCCTAGCCCGAACCCTAACCCTAACCCTTCCCCGAAGCCTGACCCTCACCCGTCCCCTAATCCTAAGCCGTACGCTGACACTAACCCGCGCCCTCACACGTACGCTCCCCCTAAAGCGTTGTCGTACCCTCACCTGGACCCTAAACCGTCCCCGTCCCCTAACCCTAACCCTAGCCCGAACCCTAACCCTAACCCTTCCCCGAAGCCTGACCCTCACCCGTCCCCTAATCCTAACCCGTACGCTGACACTAACCCGCGCCCTCACACGTACGCTCCCCCTAAAGCGTTGTCGTACCCTCACCTGGACCCTAAATCGTCCCCATCCCCTAACCCTAACCCTAGCCCGAACCCTAACCCTAACCCTTCCCCGAAGCCTGACCCTCACCCGCCCCCAATCCTAACCCGTACGCTGACACTAACCCACGCCCTCACACGTACGCTCCCCCTAAAGCGTTGTCGTACCCTCACCTGGACCCTATACCGTCCCGTCCCCTAACCCTAACCCTAGCCCGAACCCTAACCCTAACCCTTCCCCGAAGCCTGACCCTCACCCGCCCCCAATCCTAACCCGTACGCTGACACTAACCCGCGCCCTCACACGTACGCTCCCCCTAAAGCGTTGTCGTACCCTCACCTGGACCCTAACCCGTCCCCGTCCCCTAACCCTAACCCTAGCCCGAACCCTAACCGTAACCCTTCCCCGAAGCCTGACCCTCACCCGTCCCTTAATCCTAACCCGTACGCTGACACTAACCCGCGCCCTCACACGTCCGCTCCCCCTAAAGCGTTGTCGTACCCTCACCTGGACCCTAAACCGTCCCCGTCCCCTAACCCTAACCCTAGCCCGAACCCTAACCCTAACCCTTCCCCGAAGCCTGACCCTCACCCGTCCCCTAATCCTAACCCGTACGCTGACACTAACCCGCGCCCTCACACGTCCGCTCCCCCTAAAGCATTGTCGTACCCTCACCTGGACCCTAAACCGTCCCCGTTCCCTAACCCTAACCCTAGCCCGAACCCTAACCCTAACCCTTCCCCGAAACCTGACCCTCACCCGTCCCCTAATCCTAAGCCGTACGCTGACACTAACCCGCGCCCTCACACGTAAGCTCCCCCTAAAGCGTTGTCGTACCCTCACCTGGACCCTAAACCGTCCCCGTCCCCTAACCCTAACCCTAGCCCGAACCCTAACCCTAACACTTCCCCGAAGCCTGACCCTCACACGCCCCCTAATCCTAACCCGTACGCTGACACTAACCCACGCCCTCACACGTACACTCCCCCTAAAGCGTTGTCGTACCCTCACCTGGACCCTAAACCGTCCCCGTCCCCTAACCCTAACCCTAGCCCGAACCCTAACCCTAACCCTTCCCCGAAGCCTGACCCTCACCCGTCCCCTAATCCTAACCCGTACGCTGACACTAACCCACGCCGTCACACGTACGCTCCCCCTAAAGCGTTGTCGTACCCTCACCTGGACCCTAAACCGTCCCCGTCCCCTAACCCTAACCCTAGCCGGAACCCTAACCCTAACCCTTCCCCGAAGCCTGACCCTCACCCGTCCCCTAATCCTAACCTGTACGCTGACACTAACCAGAGCCCTCACACGTACGCTCCCCCTAAAGCGTTGTCGTACCCTCACCTGGACCCTAAACAGTCCCTGTCCCCTAACCCTAACCCTAGCCCGAACCCTAACCCTAACTCTTCCCCGAAGCCTGACCCTCACCCGTCCCCTAATCCTAACCCGTACGCTGACACCAACCCGCGCCCTCACACGTACGCTCCCCCTAAAGTGTTGTCGTACCCTCACCTGGACCCTAAACCGTCCCCGTCCCCTAACCCTAACCCTAGCCCGAACCCTAACCCTAACACTTCCCCGAAGCCTGACCCTCACCCGTCCCCTAATCCTAACCCGTACGCTGACACTAACCCGCGCCCTCACACGTACGCTCCCCCTAAAGTGTTGTCGTACCCTCACCTGGACCCTAAACCGTCCCCGTCCCCTAACCCTAACCCTAGCCCGAACCCTAACCCTAACTCTTCCCCGAAGCCTGACCCTCACCCGTCCCCTAATCCTAAACCGTACGCTGACACTAACCCGCGCCCTCACACGTACGCTCCCCCTAAAGCGTTGTCGTACACTCACCTGGACCCTAAACCGTCCCCGTCCCCTAACCCTAACCCTAACCCTAGCCCGAACCCTAACCCTAACCCTTCCCCGAAGCCTGACCCTCACCTGTCCCCTAATCCTAACCCGTACGCTGACACTAACCCGCGCCCTCACATGTACCCTCCCCCTAAAGCGTTGTCGTACCCTCAACTGGACCCTAAACCGTCCCCGTCCCCTAACCCTAACCCTAGCCCGAACCCTAACCCTAACCCTTCCCCGAAGCCTGACCCTCACCCTTCCCCTAATCCTAACCCGTACGCTGACACTAACCCGCGCCCTCACACGTACGCTCCCCCTAAAGCGTTGTCGTACCCTCACCTGGACCCTAAACCGTCCCCGTCCCCTAACCCTAACCCTAGCCCGAACCCTAACCCTAACCCTTCCCCGAAGCCTGACCCTCACCCGTCCCCTAATCCTAACCCGTACGCTGACACTAACCCGCGCCCTCACACGTACGCTCCCCCTAATGCGTTGTCGTACCCTCACCTGGACCCTAAACCGTGCCCGTCCCCTAACCCTAACCCTAGCCCGAACCCTAACACTAACCCTTCCCCGAAGCCTGACCCTCACCCGTCCCCTAATCCTAACCCGTACGCTGACACTAACCCGCGCCCTCACACGTACGCTCCCCCTAAAGCGTTGTCGTACCCTCACCTGGACCCTAACCCGTCCCCGTCCCCTAACCCTAACCCTAGCCCGAACCCTAACCCTAACCCTTCCCCGAAGCCTGACCCTCACCCGTCCCCTAATCCTAACCCGTACGCTGACACTAACCCGCGCCCTCACACGTACGCTCCCCCTAAAGCGTTGTCGTACCCTCACCTGGACCCTAACCCGTCCCCGTCCCCTAACCCTAACCCTAGCCCGAACCCTAACCCTAACCCTTCCCCGAAGCCTGACCCTCACCCGTCCCCTAATCCTAACCCGTACGCTGACACTAACCCGCGCCCTCACACGTACGCTGCCCCTAAAGCGTTGTCGTACCCTCACCTGGACCCTAAACCGTCCCCGTCCACTAACCCTAACCCTAGCCCGAACCCTAACCCTAACCCTTCCCCGAAGCCTGACCCTCACCCGTCCCCTAATCCTAACCCGTACGCTGACACTAACACACGCCCTCACACGTACGCTCCCCCTAAAGCGTTGTTGTACCCTCACCTGGACCCTAACCCGTCCCCGTCCCCTAACCCTAACCCTAGCCCGAACCCTAACCCTAACCCTTCCCCGAAGCCTGACCCTCACCCGTCCCCTAATCCTAACCCGTACTCTGACACTAACCCGCGCCCTCACACGTACGCTCCCCCTAAAGAGTTGTCGTACCCTCACCTGGACCCTAAACCGTCCCCATCCCCAACCCTAACCCTACCCCGAACCCTAACCCTAACCCTTCCCCGAAGCCTGACCCTCACCCGTCCCCTAATCCTAACCTGTACGCTGACACTAACCCGCGCCCTCACACGTACGCTCCCCCTAAAGCGTTGTCGTACCCTCACCTGGACCCTAAACCGTCCCCGTCCCCTAACCCTAACCCTAGCCCGAACCCTAACCCTAACCCTTCCCCGAAGCCTGACCCTCACCCGTCCCCTAATCCTAACCCGTACGCTGACACTAACCCGCGCCCTCACACGTACGCTCCCCCTAAAGCGTTGTCGTACCCTCACCTGGACCCTAAACCGTCCCCGTCCCCTAACCCTAACCCTAACCCTAGCCCGAACCCTAACCCTAACACTTCCCCGAAGCCTGACCCTCACCTGTCCCCTAATCCTAACCCGTACGCTGACACTAACCCGCGCCCTCACATGTACGCTCCCCCTAAAGCGTTGTCGTACCCTCAACTGGACCCTAAACCGTCCCCGTCCCCTAAAACTAACCCTAGCCCGAACCCTAACCCTAACCCTTCCCCGAAGCCTGACCCTCACCCGTCCCCTAATCCTAACCCGTACGCTGACACTAACCCGCACCCTCACATGTACGCTCCCCCTAATGCGTTGTCGTACCCTCACCTGGACCCTAAACCGTCCCCGTCCCCTAACCCTAACCCTAGCCCGAACCCTAACACTAACCCTTCCCCGAAGCCTGACCCTCACCCGTCCCCTAATCCTAACCCGTACGCTGACACTAACTCGCGCCCTCACACGTACGCTCCCCCTAAAGCGTTGTCGTACCCTCACCTGGACCCTAACCCGTCCCCGTCCCCTAACCCTAACCCTAGCCCGAACCCTAACCCTAACCCTTCCCCGAAGCCTGACCCTCACCCGTCCCCTAATCCTAACCCGTATGCTGACACTAACCCACGCCCTCACACGTACGCTCCCCCTAAAGCGTTGTCGTACCCTCACCTGGACCCTAACCCGTCCCCGTCAGCTAACCCTAACCCTAGCCTGAACCCTAACCCTAACCCTTCCCCGAATCCTGACCCTCACCCGTCCCCTAATCCTAACCCGTACGCTGACACTAACCCGCGCCCTCACACGTACGCTCCCCCTAAAGCGTTGTCGTACCCTCACCTGGACCCTAAATCGTCCCCATCCCCTAACCCTTACCCTAGCCCGAACCCTAACCCTAACCCTTCCCCGAAGCCTGACCCTCACCCGCCCCCAATCCTAACCCGTACGCTGACACTAACCCACGCCCTCACACGTACGCTCCCCCTAAAGCGTTGTCGTACCCTCACCTGGACCCTATACCGTCCCGTCCCCTAACCCTAACCCTAGCCCGAACCCTAACCCTAACCCTTCCCCGAAACCTGACCCTCACCCGTCCCCTAATCCTAACCCGTACGCTGACACTAACCCACGCCCTCACACGTACGCTCCCCCTAAAGCGTTGTCGTACCCTCACCTGGACCCTAACCCGTCCCCGTCCCCTAACCCTAACCCTAGCCCGAACCCTAACCCTAACCCTTCCCCGAAGCCTGACCCTCACCTGTCCCCTAATCCTAACCCGTACGCTGACACTAACCCGCGCCCTCACACGTACGCTGCCCCTAAAGCGTTGTCGTACCCTCACCTGGACCCTAAACCGTCCCCGTCCCCTAACCCTAACCCTAGCCCGAACCCTAACCCTAACCCTTTCCCGAAGCCTGACCCTCACCCGCCCCCAATCCTAACCCGTACGCTGACACTAACCCGCGCCCTCACACGTACGCTCCCCCTAAAGCGTTGTCGTACCCTCACCTGGACCCTAACCCGTCCCCGTCCCCTAACCCTAACCCTAGCCCGAACCCTAACCGTAACCCTTCCCCGAAGCCTGACCCTCACCCGTCCCTTAATCCTAACCCGTACGCTGACACTAACCCGCGCCCTCACACGTCCGCTCCCCCTAAAGCGTTGTCATACCCTCACCTAGACCCTAAACCATCCCCGTCCCCTAACCCTAACCCTCGCCCGAACCCTAACCCTAACCCTTCCCCGAAACCTGACCCTCACCCGTCCCCTAATCCTAACCCGTACGCTGACACTAACCCGCGCCCTCACACGTACGCTCCCCCTTAAGCGTTGTCGTACCCTCACCTGGACCCTAAACCGTCCCCGTCCCCTAACCCTAACCCTAGCCCGAACCCTAAGCCTAACCCTTCCCCGAAGCCTGACCCTCACCCGTCCCCTAATCCTAACCCGTACGCTGACACTAACCCGCGCTCTCACACGTACGCTCCCCCTAAAGCGTTGTCGTACCCTCACCTGGACCCTAAACCGTCCCCGTCCCCTAACCCTAACCCTAGCCCGAACCCTAACCATAACCCTTCCCCGAAGCCTGACCTTCACCCGTCCCCTAATCCTAAACCGTACGCTGACACTAACCCGCGCCCTCACACGTACGCTCCCCGTAAAGCGTTGTCGTACCCTCACCTGGACCCTAAACCGTCCCCGTCCCCTAACCCTAACCCTAGCCCGAACCCTAACCCTAACCCTTCCCCGAAGCCTGACCCTCACCCGTCCCCTAATCCTAACCCGTACGCTGACACTAACCCGCGCCCTCACACGTACGCTCCCCCTAAAGCGTTGTCGTACCCTCACCTGGACCCTAACCCGTCCCCGTCCCCTAACCCTAACCCTAGCCCGAACCCTAACCCTAATCCTTCCCCGAAGCCTGACCCTCACCCGTCCCCTAATCCTAACCCGTACGCTGACACTAACCCGCGCCCTCACACGTACGCTGCCCCTAAAGCGTTGTCGTACCCTCACCTGGACCCTAAACCGTCCCCGTCCCCTAACCCTAACCCTAGCCCGAACCCTAACCCTAACCCTTCCCCGAAGCCTGACCCTCACCCGCCCCCTAATCCTAACCCGTACGCTGACACTAACCCGCGCCCTCACACGTACGCTCCCCCTAAAGCGTTGTCGTACCCTCACCTGGACCCTAAACCGTCCCCGTCCCCTAACCCTAACCCTAGCCCGAACCCTAACACTAACCCTTCCCCGAAGCCTGACCCTCACCCGTCCCCTAATCCTAACCCGTACGCTGACACTAACCCGCGCCCTCACACGTACGCTCCCCCTAAAGCGTTGTCGTACCCTCACCTGGACCCTAAATCGTCCCCATCCCCTAACCCTAACCCTAGCCCGAACCCTAACCCTAACCCTTCCCCGAAGCCTGACCCTCACCCGCCCCCAATCCTAACCCGTACGCTGACACTAACCCACGCCCTCACACGTACGCTCCCCCTAAAGCGTTGTCGTACCTTCACCTGGACCCTATACCGTCCCGTCCCCTAACCCTAACCCTAGCCCGAACCCTAACCCTAACACTTCCCCGAAGCCTGACCGTCACCCGTCCCCTAATCCTAACCCGTACGCTGACACTAACCCACGCCCTCACACGTACGCTCCCCCTAAAGCGTTGTCGTACCCTCACCTGGACCCTAACCCGTCCCCGTCCCCTAACCCTAACCCTAGCCCGAACCCTAACCCTAACCCTTCCCCGAAGCCTGACCCTCACCCGTCCCCTAATCCTAACCCGTACGCTGACACTAACCCGCGCCCTCACACGTACGCTGCCCCTAAAGCGTTGTCGTACCCTCACCTGGACCCTAAACCGTCCCCGTCCCCTAACCCTAACCCTAGCCCGAACCCTAACCCTAACCCTTCCCCGAAGCCTGACCCTCACCCGCCCCAATCCTAACCCGTACGCTGACACTAACCCGCGCCCTCACACGTACGCTCCCCCTAAAGCGTTGTCGTACCCTCACCTGGACCCTAACCCGTCCCCGTCCCCTAACCCTAACCCTAGCCCGAACCCTAACCGTAACCCTTCCCCGAAGCCTGACCCACACCCGTCCCTTAATCCTAACCCGTACGCTGACACTAACCCGCGCCCTCACACGTCCGCTCCCCCTAAAGCGTTGTCGTACCCTCACCTGGACCCTAAACCGTCCCCGTCCCCTAACCCTAACCCTAGCCCGAACCCTAACCCTAACCCTTCCCCGAAGCCTGACCCTCACCCGTCCCCTAATCCTAACCCGTACGCTGACACTAACCCGCGCCCTCACACGTCCGCTCCCCCTAAAGCGTTGTCGTACCCTCACCTGGACCCTAAACCGTCCCCGTTCCCTAACCCTAACCCTAGCCCGAACCCTAACCCTAACCCTTCCCCGAAACCTGACCCTCACCCGTCCCCTAATCCTAAGCCGTACGCTGACACTAACCCGCGCCCTCACACGTAAGCTCCCCCTAAAGCGTTGTCGTACCCTCACCTGGACCCTAAACCGTCCCCGTCCCCTAACCCTAACCCTAGCCCGAACCCTAACCCTAACCCTTCCCCGAAGCCTGACCCTCACACGCCCCCTAATCCTAACCCGTACGCTGACACTAACCCACGCCCTCACACGTACACTCCCCCTAAAGCGTTGTCGTACCCTCACCTGGACCCTAAACCGTCCCCGTCCCCTAACCCTAACCCTAGCCCGAACCCTAACCCTAACCCTTCCCCGAAGCCTGACCCTCACCCGTCCCCTAATCCTAACCCGTACGCTGACACTAACCCACGCCGTCACACGTACGCTCCCCCTAAAGCGTTGTCGTACCCTCACCTGGACCCTAAACCGTCCCCGTCCCCTAACCCTAACCCTAGCCGGAACCCTAACCCTAACCCTTCCCCGAAGCCTGACCCTCACCCGTCCCCTAATCCTAACCTGTACGCTGACACTAACCAGCGCCCTCACACGTACGCTCCCCCTAAAGCGTTGTCGTACCCTCACCTGGACCCTAAACAGTCCCTGTCCCCTAAACCTAACCCTAGCCCGAACCCTAACCCTAACTCTTCCCCGAAGCCTGACCCTCACCCGTCCCCTAATCCTAAACCGTACGCTGACACCAACCCGCGCCCTCACACGTACGCTCCCCCTAAAGTGTTGTCGTACCCTCACCTGGACCCTAAACCGTCCCCGTCCCCTAACCCTAACCCTAGCCCGAACCCTAACCCTAACCCTTCCCCGAAGCCTGACCCTCACCCGTCCCCTAATCCTAACCCGTACGCTGACACTAACCCGCGCCCTCACACGTACGCTCCCCCTAAAGCGTTGTCGTACCCTCACCTGGACCCTAAACCGTCCCCGTCCCCTAACCCTAACCCTAGCCGGAACCCTAACCCTAACTCTTCCCCGAAGCCTGACCCTCAACCGTCCCCTAATCCTAACCCGTACGCTGACACTAACCCGCGCCCTCACACGTACGCTCCCCCTAAAGCGTTGTCGTACCCTCACCTGGACCCTAAACTGTCCCCGTCCCCTAACCTTAACCCTAGCCCGAACCCTAACCCTAACTCTTCCCCGAAACCTGACCCTCACCCGTCCCCTAATCCTAAACCGTACGCTGACACTAACCCGCGCCCTCACACGTACGCTCCCCCTAAAGCGTTGTCGTACCCTCACCTGGACCCTAAACCGTCCCCGTCCCCTAACCCTAACCCTAACCCTAGCCCGAACCCTAACCCTAACCCTTCCCCGAAGCCTGACCCTCACCTGTCCCCTAATCCTAACCCGTACGCTGACACTAACCCGCGCCCTCACATGTACCCTCCCCCTAAAGCGTTGTCGTACCCTCAACTGGACCCTAAACCGTCCCCGTCCCCTAACCCTAACCCTAGCCCGAACCCTAACCCTAACCCTTCCCCGAAGCCTGACCCTCACCCTTCCCCTAATCCTAACCCGTACGCTGACACTAACCCGCGCCCTCACACGTACGCTCCCCCTAAAGCGTTGTCGTACCCTCACCTGGACCCTAAACCGTCCCCGTCCCCTAACCCTAACCCTAGCCCGAACCCTAACCCTAACCCTTCCCCGAAGCCTGACCCTCACCCGTCCCCTAATCCTAACCCGTACGCTGACACTAACCCGCGCCCTCCCACGTACGCTCCCCCTAAAGCGTTGTCGTACCCTCACCTGGACCCTAAACCGTCCCCGTCCCCTAACCCTAACCCTAGCCCGAACCCTAACACTAACCCTTCCCCGAAGCCTGACCCTCACCCGTCCCCTAATCCTAACCCGTACGCTGACACTAACCCGCGCCCGCACACGTACGCTCCCCCTAAAGCGTTGTCGTACCCTCACCTGGACCCTAACCCGTCCCCGTCCCCTAACCCTAACCCTAGCCCGAACCCTAACCTTAACCCTTCCCCGAAGCCTGACCCTCACCCGTCCCCTAATCCTAACCCGTACGCTGACACTAACCCGCGCCCTCACACGTACGCTCCCCCTAAAGCGTTGTCGTACCCTCACCTGGACCCTAAACCGTCCCCGTCCCCTAACCCTAACCCTAGCCCGAACCCTAACCCTAACCCTTCCCCGAAGCCTGACCCTCACCCGCCCCCTAATCCTAACCCGTACGCTGACACTAACCCGCGCCCTCACACGTACGCTCCCCCTAAAGCGTTGTCGTACCCTCACCTGGACCCTAAATCGTCCCCGTCCCCTAACCCTAACCCTAGCCCGAAACCTAACCCTAACCCTTCCCCGAAGCCTGACCCTCACCCGCCCCCAATCCTAACCCGTACGCTGACACTAACCCGCGCCCTCACACGTACGCTCCCCCTAAAGCGTTGTCGTACCCTCACCTGGACCCTAAACCGTCCCCGTCCCCTAACCCTAACCCTAGCCTGAACCCTAACCCTAACACTTCCCCGAAGCCTGACCCTCACCCGTCCCCTAATCCGAACCCGTACGCTGACACTAACCCACGCCCTCACACGTACGCTCCCCCTAAAGCGTTGTCGTACCCTCACCTGGACCCTAACCCGTCCCCGTCCCCTAACCCTAACCCTAGCCCGAACCCTAACCCTAACCCTTCCCCGAAGCCTGACCCTCACCCGTCCCTTAATCCTAACCCGTACGCTGACACTAACCCGCGCCCTCACACGTCCGCTACCCCAAAAGCGTTGTCATACCCTCACCTAGACCCTAAACCGTCCCCGTCCCCTAACCCTAACCCTAGCCCGAACCCTAACCCTAACCCTTCCCCGATCCTGACCCTCACCCGTCCCCTAATCCTAACCCGTACGCTGACACTAACCCGCGCCCTAACACGTACGCTCCCCCTTAAGCGTTGTCGTACCCTCACCTGGACCCTAAACTGTCCCCGTCCCCTAACCCTAACCCTAGCCCGAACCCTAACCCTAACCCTTCCCCGAAGCCTGACCCTCACCCGTCCCCTAATCCTAACCCGTACGCTGACACTAACCCGCGCTCTCACACGTACGCTCCCCCTAAAGCGTTGTCGTACCCTCACCTGGACCCTAAACCGTCCCCGTCCCCTAACCCTAACCCTAGCCCAAACCCTAAACCTAACACTTCCCCGAAGCCTGACCCTCACCCGTCCCCTAATCCTAAGCCGTACGCTGACACTAACCCGCGACCTCACACGTAAGCTCCCCCTAAAGCGTTGTCGTACCCTCACCTGGACCCTAAACCGTCCCCGTCCCCTAACCCTAACCCTAGCCCGAACCCTAACCCTAACCCTTCCCCGAAGCCTGACCCTCACCCGCCCCCAATCCTAACCCGTACGCTGACACTAACCCGCGCCCTCACACGTACGCTCCCCCTAAAGCGTTGTCGTACCCTCACCTGGACCCTAAACCGTCCCCGTCCCCTAACCCTAACCCTAGCCCGAACCCTAACCCTAACCCTTCCCCGAAGCCTGACCCTCAACCGTCCCCTAATCCTAACCCGTACGCTGACACTAACCCACGCCCTCACACGTACTCTCCCCCTAAAGCGTTGTCGTACCCTCACCTGGACCCTAACCCGTCCCCGTCCCCTAACCCTAACCCTAGCCCGAAACCTAACCGTAACCCTTCCCAGAAGCCTGACCCTCACCCGTCCCTTAATCCTAACCCGTACGCTGACACTAACCCGCGCCCTCACACGTCCGCTCCCCCTAAAGCGTTGTCATACCCTCACCTAGACCCTAAACCGTCCCCGTCAACTAACCCTAACCCTAGCCCGAACCCTAACCCTAACCCTTCCCCGAAACCTGACCCTCACCTGTCCCCTAATCCTAACCCGTACGCTGACACTAACCCGTGCCCTCACACGTACGCTCCCTCTTAAGCGTTGTCGTACCCTCACCTGGACCCTAAACCGTCCCCGTCCCCTAACCCTAACCCTAGCCCGAACCCTAACCCTAACCCTTCCCCAAAGCCTGACCCTCACCCGTCCCCTAATCCTAACCCGTACGCTGACACTAACCCGCGCCCTCACACGTACGCTCCCCCTAAAGCGTTGTCGTACCCTCACCTGGACCCTAAACCGTCCCCGTCCCCTAACCCTAACCCTAGCCCGAAACCTAACCCTAACCCTTCCCCGAAGCCTGACCCTCACCCGTCCCCTAATCCTAACGTGTACGCTGACACTAACCCGCGCCCTCACACGTCCGCTCCCCCTAAAGCGTTGTCATACCCTCACCTAAACCCTAAACCATCCCCGTCCCCTAACCCTAACCCTCGCCCGAACCCTAACCCTAACCCTTCCCCGAAACCTGACCCTCACCCGTCCCCTAATCCTAACCCGTACGCTGACACTAACCCGCGCCCTCACACGTACGCTCCCCCTTAAGCGTTGTCGTACCCTCACCTGGACCCTAAACCGTCCCCGTCCCCTAACCCTAACCCTAGCCCGAACCCTAACCCTAACCCTTCCCCGAAGCCTGACCCTCACCCGTCCCCTAATCCTAACCCGTACGCTGACACTAATCCGCGCCCTCACACGTACGCTCCCCCTAAAGCGTTGTCGTACCCTCACCTGGACCCTAAACCGTCCCCGTCCCCTAACCCTAACCCTAGCCCGAACCCTAACCCTAAGTCTTCCCCGAAGCCTGACCCTCACCCGTCCCCTAATCCTAACCCGTACGCTGACACTAACCCGCGCTCTCACACGTACGCTCCCCCTAAAGCGTTGTCGTACCCTCACCTGGACCCTAAACCGTCCCCGTCCCCTAACCCTAACCCTAGCCCGAACCCTAACCATAACCCTTCCCCGAAGCCTGACCCTCACCCGTCCCCTAATCCTAAACCGTACGCTGACACTAACCCGCGCCCTCACACGTACGCTCCCCGTAAAGCGTTGTCGTACCCTCACCTGGACCCTAAACCGTCCCCGTCCCCTAACCCTAACCCTAGCCCGAACCCTAAACCTAACCCTTCCCCGAAGCCTGACCCTCACCCGTACCCTAATCCTAACCCGTACGCTGACACTAACCCGCGCCCTCACACGTACGCTCCCCCTAAAGCGTTGTCGTACCCTCACCTGGACCCTAACCCGTCCCCGTCCCCTAACCCTAACCCTAGCCCGAACCCTAACCCTAATCCTTCCCCGAAGCCTGACCCTCACCCGTCCCCTAATCCTAACCCGTACGCTGACACTAACCCGCGCCCTCACACGTACGCTGCCCCTAAAGCGTTGTCGTACCCTCACCTGGACCCTAAACCGTCCCCGTCCCCTAAACCTAACCCTAGCCCGAACCCTAACCCTAATCCTTCCCCGAAGCCTGACCCTCACCCGTCCCCTAATCCTAACCCGTACGCTGACACTAACCCGCGCCCTCACACGTACGCTGCCCCTAAAGCGTTGTCGTACCCTCACCTGGACCCTAAACCGTCCCCGTCCCCTAACCCTAACCCTAGCCCGAACCCTAACCCTAACCCTTCCCCGAAGCCTGACCCTCACCCGCCCCCTAATCCTAACCCGTACGCTGACACTAACCCGCGCCCTCACACGTACGCTCCCCCTAAAGCGTTGTCGTACCCTTACCTGGACCCTAAACCGTCCCCGTCCCCTAACCCTATCCCTAGCCCGAACCCTAACCCTGACCCTTCCCCGAAGCCTGACCCTCACCTGTCCCCTAATCCTAACCCGTACGCTGACACTAACCCGCGCCCTCACACGTACGCTCCCCCTAAAGCGTTGTCGTACCCTCACCTGGACCCTAACCCGTCCCCGTCCCCTAACCCTAACCCTAGCCCGAACCCTAACCCTAACCCTTCCCCGAAGCCTGACCCTCACCCGTCCCCTAATCCTAACCCGTACGCTGACACTAACCCGCGCCCTCACACGTACGCTGCCCCTAAAGCGTTGTCGTACCCTCACCTGGACCCTAAACCGTCCCCGTCCCCTAACCCTAACCCTAGCCCGAACCCTAACCCTAACCCTTCCCCGAAGCCTGAACCTCACCCGCCCCCAATCCTAACCCGTACGCTGACACTAACCCGCGCCCTCACACGTACGCTCCCCCTAAAGCGTTGTCGTACCCTCACCTGGACCCTAACCCGTCCCCGTCCCCTAACCCTAACCCTAGCCCGAACCCTTACCGTAACCCTTCCCCGAAGCCTGACCCACACCCGTCCCTTAATCCTAACCCGTACGCTGACACTAACCCGCGCCCTCACACGTCCGCTCCCCCTAAAGCGTTGTCGTACCCTCACCTGGACCCTAAACCGTCCCCGTCCCCTAACCCTAACCCTAGCCCGAACCCTAACCCTAACCCTTCCCCGAAGCCTGACCCTCACCCGTCCCCTAATCCTAACCCGTACGCTGACACTAACCCGCGCCCTCACACGTCCGCTCCCCCTAAAGCGTTGTCGTACCCTCACCTGGACCCTAAACCGTCCCCGTTCCCTAACCCTAACCCTAGCCCGAACCCTAACCCTAACCCTTCCCCGAAACCTGACCCTCACCCGTCCCCTAATCCTAAGCCGTACGCTGACACTAACCCGCGCCCTCACACGTAAGCTCCCCCTAAAGCGTTGTCGTACCCTCACCTGGACCCTAAACTGTCCCCGTCCCCTAACCCTAACCCTAGCCCGAACCCTAACCCTAACCCTTCCCCGAAGCCTGACCCTCACACGCCCCCTAATCCTAACCCGTACGCTGACACTAACCCACGCTCTCACACGTACACTCCCCCTAAAGCGTTGTCGTACCCTCACCTGGACCCTATACCGTCCCCGTCCCCTAACCCTAACCCTAGCCCGAACCCTAACCCTAACCCTTCCCCGAAGCCTGACCCTCACCCGTCCCCTAATCCTAACCCGTACGCTGACACTAACCCACGCCGTCACACGTACGCTCCCCCTAAAGCGTTGTCGTACCCTCACCTGGACCCTAAACCGTCCCCGTCCCCTAACCCTAACCCTAGCCGGAACCCTAACCCTAACCCTTCCCCGAAGCCTGACCCTCACCCGTCCCCTAATCCTAACCTGTACGCTGACACTAACCAGCGCCCTCACACGTACGCTCCCCCTAAAGCGTTGTCGTACCCTCACCTGGACCCTAAACAGTCCCTGTCCCCTAACCCTAACCCTAGCCCGAACCCTAACCCTAACTCTTCCCCGAAGCCTGACCCTCACCCGTCCCCTAATACTAACCCGTACGCTGACACCAACCCGCACCCTCACACGTACGCTCCCCCTAAAGTGTTGTCGTACCCTCCCCTGGACCCTAAACCGTCCCCGTCCCCTAACCCTAACCCTAGCCCGAACCCTAACCCTAACCCTTCCCCGAAGCCTGACCCTCACCCGTCCCCTAATCCTAACCCGTACGCTGACACTAACCCGCGCCCTCACACGTACGCTCCCCCTAAAGCGTTGTCGTACCCTCACCTGGACCCTAAACCGTCCCCGTCCCCTAACCCTAACCCTAGCCCGAACCCTAACCCTAACCCTTCCCCGAAGCCTGACCCTCACCCGTCCCCTAATCCTAACCCGTACGCTGACACTAACCCGCGCCCTCACACGTACGCTCCCCCTAATGCGTTGTCGTACCCTCACCTGGACCCTAAACCGTCCCCGTCCCCTAACCCTAACCCTAGCCCGAACCCTAACACTAACCCTTCCCCGAAGCCTGACCCTCACCCGTCCCCTAATCCTAACCCGTACGCTGACAGTAACCCGCGCCCTCACACGTACGCTCCCCCTAAAGCGTTGTCGTACCCTCACCTGGACCCTAACCCGTCCCCGTCCCCTAACCCTAACCCTAGCCCGAACCCTAACCCTAACCCTTCCCCGAAGCCTGACCCTCACCCGTCCCCTAATCCTAACCCGTACGCTGACACTAACCCGCGCCCTCACACGTACGCTCCCCCTAAAGCGTTGTCGTACCCTCACCTGGACCCTAACCCGTCCCCGTCCCCTAACCCTAACCCTAGCCCGAACCCTAACCCTAACCCTTCCCCGAAGCCTGACCCTCACCCGTCCCCTAATCCTAACCCGTACGCTGACACTAACCCGCGCCCTCACACGTACGCTCCCCCTAAAGCGTTGTCGTACCCTCACCTGGACCCTAACCCGTCCCCGTCCCCTAACCCTAACCCTAGCCCGAACCCTAACCCTAACCCTTCCCCGAAGCCTGACCCTCACCCGTCCCCTAATCCTAACCCGTACGCTGACACTAACCCGCGCCCTCACACGTACGCTGCCCCTAAAGCGTTGTCGTACACTCACTTGGACCCTAAACCGTCCCCGTCCCCTAACCCTAACCCTAGCCCGAACCCTAACCCTAACCCTTCCCCGAAGCCTGACCCTCACCCGCCCCCTAATCCTAACCCGTACGCTGACACTAACCCGCGCCCTCACACGTACTCTCCCCCTAAAGCGTTGTCGTACCCTCACCTGGACCCTAAACCGTCCCCGTCCCCTAACCCTATCCCTAGCCCGAACCCTAACCCTAACCCTTCCCCGAAGCCTGACCCTCACCCGTCCCTTAATCCTAACCCGTACGCTGACACTAACCCTCGCCCTCACACGTACGCTCCCCCTAAAGCGTTGTCGTACCCTCACCTGGACCCTAACCCGTCCCCGTCCCCTAACCCTAACCCTAGCCCGAACCCTAACCCTAACCCTTCCCCGAAGCCTGACCCTCACCCGTCCCTTAATCCTAACCCGTACGCTGACACTAACCCGCGCCCGCACACGTCCGCTCCCCCTAAAGCATTGTCATACCCTCACCTAGACCCTAAACCGTCCCCGTCCCCTAACCCTAACCCTAGCCCGAACCCTAACCCTAACCCTTCCCCGAAGCCTGACCCTCACCCGTCCCCTAATCCTAACCCGTACGCTGACACTAACCCGCGCCCTCACACGTACGCTCCCCCTAAAGCGTTGTCGTACCCTCACCTGGACCCTAAACCGTCCCCGTCCCCTAACCCTAACCCTAGCCCGAAACCTAACCCTAACCCTTCCCCGAAGCCGGACCCTCACCCGTCCCCTAATCCTAACCCGTACTCTGACACTAACCCGCGCCCTCACACGTATGCTCCCCCTAAAGCGTTGTCGTACCCTCACCTGGACCCTAAACCGTCCCCGTCCCCTAACCCTAACCCTACCCCGAACCCTAACCCTAACCCTTCCCCGAAGCCTGACCCTCACCCGTCCCCTAATCCTAACCCGTACGCTGACACTAACCCGCGCCCTCACACGTCCGCTCCCCCTAAAGCGTTGTCGTACCCTCACCTGGACCCTAAACCGTCCCCGTCCCCTAACCCTAACCCTAGCCTGAACCCTAACCCTAACCCTTCCCCGAAGCCTGACCCTCACCCGTTCCCTAATCCTAACCCGTACGCTGACACTAACCCGCGCCCTCACACGTACGCTCCCCCTAAAGCGTTGTCGTACCCTCACCTGGACCCTAAACCGTCCCCGTCCCCTAACCCTAACCCTAGCCCGAACCCTAACCCTAACCCTTCCCCGAAGCCTGACCCTCACCCGTCCCCTAATCCTAACCCGTACGCTGACACTAACCCGCGCCCTCACACGTACGCTCCCCCTAAAGCATTGTCGTACCCTCACCTGGACACTAAACCGTCCCCGTCCCCTAACCCTAACCCTAACCCTAGCCCGAACCCTAACCCTAACCCTTCCCCGAAGCCTGACCCTCACCTGTCCCCTAATCCTAACCCGTAAGCTGACACTAACCCGCGCCCTCACATGTACGCTCCCCCTAAAGCGTTGTCGTACCCTCACCTGGACCCTAAACCGTCCCCGTCCCCTAACCCTAACCCTAGCCCGAACCCTAAACCTAACCCTTCCCCGAAGCCTGACCCTCAACCTTCCCCTAATCCTAACCCGTACGCGGACACTAACCCGCGCCCTCACACATACGCTCCCCCTAAAGCGATGTCGTACCCTCACCTGGACCCTAAACCGTCCCCGTCCCCTAAAACTAACCCTAGCCCGAACCCTAACCCTAACCCTTCCCCGAAGCCTGACCCTCACCCGTCCCCTAATCCTAACCCGTACGCTGACACTAACCCGCGCCCTCACATGTACGCTCCCCCTAATGCGTTGTCGTACCCTCACCTGGACCCTAAACCGTCCCCGTCCCCTAACCCTAACCCTAGCCCGAACCCTAACACTAACCCTTCCCCGAAGCCTGACCCTCACCCGTCCCCTAATCCTAACCCGTACGCTGACACTAACTCGCGCCCTCACACGTACGCTCCCCCTAAAGCGTTGTCGTACCCTCACCTGGACCCTAACCCGTCCCCGTCCCCTAACCCTAACCCTAGCCCGAACCCTAACCCTAACCCTTCCCCGAAGCCTGACCCTCACCCGTCCCCTAATCCTAACCCGTACGCTGACACTAACCCGCGCCCTCACACGTACGCTCCCCCTAAAGCGTTGTCGTACCCTCACCTGGACCCTAACCCGTCCCCGTCCCCTAACCCTAACCCTAGCCCGAACCCTAACCCTAACCCTTCCCCGAAGCCTGACCCTCACCCGTCCCCTAATCCTAACCCGTACGCTGACACTAACCCGCGCCCTCACACGTACGCTGCCCCTAAAGCGTTGTCGTACCCTCACCTGGACCCTAAACCGTCCCCGTCCCCTAACCCTAACCCTAGCCCGAACCCTAACCCTAACCCTTCCCCGAAGCCTGACCCTCACCCGCCCCCTAATCCTAACCCGTACGCTGACACTAACCCGCGCCCTCACACGTACGCTCCCCCTAAAGCGTTGTCGTACCCTCACCTGGACCCTAAATCGTCCCCGTCCCCTAACCCTAACCCTAGCCCGAACCCTAACCCTAACCCTTCCCCGAAGCCTGACCCTCACCCGCCCCCAATCCTAACCCGTACGCTGACACTAACCCGCGCCCTCACACGTACGCTCCCCCTAAAGCGTTGTCGTACCCTCACCTGGACCCTAAACCGTCCCCGTCCCCTAACCCTAACCCTAGCCTGAACCCTAACCCTAACCCTTCCCCGAAGCCTGACCCTCACCCGTCCCCTAATCCGAACCCGTACGCTGACACTAACCCACGCCCTCACACGTACGCTCCCCCTAAAGCGTTGTCGTACCCTCACCTGGACCCTAACCCGTCCCCGTCCCCTAACCCTAACCCTAGCCCGAACCCTAACCCTAACCCTTCCCCGAAGCCTGACCCTCACCCGTCCCTTAATCCTAACCCGTACGCTGACACTAACCCGCGCCCTCACACGTCCGCTCCCCCTAAAGCGTTGTCATACCCTCACCTAGACCCTAAACCGTCCCCGTCCCCTAACCCTAACCCTAGCCCGAACCCTAACCCTAACCCTTCCCCGATCCTGACCTTCACCCGTCCCCTAATCCTAACCCGTACGCTGACACTAACCCGCGCCCTCACACGTACGCTCCCCCTTAAGCGTTGTCGTACCCTCACCTGGACCCTAAACCGTCCCCGTCCCCTAACCCTAACCCTAGCCCGAACCCTAACCCTAACCCTTCCCCGAAGCCTGACCCTCACCCGTCCCCTAATCCTAAGCTGTACGCTGACACTAACCCGCGCCCTCACACGTACGCTCCCCCTAAAGCGATGTCGTACCCTCACCTGGACCCTAAACCGTCCCCGTCCCCTAACCCTAACCCTAGCCCGAACCCTCACCCTAACCCTTCCCCGAAGCCTGACCCTCACCCGTCCCCTAATCCTAACCCGTACGCTGACACTAACCCGCGCCCTCACACGTACGCTCCCCCTAATGCGTTGTCGTACCCTCACCTGGACCCTAAACCGTCCCCGTCCCCTAACCCTAACCCTAGCCCGAACCCTAACACTAACCCTTCCCCGAAGCCTGACCCTCACCCGTCCCCTAATCCTAACCCGTACGCTGACACTAACCCGCGCCCTCACACGTAAGCTCCCCCTAAAGCGTTGTCGTACCCTCACCTGGACCCTAAACCGTCCCCGTCCCCTAACCCTAACCCTAGCCCGAACCCTAACCCTAACCCTTCCCCGAAGCCTGACCCTCACCCGTCCCCTAATCCTAACCCGTACGCTGACACTAACCCACGCCCTCACACGTACACTCCCCCTAAAGCGTTGTCGTACCCTCACCTGGACCCTAAACCGTCCCCGTCCCCTAACCCTAACCCTAGCCCGAACCCTAACCCTAACCCTTCCCCGAAGCCTGACCCTCACCCGTCCCCTAATCCTAACCCGTACGCTGACACTAACCCGTGCCCTCACAAGTACGCTCCCCCTAAAGCGTTGTTGTACCCTCACCTGGACCCTAAACCGTTCCCGTCCCCTAACCCTAACCCTAGCCCGAACCCTAACCCTAACCATTCCCCGAAGCCTGACCCTCACACGCCCCCTAATCCTAACCCGTACGCTGACACTAACCCGCGCCCGCACACGTACGCTCCCCCTAAAGCGTTGTCGTACCCTCACCTGGACCCTAAACCGTCCCCGTCCCCTAACCCTAACCCTAGCCCGAACCCTAACCCTAACCCCTCCGCGAAGCCTGACCCTCACCGGTCCCCTAATCCTAAGCCGTACGCTGACACTAACCCGCGCCCTCACACGTACGCTCCCACTAAAGCGTTGTCGTACCCTCACCTGGACCCTAAACCGTCCCCGTCCCCTAACCCTAACCCTAGCCCGAACCCTAACCCTAACACTTCCCCGAAGCCTGACCCTCACCCGTCCCCTAATCCTAACCCGTACGCTGACACTAACCCACGCCCTCACACGTACACTCCCCCTAAAGCGTTGTCGTACCCTCACCTGGACCCTAAACCGTCCCCGTCCCCTAACCCTAACCCTAGCCCGAACCCTAACCCTAACCCTTCCCCGAAGCCTGACCCTCACCCGTCCCCTAATCCTAAACCGTACGCTGACACTAACCCGTGCCCTCACAAGTACGCTCCCCCTAAAGGGTTGTTGTACCCTCACCTGGACCCTAAACCGTCCCCGTCCCCTAACCCTAACCCTAGCCCGAACCCTAACCCTAACCATTCCCCGAAGCCTGACCCTCACACGCCCCCTAATCCTAACCCGTACGCTGACACTAACCCGCGCCCGCACACGTACGCTCCCCCTAAAGCGTTGTCGTACCCTCACCTGGACCCTAAACCGTCCCTGTCCCCTAACCCTAACCCTAGCCCGAACCCTAACCCTAACGCTTCCCCGAAGCCTGACCCTCACCCGTCCCCTAATCCTAAGCCGTACGCTGACACTAACCCGCGCCCTCACACGTACGCTCCCCCTAAAGCGTTGTCGTACCCTCACCTGGACCCTAAACCGTCCCCGTCCCCTAACCCTAACCCTAGCCTGAACCCTAACCCTAACCCTTCCCCGAAGCCTGACCCTCACCCGTCCCCTAATCCTAACCCGTACGCTGACACTAACCCGCGCCCTCACACGTACGCTCCCCCTAAAGCGTTGTCGTACCCTCACCTGGACCCTAAACCGTCCCCGTCCCCAAACCCTAACCCTAGCCCGAACCCTAACCCTAACCCTTCCCCGAAGCCTGACCCTCACACGTCCGCTAATCCTAACCCGTACGCTGACACTAACCCGCGCCCTCACACGTACGCTCCCACAAAAGCGTTGTCGTACACTCAACTGGACCCTAAACCGTCCCCGTCCCCTAACCCTAACCCTAGCCCGAACCCTAACCCTAACCCTTCCCCGAAGCCTGACCCTCACCCGTCCCCTAATCCTAACCCGTACGCTGACACTAAACCGCCCCCTCACACGTACGCTCCCCCTAAAGCGTTGTCGTACCCTCACCTGGACCCTAACCCGTCCCCGTCCCCTAACCCTAACCCTAGCCCGAACCCTAACCCTAACCCTTCCCCGAAGCCTGACCCTCACCCGTCCCCTAATCCTAACCCGTACGCTGACACTAACCCGCGCCCTCACACGTACGCTGCCCCTAAAGCGTTGTCGTACCCTCACCTGGACCCTAAACCGTCCCCGTCCCCTAACCCTAACCCTAGCCCGAACCCTAACCCTAACCCTTACCCGAAGCCTGACCCTCACCCGCCCCCTAATCCTAACCCGTACGCTGACACTAACCCGCGCCCTCACACGTACGCTCCCCCTAAAGCGTTGTCGTACCCTCACCTGGACCCTAAATCGTCCCCGTCCCCTAACCCTAACCCTAGCCCGAACCCTAACCCTAACCCTTCCCCGAAGCCTGACCCTCACCCGCCCCCAATCCTAAACCGTACGCTGACACTAACCCGCGCCCTCACACGTACGCTCCCCCTAAAGCGTTGTCGTACCCTCACCTGGACCCTAAACCGTCCCCGTCCCCTAACCCTAACCCTAGCCTGAACCCTAACCCTAACCCTTCCCCGAAGCCTGACCCTCACCCGTCCCCTAATCCGAACCCGTACGCTGACACTAACCCACGCCCTCACACGTACGCTCCCCCTAAAGCGTTGTCGTACCCTCACCTGGACCCTAACCCGTCCCCGTCCCCTAACCCTAACCCTAGCCCGAACCCTAACCCTAACCCTTCCCCGAAGCCTGACCCTCACCCGTCCCTTAATCCTAACCCGTACGCTGACACTAACCCGCGCCCTCACACGTCCGCTCCCCCTAAAGCGTTGTCATACCCTCACCTAGACCCTAAACCGTCCCCGTCCCCTAACCCTAACCCTAGCCCGAACCCTAACCCTAACCCTTCCCCGATCCTGACCTTCACCCGTCCCCTAATCCTAACCCGTACGCTGACACTAACCCGCGCCCTCACACGTACGCTCCCCCTAAAGCGTTGTCGTACCCTCACCTGGACCCTAAACCGTCCCCGTCCCCTAACCCTAACCCTAGCCCAAACCTTAACCCTAACCCTTCCCCGAAGCCTGACCCTCACCCGTCCCCTAATCCTAAGCCGTACGCTGACACTAACCCGCGACCTCACACGTAAGCTCCCCCTAAAGCGTTGTCGTACCCTCACCTGGACCCTAAACCGTCCCCGTCCCCTAACCCTAACCCTAGCCCGAACCCTAACCCTAACCCTTCCCCGAAGCCTGACCCTCAAACTTCCCCTAATCCTAACCCGTACGCTGACACTAACCCGCGCCCTCACACGTACGCTCCCCCTAAAGCGATGTCGTACCCTCACCTGGACCCTAAACCGTCCCCGTCCCCTAACCCTAACCCTAGCCCGAACCCTAACCCTAACCCTTCCCCGAAGCCTGACCCTCACCCGTCCCCTAATCCTAACCCGTACGCTGACACTAACCCGCGCCCTCACACGTACGCTCCCCCTAATGCGTTGTCGTACCCTCACCTGGACCCTAAACCGTCCCCGTCCCCTAACCCTAACCCTAGCCCGAACCCTAACACTAACCCTTCCCCGAAGCCTGACCCTCACCCGTCCCCTAATCCTAACCCGTACGCTGACACTAACCCGCGCCCTCACACGTAAGCTCCCCCTAAAGCGTTGTCGTACCCTCACCTGGACCCTAAACCGTCCCCGTCCCCTAACCCTAACCCTAGCCCGAACCCTAACCCTAACCCTTCCGCGAAGCCTGACCCTCACCCGTCCCCTAATCCTAAGCCGTACGCTGACACTAACCCGCGCCCTCACACGTACGCTCCCACTAAAGCGTTGTCGTACCCTCACCTGGACCCTAAACCGTCCCCGTCCCCTAACCCTAACCCTAGCCCGAACCCTAACCCTAACCCTTCCCCGAAGCCTGACCCTCACCCGTCCCCTAATCCTAACCCGTACGCTGACACTAACCCACGCCCTCACACGTACACTCCCCCTAAAGCGTTGTCGTACCCTCACCTGGACCCTAAACCGTCCCCGTCCCCTAACCCTAACCCTAGCCCGAACCCTAACCCTAACCCTTCCCCGAAGCCTGACCCTCACCCGTCCCCTAATCCTAAACCGTACGCTGACACTAACCCGTGTCCTCACAAGTACGCTCCCCCTAAAGGGTTGTTGTACCCTCACCTGGACCCTAAACCGTCCCCGTCCCCTAACCCTAACCCTAGCCCGAACCCTAACCCTAACCATTCCCCGAAGCCTGACCCTCACACGCCCCCTAATCCTAACCCGTACGCTGACACTAACCCGCGCCCGCACACGTACGCTCCCCCTAAAGCGTTGTCGTACCCTCACCTGGACCCTAAACCGTCCCTGTCCCCTAACCCTAACCCTAGCCCGAACCCTAACCCTAACGCTTCCCCGAAGCCTGACCCTCACCCGTCCCCTAATCCTAAGCCGTACGCTGACACTAACCCGCGCCCTCACACGTACGCTCCCCCTAAAGCGTTGTCGTACCCTCACCTGGACCCTAAACCGTCCCCGTCCCCTAACCCTAACCCTAGCCTGAACCCTAACCCTAACCCTTCCCCGAAGCCTGACCCTCACCCGTCCCCTAATCCTAACCCGTACGCTGACACTAACCCGCGCCCTCACACGTACGCTCCCCCTAAAGCGTTGTCGTACCCTCACCTGGACCCTAAACCGTCCCCGTCCCCAAACCCTAACCCTAGCCCGAACCCTAACCCTAACCCTTCCCCGAAGCCTGACCCTCACACGTCCGCTAATCCTAACCCGTACGCTGACACTAACCCGCGCCCTCACACGTACGCTCCCACAAAAGCGTTGTCGTACACTCAACTGGACCCTAAACCGTCCCCGTCCCCTAACCCTAACCCTAGCCCGAACCCTAACCCTAACCCTTCCCCGAAGCCTGACCCTCACCCGTCCCCTAATCCTAACCCCTACGCTGACACTAAACCGCCCCCTCACACGTACGCTCCCCCTAAAGCGTTGTCGTACCCTCACCTGGACCCTAAACCGTCCCCGTCCCCTAACCCTAACCCTAGCCCGAACCCTAACCTTAACCCTTCCCCGAAGCCTGACCCTCACCCGTCCCCTAATCCTAAGCCGTACGCTGACACTAACCCGCACCCTCACACGTACGCTCCCCCTAAAGCGTTGTCGTACCCTCACCTGGACCCTAAACCGTCCCCGTCCCCTAACCCTAACCCTAGCCCGAACCCTAACCCTAACCCTTCCCCGAAGCCTGACCCTCACCCGTCCCCTAATCCTAACCTGTACGCTGACACTAACCCGCGCCCTCACACGTACGCTCCCCCTAAAGCGTTGTCGTACCCTCACCTGGACCCTAAACCGTCCCCGTCCCCTAACCCTAACCCTAGCCTGAACCCTAACCCTAACCCTTCCCCGAAGCCTGACCCTCACCCGTCCCCTAATCCTAACCCGTACGCTGACACTAACCCGTGCCCTCACAAGTACGCTCCCCCTAAAGGGTTGTTGTACCCTCACCTGGACCCTAAACCGTCCCCGTCCCCTAACCCTAACCCTAGCCCGAACCCTAACCCTAACCATTCCCCGAAGCCTGACCCTCACACGCCCCCTAATCCTAACCCGTACGCTGACACTAACCCGCGCCCGCACACGTACGCTCCCCCTAAAGCGTTGTCGTACCCTCACCTGGACCCTAAACCGTCCCTGTCCCCTAACCCTAACCCTAGCCCGAACCCTAACCCTAACCCTTCCCCGAAGCCTGACCCTCACCCGTCCCCTAATCCTAAGCCGTACGCTGACACTAACCCGCGCCCTCACACGTACGCTCCCCCTAAAGCGTTGTCGTACCCTCACCTGGACCCTAAACCGTCCCCGTCCCCTAACCCTAACCCTAGCCTGAACCCTAACCCTAACCCTTCCCCGAAGCCTGACCCTCACCCGTCCCCTAATCCTAACCAGTACGCTGACACTAACCCGCGCCCTCACACGTACGCTCCCCCTAAAGCGTTGTCGTACCCTCACCTGGACCCTAAACCGTCCCCGTCCCCAAACCCTAACCCTAGCCCGAACCCTAACCCTAACCCTTCCCCGAAGCCTGACCCTCACACGTCCGCTAATCCTAACCCGTACGCTGACACTAACCCGCGCCCTCACACGTACGCTCCCACAAAAGCGTTGTCGTACACTCAACTGGACCCTAAACCGTCCCCGTCCCCTAACCCTAACCCTAGCCCGAACCCTAACCCTAACCCTTCCCCGAAGCCTGACCCTCACCCGTCCCCTAATCCTAACCCGTACGCTGACACTAAACCGCCCCCTCACACGTACGCTCCCCCTAAAGCGTTGTCGTACCCTCACCTGGACCCTAAACCGTCCCCGTCCCCTAACCCTAACCCTAGCCCGAACCCTAACCTTAACCCTTCCCCGAAGCCTGACCCTCACCCGTCCCCTAATCCATAGCCGTACGCTGACACTAACCCGCACCCTCACACGTACGCTCCCCCTAAAGCGTTGTCGTACCCTCACCTGGACCCTAAACCGTCCCCGTCCCCTAACCCTAACCCTAGCCCGAACCCTAACCCTAACCCTTCCCCGAAGCCTGACCCTCACCCGTCCCCTAATCCTAACCCGTACGCTGACACTAACCCGCGCCCTCACACGTACGCTCCCCCTAAAGCGTTGTCGTACCCTCACCTGGACCCTAAACCATCCCCATCCCCTAACCCTAACCCTAGCCCGAACCCTAACCCTAACCCTTCCCCGAAGCCTGACCCTCACCCGTCCCCTAATCCTAAGCCGTACGCTGACACTAACCCGCGCCCTCACACGTACGCTCCCCCTAAAGCGTTGTCGTACCCTCACCTGGACCCTAAACCGTCCCCGTCCCCTAACCCTAACCCTAGCCCGAACCCTAACCCTAACCCTTCCCCGAAGCCTGACCCTCACCCGTCCCCTAATCCTAACCCGTACGCTGACACTAACCCGCGCCCTCACACGTACGCTCCCCCTAAAGCATTGTCGTACCCTCACCTGGACCCTAAACCGTCCCCGTCCCCTAACCCTAACCCTAGCCCGAACCCTAACCCTAACCCTTCCCCGAAGCCTGACCCTCACCCGTCCCCTAATCCTAACCCGTACGCTGACACTAACCCGCGCCCTCACACGTACGCTCCCCCTAAAGCGTTTTCGTACCCTCACCTGGACCCTAAACCGTCCCCGTCCCCTAACCCTAACCCTAGCACCAACCCTAACCCTAACCCTTCCCCGAAGCCTAACCCTCACCCGTCCCCTAATCCTAACCCGTACGCTGACACTAACCCGCGCCCTCACACGTACGCTCCCCCTAAAGCGTTGTCGTACCCTCACCTGGACCCTAAACCGTCCCCGTCCCCTAACCCTAACCCTAGCCCGAACCCTAACCCTAACTCTTCCCCGAAGCCTGACCCTCACCCGTCCCCTAATCCTAACCCGTACGCTGACACTAACCCGCGCCCTCACACGTACGCTCCCCCTAAAGCGTTGTCGTACCCTCACCTGGACCCTAAACCGTCCCCGTCCCCTAACCCTAACCCTAACCCTAGCCCGAACCCTAACCCTAACCCTTCCCCGAAGCCTGACCCTCACCTGTCCCCTAATCCTAACCCGTACGCTGACACTAACCTGCGCCCTCACACGTACGCTCCCCCTAAAGCGTTGTCGTACCCTCAACTGGACCCTAAACCGTCCCCGTCCCCTAACCCTAACCCTAGCCCGAACCCTATCCCTAACCCTTCCCCGAAGCCTGACCCTCACGCTTCCCCTAATCCTAACCCGTACGCTGACACTAACCCGCGCCCTCACACGTACGCTCCCCCTAAAGCGTTGTCGTACCCTCACCTGGACCCTAAACCGTCCCCGTCCCCTAACCCTAACCCTAGCTTGAACCCTAACCCTAACCCTTCCCCGAAGCCTGACCCTCACCCGTCCCCTAATCCTAACCCGTACGCTGACACTATCCCGCGCCCTCACACGTACGCTCCCCCTAAAGCGTTGTCGTACCCTCACCTGGACCCTAAACCGTCCCCGTCCCCTAACCCTAACCCTAGCCCGAACCCTAACCCTAACCCTTCCCCGAAGCCTGACCTTCACCCGTCCCCTAATCCTAACCCGTACGCTGACACTAACCCGCGCCCTCACACGTACGCTACCCCTAAAGCGTTGTCGTACCCTCACCTAGACCCTAAACCGTCCCCGTCCCCTAACCCTAACCCTAGCCCGAACCCTAACCCTAACTCTTCCCCGAAGCCTGACCCTCACCCGTTCCCTAATCCTAACCCGTACGCTGACACTAACCCGCGCCCTCACACGTACGCTCCCCCTAAAGCGTTTTCGTACCCTCACCTGGAACCTAAACCGTCCCCGTCCCCTAACCCTAACCCTAGCCCGAACCCTAACCCTAAACCTTCCCCGAAGCCTGACCCTCACCCGTCCCTTAATCCTAACCCGTACGCTGACACTAACCCACGCCCTCACACGTACGCTCCCCCTAAAGCGTTGTCGTACCCTCACCTGGACCCTAAACCGTCCCCGTCCCCTAACCCTAACCCTAGCCCGAACCCTAACCCTAACCCTTCCCCGAAGCCTGACCCTCACCCGTCCCCTAATCCTAAACCGTACGCTGACACTAACCCGCGCCCGCACACGTACGCTCCCCCTAAAGCGTTGTCGTACCCTCACCTGGACCCTAAACCGTCCCCGTCCTCTAACCCTAACCCTAGCCCGAACCCTAACCCTAACCCTTCCTCGAAGCCTGACCCTCACCCGTCCCCTAATCCTAAGCCGTACGCTGACACTAACCCACGTCCTCACACGTACGCTCCCCCTAAAGCGTTGTCGTACCCTCACCTGGACCCTAAACCGTCCCCGTCCCCTAACCCTAACCCTAGCCCGAACCCTAACCCTAACCCTTCCCCGAAGCCTGACCCTCACCTGTCCCCCAATCCTAACCCATACGCTGACACTAACCCGCGCCCTCACACGTACGCTCCCACTAAGGCGTTGTCGTACCCTCACCTGGACCCTAAACCGTCCCCGTCCCCTAACCCTAACCCTAGCCCGAACCCTAACCCTAACTCTTCCCCGAAGCCTGACCCTCACCCGTCCCCTAATCCTAACCCGTACGCTGACACTAACCCGCGCCCTCACACGTACGCTCCCCCTAAAGCATTGTCGTACCCTCACCTGGACCCGAAACCGTCCCCATCCCCTAACCCTAACCCTAGCCCGAACCCTAACCCTAACCCTTCCCCGAAGCCTGACCCTCACCCGTCCCCTAATCCTAACCCGTACGCTGACACTAACCCGCGCCCTCACACATACCCTCCCCCTAAAGCGTTGTCGTACCCTCACCTGGACCCTAAACCGTCCCCGTCCCCTAACCCTAACCCTAGCCCGAACCCTAACCTTAACACTTCCCCGAAGCCTGACCCTCATCCGTCCCCTAATCCTAACCTGTACGCTGACACTAACCCGCGCCCTCACACGTACGCTCCCCCTAAAGCGTTGTCGTACCCTCACCTGAACCCTAAACCGTCCCCGTCCCCTAAGCCTAACCCTAGCCCGAACCCTAACCCTAACCCTTCGCCGAAGCCTGACCCTCACCCGTCCCCTAATCCTAACCCGTACGCTGACACTAACCCGCGCACTCACACGTACGCTCCCCCTAAAGCGTTGTCGTACCCTCACCTGGACCCTAACCCGTCCCCGTCCCCTAACCCTAACCCTAGCCCGAACCCTAACCCTAACCCTTCCCCGAAGCCTGACCCTCACCCGTCCCCTAATCCTAACCCGTACGCTGACACTAACCCGCGCGCTCACACGTACGCTCCCCCTAAAGCGTTGTCGTACCCTCACCTGGACCCTAAACCGTCCCCGTCCCCTAACCCTAACCCTAGCCCGAACCCTAACCCTAACCCTTTCCCAAAGCCTGACCCTCACCCGTCCCCAATCCTAACCCGTACGCTGACACTAACCCGCGCCCTCACACGTACGCTCCCCCTAAAGCGTTGTCGTACCCTCACCTGGACCCTAAACCGTCCCCGTCACCTAACCCTAACCCTAGCCCGAACCCTAACCCTAAACCTTCCCCGAAGCCTGACCCTCACCCGTCCCCTAATCCTAACCCGTACGCTGACACTAACCCGCGCCCTCACACGTACGCTCCCCCTAAAGCGTTGTCGTACCCTCACCTGGACCCTAAACCGTCCCCGTCCCCTAACCCTAACCCTAACCCTAGCCCGAACCCTAACCCTAACCCTTCCCCGAAGCCTGACCCTCACCTGTCCCCTAATCCTAACCCGTACGCTGACACTAACCCGCGCCCTCACACGTACGCTCCCCCTAAAGCATTGTCGTACCCTCAACTGGACCCTAAACCGTCCCCGTCCCCTAACCCTAACCCTAGCCCGAACCCTAACCCTAACCCTTCCCCGAAGCCCGACCCTCACCCTTCCCCTAATCCTAACCCGTACGCTGACACTAACCCGCGCCCTCACACGTACGCTCCCCCTAAAGCGTTGTCGTACCCTCACTTGGACCCTAAATCGTCTCCGTCCCCTAACCCTAACCCTAGCCCGAACCCTAACCCTAACCCTTCCCCGAAGCCTGACCCTCACCCGTCCCCTAATCCTAAGCCGTACGCTGACACTAACCCGCGCCCTCACACGTACGCTCCCCCTAAAGCGTTGTCGTACCCTCACCTGGACCCTAAACCGTCCCCCTCCCCTAACCCTAACCCTAGCCCGAACCCTAACCCTAACCCTTCCCCGAAGCCTGACCCTCACCCGTCCCCTAATCCTAACCCGTACGCTGACACTAACCCGCGCCCTCACACGTACGCTCCCCATAAAGCATTGTCGTACCCTCACCTGGACCCTAAACCGTCCCCGTCCCCTAACCCTAACCCTAGCCCGAACCCTAACCCTAACTCTTCCCCGAAGCCTGACCCTCACCCGTCCCCTAATCCTAACCCGTACGCTGACACTAACCCGCGCCCTCACACGTACGCTCCCCCTAAAGCGTTGTCGTACCCTCACCTGGACCCTAAACCGTCCCCATCCCCTAACCCTAACTCTAGCCCGAACCCTAACCCTAACCCTTCCCCGAAGCCTGACCCTTACCCGTCCCCTAATCCTAACCTGTACGCTGACACTAACCCGCGCCCTCACACGTCCGCTCCCCCTAAAGCGTTGTCGTACCCTCACATGGACCCTAAACCGTCCCCGTCCCCTAACCCTAACCCTAGCCCGAACCCTAACCCTAACCCTTCCCCGAAGCCTGACCCTCACCCGTCCCCTAATCCTAACCCGTACGCTGACACTAACCCGCGCCCTCACACATACCCTCCCCCTAAAGCGTTGTCGTACCCTCACCTGGACCCTAAACCGTTCCCGTCCCCTAACCCTAACCCTAGCCCGAACCCTAACCTTAACACTTCCCCGAAGCCTGACCCTCACCCGTCCCCTAATCCTAACCTGTACGCTGACACTAACCCGCGCCCTCACACGTACGCTCCCCCTAAAGCGTTGTCGTACCCTCACCTGAACCCTAAACCGTCCCCGTCCCCTAACCCTAACCCTAGCCCGAACCCTAACCCTAAACCTTTCCCAAAGCCTGACCCTCACCCGTCCCCAATCCTAACCCGTACGCTGACACTAACCCGCGCCCTCACACATACGCTCCCCCTAAAGCGTTGTCGTACCCTCACCTGGACCCTAAACCGTCCCCGTCCCCTAACCCTAACCCTAGCCCGAACCCTAACCCTAAACCTTCCCCGAAGCCTGACCCTCACCCGTCCCCTAATCCTAACCCGTACGCTGACACTAACCCGCGCCCTCACACGTACGCTCCCCCTAAAGCGTTGTCGTACCCTCACCTGGACCCTAAACCGTCCCCGTCCCCTAACCCTAACCCTAGCCCGAACCCTAACCCTAACTCTTCCCCGAAGCCTGACCCTCACCCGTCCCCTAATCCTAACCCGTACGCTGACACTAACCCGCGCCCTCACACGTACGCTCCCCCGAAAGCGTTGTCGTACCCTCACCTGGACCCTAAACCGTCCCCGTCCCCTAACCCTAACCCTAACCCTAGCCCGAACCCTAACCCTAACCCTTCCCCGAAGCCTGACCCTCACCTGTCCCCTAATCCTAACCCGAACGCTGACACTAACCCGCGCCCTCACACGTACGCTCCCCCTAAAGCGTTGTCGTACCCTCAACTGGACCCTAAACCGTCCCCGTCCCCTAACCCTAACCCTAGCCCGAACCCTAACCCTAACCCTTCCCCGAAGCCCGACCCTCACCCTTCCCCTAATCCTAACCCGTACGCTGACACTAACCCGCGCCCTCACACGTACGCTCCCCCTAAAGCATTGTCATACCCTCACCTGGACCCTAAACCGTCCCCGTCCCCTAACCCTAACCCTAGCCTGAACCCTAACCCTAACCCTTCCCCGAAGCCTGACCCTCACCCGTCCCCTAATCCTAACCCGTACGCTGACACTAACCCGCGCCCTCACACGTACGCTCCCCCTAAAGTGTTGTCGTACCCTCACCTGGACCCTAAACCGTCCCCGTCCCCTAACCCTAACCCTAGCCCGAACCCTAACCCTAACCCTTCCCCGAAGCCTGACCCTCACCTGTCCCCTAATCCTAACCCGTACGCTGACACTAACCCGCGCCCTCACACGTACGCTCCCCCTAAAGCGTTGTCGTACCCTCACCTGGACCCTAAACCGTCCCCGTCCCCTAACCCGAACCCTAACCCTAGCCCGAACCCTAACCCTAACCCTTCCCCGAAGCCTGACCCTCACCTGTCCCCTAATCCTAACCCGTACGCTGACACTAACCCGCGCCCTCACACGTACGCTCCCCCTAAAGCGTTGTCGTACCCTCAACTGGACCCTAAACCGTCCCCGTCCCCTAACCCTAACCCTAGCCCGAACCCTATCCCTAACCCTTCCCCGAAGCCTGACCCTCACCTGTCCCCTAATCCTAACCCGTACGCTGACACTAACCCGCGCCCTCACACGTACGCTCCCCCTAAAGCGTTGTCGTACCCTCACCTGGACCCTAAACCGTCCCCGTCCCCTAACCCTAACCCTAGCCCGAACCCTAACCCTAACACTTCCCCGAAGCCTGACCCTCACCCGTCTCCTTATCCTAACCCGTACGCTGACACTAACCCGCGCCCTCACACGTACGCTCCCCCTAAAGCGTTGTCGTACCCTCACCTGAACCCTAATCCGTCCCCGTCCCCTAAGCCTAACCCTAGCCCGAACCCTAACCCTAACCCTTCCCCGAAGCCTGACCCTCACCCGTCCCCTAATCCTAACCCGTACGCTGACACTAACCCGCAACCTCACACGTACGCTCCCCCTAAAGCGTTGTCGTACCCTCACCTGGACCCTAACCCGTCCCCGTCCCCTAACCCTAACCCTAGCCCGAACCCTAACCCTAACCCTTCCCCGAAGCCTGACCCTCACCCGTCCCCTAATCCTAACCCGTACGCTGACACTAACCCGCGCGCTCACACGTACGCTCCCCCTAAAGCGTTGTCGTACCCTCACCTGGACCCTAAACCGTCCCCGTCCCCTAACCCTAACCCTAGCCCGAACCCTAACCCTAACCCTTTCCCAAAGCCTGACCCTCACCCGTCCCCAATCCTAACCCGTACGCTGACACTAACCCGCGCCCTCACACGTACGCTCCCCCTAAAGCGTTGTCGTACCCTCACCTGGACCCTAAACCGTCCCCGTCCCCTAACCCTAACCCTAGCCCGAACCCTAACCCTAAACCTTCCCCGAAGCCTGACCCTCACCCGTCCCCTAATCCTAACCCGTACGCTGACACTAACCCGCGCCCTCACACGTACGCTCCCCAGAAAGCGTTGTCGTACCCTCACCTGGACCCTAAACCGTCCCCGTCCCCTAACCCTAACCCTAACCCTAGCCCGAACCCTAACCCTAACCCTTCCCCGAAGCCTGACCCTCACCCGTCCCCTAATCCTAACCCGTACGCTGACACTAACCCACGCCCTCACACGTACGCTCCCCCTAAAGCGTTGTCGTACCCTCACCTGGACCCTAAACCGTCCCCGTCCCCTAACCCTAACCCTAGACCGAACCCTAACCCTAACCCTTCCCCGAAGCCTGACCCTCACCCGTCCCCTAATCCTAAACCGTACGCTGACACTAACCCGCGCCCGCACACGTACGCTCCCCCTAAAGCGTTGTCGTACCCTCACCTGGACCCTAAACCGTCCCCGTCCCCTAACCCTAACCCTAGCCCGAACCCTAACCCTAACCCTTCCCCGAAGCCTGACCCTCACCCGTCCCCTAATCCTAACCCGTACGCTGACACTAACCCGCGCCCTCACACGTACGCTCCCCAGAAAGCGTTGTCGTACCCTCACCTGGACCCTAAACCGTCCCCGTCCCCTAACCCTAACCCTAACCCTAGCCCGAACCCTAACCCTAACCCTTCCCCGAAGCCTGACCCTCACCCGTCCCCTAATCCTAACCCGTACGCTGACACTAACCCACGCCCTCACACGTACGCTCCCCCTAAAGCGTTGTCGTACCCTCACCTGGACCCTAAACCGTCCCCGTCCCCTAACCCTAACCCTAGACCGAACCCTAACCCTAACCCTTCCCCGAAGCCTGACCCTCACCCGTCCCCTAATCCTAAACCGTACGCTGACACTAAACCGCGCCCGCACACGTACGCTCCCCCTAAAGCATTGTCGTACCCTCACCTGGACCCTAAACCGTCCCCGTCCCCTAACCCTAACCCTAGCCCGAACCCTAACCCTAACCCTTCCCCGAAGCCTGACCCTCACCCGTCCCCTAATCCTAACCCGTACGCTGACACTAACCCGCGCCCTCACACGTACGCTCCCCCTAGAGCGTTGTCGTACCCTCACCTGGACCCTAAACCGTCCCCGTCCCCTAACCCTAACCCTAGCCCGAACCCTAACCCTAAACCTTCCCCGAAGCCTGACCCTCACCCGTCCCCTAATCCTAACCCGTACGCTGACACTAACCCGCGCCCTCACACGTACGCTCCCCAGAAAGCGTTGTCGTACCCTCACCTGGACCCTAAACCGTCCCCGTCCCCTAACCCTAACCCTAACCCTAGCCCGAACCCTAACCCTAACCCTTCCCCGAAGCCTGACCCTCACATGTCCCCTAATCCTAACCCGTACGCTGACACTAACCCGCGCCCTCACACGTACGCTCCCCCTAAATCATTGTCGTACCCTCACCTGGACCCTAAACCGTCCCCGTCCCCTAACCCTAACCCTAGCCCGAACCCTAACCCTAACCCTTCCCCGAAGCCTGACCCTCACCCGTCCCCTAATCCTAACCCGTACGCTGACACTAACCCGCAACCTCACACGTACGCTCCCCCTAAAGCGTTGTCGTACCCTCACCTGGACCCTAACCCGTCCCCGTCCCCTAACCCTAACCCTAGCCCGAACCCTAACCCTAACCCTTCCCCGAAGCCTGACCCTCACCCGTCCCCTAATCCTAACCCGTACGCTGACACTAACCCGCGCGCTCACACGTACGCTCCCCCTAAAGCGTTGTCGTACCCTCACCTGGACCCTAAACCGTCCCCGTCCCCTAACCCTAACCCTAGCCCGAACCCTAACCCTAACCCTTTCCCAAAGCCTGACCCTCACCCGTCCCCAATCCTAACCCGTACGCTGACACTAACCCGCGCCCTCACACGTACGCTCCCCCTAAAGCGTTGTCGTACCCTCACCTGGACCCTAAACCGTCCCCGTCCCCTAACCCTAACCCTAGCCCGAACCCTAACCCTAAACCTTCCCCGAAGCCTGACCCTCACCCGTCCCCTAATCCTAACCCGTACGCTGACACTAACCCGCGCCCTCACACGTACGCTCCCCAGAAAGCGTTGTCGTACCCTCACCTGGACCCTAAACCGTCCCCGTCCCCTAACCCTAACCCTAACCCTAGCCCGAACCCTAACCCTAACCCTTCCCCGAATCCTGACCCTCACATGTCCCCTAATCCTAACCCGTACGCTGACACTAACCCGCGCCCTCACACGTACGCTCCCCCTAAAGCGTTGTCGTACCCTCAACTGGACCCTAAACCGTCCCCGTCCCCTAACCCTAACCCTAGCCCGAACCCTAACCCTAACCCTTCCCCGAAGCCCGACCCTCACCCTTCCCCTAATCCTAACCCGTACGCTGACACTAACCCGCTCCCTCACACGTACGCTCCCCCTAAAGCGTTGTCATACCCTCACCTGGACCCTAAACCGTCCCCGTCCCCTAACCCTAACCCTAGCCTGAACCCTAACCCTAACACTTCCCCGAAGCCTGACCCTCACACGTCCCCTAATCCTAACCCGTACGCAGACACTAACCCGCGCCCTCACACGTACGCACCCCCTAAAGCGTTGTCGTACCCTCACCTGGACCCTAAACCGTCCCCGTCCCCTAACCCTAACCCTAGCCCGAACCCTAACCCTAACCCTTCCCCGAAGCCTGACCCTCACCTGTCCCCTAATCCTAACCCGTACGCTGACACTAACCCGCGCCCTCACACGTACGCTCCCCCTAAAGCGTTGTCGTACCCTCACCTGGACCCTAAACCGTCCCCGTCCCCTAACCCTAACCCTAACCCTAGCCCGAACCCTAACCCTAACCCTTCCCCGAAGCCTGACCCTCACCTGTCCCCTAACCCTAACCCGTACGCTGACACTAACCCGCGCCCTCACACGTACGCTCCCCCTAAAGCGTTGTCGTACCCTCAACTGGACCCTAAACCGTCCCCGTCCCCTAACCCTAACCCTAGCCTGAACCCTATCCCTAACCCTTCCCCGAAGCCTGACCCTCACGCTTCCCCTAATCCTAACCCGTACGCTGACACTAACCCGCGCCCTCACACGTACGCTCCCCCTAAAGCGTTGTCGTACCCTCACCTGGACCCTAAACCGTCCCCGTCCCCTAACCCTAACCCTAGCTTGAACCCTAACCCTAACCCTTCCCCGAAGCCTGACCCTCACCCGTCCCCTAATCCTAACCCGTACGCTGACACTAACCCGCGCCCTCACACGTACGCTCCCCCTAAAGCGTTGTCGTACCCTCACCTGGACCCTAAACCGTCCCCGTCCCCTAACCCTAACCCTAGCCCGAACCCTAACCCTAACCCTTCCCCGAAGCCTGACCTTCACCCGTCCCCTAATCCTAACCCGTACGCTGACACTAACCCGCGCCCTCACACGTACGCTCCCCCTAAAGCGTTGTCGTACCCTCACCTGGACCCTAAACCGTCCCCGTCCCCTAACCCTAACCCTAGCCCGAACCCTAACCCTAACCCTTCCCCGTAGCCTGACCCTCACCCGTCCCCTAATCCTAACCCGTACGCTGACACTAACCCGCGCCCTCACACGTACGCTCCCCCTAAAGCGTTGTCGTACCCTCACCTGGACCCTAAACCGTCTCCTTCCCCTAACTCTAACCCTAGCCCGAACCCTAACCCTAACCCTTCCCCGAATCCTGACCCTCACCCGTCCCCTAATCCTAACCCGTACGCTGACACTAACCCGCGCCCTCACACGTACGCTCCCCCTAAAGCGTTGTCGTACCCTCACCTGGACCCTAAACCGTCTCCGTCCCCTAACCCTAACCCTAGCCCGAACCCTAACCCTAACCCTTCCCCGAATCCTGACCCTCACCCGTCCCCTAATCCTAACCCGTACGCTGACACTAACCCGCGCCCTCACACGTACGCTCCCCCTAAATCATTGTCGTACCCTCACCTGGACCCTAAACCGTCCCCGTCCCCTAACCCTAACCCTAGCCCGAACCCTAACCCTAACCCTTCCCCGAAGCCTGACCCTCACCCGTCCCCTAATCCTAACCCGTACGCTGACACTAACCCACGCCCTCACACGTACGCTCCCCCTAAAGCGTTGTCGTACCCTCACCTGGACCCTAAACCGTCCCCGTCCCCTAACCCTAACCCTAGACCGAACCCTAACCCTAACCCTTCCCCGAAGCCTGACCCTCACCCGTCCCCTAATCCTAAACCGTACGCTGACACTAACCCGCGCCCGCACACGTACGCTCCCCCTAAAGCGTTGTCGTACCCTCACCTGGACCCTAAACCGTCCCCGTCCCCTAACCCTAACCCTAGCCCGAACCCTAACCCTAACCCTTCCCCGAAGCCTGACCCTCACCCGTCCCCTAATCCTAACCCGTACGCTGACACTAACCCGCGCCCTCACACGTACGCTCCCCCTAAAGCGTTGTCGTACCCTCACCTGGACCCTAAACCGTCCCCGTCCCCTAACCCTAACTCTAGCCCGAACCCTAACCCTAACCCTTCCCCGAAGCCTGACCCTCACCCGTCCCCTAATCCTAACCTGTACGCTGACACTAACCCGCGCCCTCACACGTCCGCTCCCCCTAAAGCGTTGGCGTACCCTCGCCTGGACCCTAAACCGTCCCCGTCCCCTAACCCTAACCCTAGCCCGAACCCTAACCCTAACCCTTCCCCGAAGCCTGACCCTCACCCGTCCCCTAATCCTAACCCGTACGCTGACACTAACCCGCGCCCTCACACATACCCTCCCCCTAAAGCGTTGTCGTACCCTCACCTGGACCCTAAACCGTCCCCGTCCCCTAACCCTAACCCTAGCCCGAACCCTAACCCTAACACTTCCCCGTAGCCTGACCCTCACCCGTCCCCTAATCCTAACCTGTACGCTGACACTAACCCGCGCCCACACACATACGCTCCCCCTAAAGCGTTGTCGTACCCTCACCTGAACCCTAAACCGTCCCCGTCCCCTAAGCCTAACCCTAGCCCGAACCCTAACCCTAACCCTTCCCCGAAGCCTGACCCTCACCCGTCCCCTAATCCTAACCCGTACGCTGACACTAACCTGCGCCCTCACACGTACGCTCCCCCTAAAGCGTTGTCATACCCTCACCTGGACCCTAACCCGTCCCCGTCCCCTAACCCTAACCCTAGCCCGAACCCTAACCCTAA
Organism: Grampus griseus; assembly: GCF_964374135.1. Taxonomy (NCBI): domain Eukaryota; kingdom Metazoa; phylum Chordata; class Mammalia; order Artiodactyla; family Delphinidae; genus Grampus; species Grampus griseus. The sequence goes on along the minus strand of NW_028133249.1, from coordinate 96,331 downwards.
CCCTTCCCCGAAGCCTGACCCTCACCCGTCCCCTAATCCTAACCCGTACGCTGACACTAACCCGCGCCCTCACACGTACGCTCCCCCTAAAGCGTTGTCGTACCCTCACCTGGACGTTAAACCGTCTCCGTCCCCTAACCCTAACCCTAGCCCGAACCCTAACCCTAACCCTTCCCCGAATCCTGACCCTCACCCGTCCCCTAATCCTAACCCGTACGCTGACACTAACCCGCGCCCTCACACGTACGCTCCCCCTAAATCATTGTCGTACCCTCACCTGGACCCTAAACCGTCCCCGTCCCCTAACCCTAACCCTAGCCCGAACCCTAACCCTAACCCTTCCCCGAAGCCTGACCCTCACCCGTCCCCTAATCCTAACCCGTACGCTGACACTAACCCGCGCCCTCACACGTACGCTCCCCCTAAATCATTGTCGTACCCTCACCTGGACCCTAAACCGTCCCCGTCCCCTAACCCTAACCCTAGCCCGAACCCTAACCCTAACCCTTCCCCGAAGCCTGACCCTCACCCGTCCCCTAATCCTAACCCGTACGCTGACACTAACCCGCGCCCTCACACGTACGCTCCCCCTAAAGCGTTGTCGTACCCTCACCTGCACCCTAAACCGTCCCCGTCCCCTAACCCTAACCCTAGACCGAACCCTAACCCTAACCCTTCCCCGAAGCCTGACCCTCACCCGTCCCCTAATCCTAACCCGTACGCTGACACTAACCCACGCCCTCACACGTACGCTCCCCCTAAAGCGTTGTCGTACCCTCACCTGGACCCTAAACCGTCCCCGTCCCCTAACCCTAACCCTAGACCGAACCCTAACCCTAACCCTTCCCCGAAGCCTGACCCTCACCCGTCCCCTAATCCTAAACCGTACGCTGACACTAACCCGCGCCCGCACACGTACGCTCCCCCTAAAGCGTTGTCGTACCCTCACCTGGACCCTAAACCGTCCTCGTCCCCTAACCCTAACCCTAGCCCGAACCCTAACCCTAACCCTTCCCCGAAGCCTGACCCTCACCCGTCCCCTAATCCTAACCCGTACGCTGACACTAACCCGCGCCCTCACACGTACGCTCCCCCTAAAGCGTTGTCGTACCCTCACCTGGACCCTAAACCGTCCCCGTCCCCTAACCCTAACTCTAGCCCGAACCCTAACCCTAACCCTTCCCCGAAGCCTGACCCTCACCCGTCCCCTAATCCTAACCTGTACGCTGACACTAACCCGCGCCCTCACACGTCCGCTCCCCCTAAAGCGTTGGCGTACCCTCGCCTGGACCCTAAACCGTCCCCGTCCCCTAACCCTAACCCTAGCCCGAACCCTAACCCTAACCCTTCCCCGAAGCCTGACCCTCACCCGTCCCCTAATCCTAACCCGTACGCTGACACTAACCCGCGCCCTCACACATACCCTCCCCCTAAAGCGTTGTCGTACCCTCACCTGGACCCTAAACCGTCCCCGTCCCCTAACCCTAACCCTAGCCCGAACCCTAACCCTAACACTTCCCCGAAGCCTGACCCTCACCCGTCCCCTAATCCTAACCTGTACGCTGACACTAACCCGCGCCCACACACATACGCTCCCCCTAAAGCGTTGTCGTACCCTCACCTGAACCCTAAACCGTCCCCGTCCCCTAAGCCTAACCCTAGCCCGAACCCTAACCCTAACCCTTCCCCGAAGCCTGACCCTCACCCGTCCCCTAATCCTAACCCGTACGCTGACACTAACCTGCGCCCTCACACGTACGCTCCCCCTAAAGCGTTGTCGTACCCTCACCTGGACCCTAACCCGTCCCCGTCCCCTAACCCTAACCCTAGCCCGAACCCTAACCCTAACCCTTCCCCGAAGCCTGACCCTCACCCGTCCCCTAATCCTAACCCGTACGCTGACACTAACCCGCGCCCTCACACGTACGCTCCCCCTAAAGCGTTGTCGTACCCTCACCTGGACGTTAAACCGTCTCCGTCCCCTAACCCTAACCCTAGCCCGAACCCTAACCCTAACCCTTCCCCGAATCCTGACCCTCACCCGTCCCCTAATCCTAACCCGTACGCTGACACTAACCCGCGCCCTCACACGTACGCTCCCCCTAAATCATTGTCGTACCCTCACCTGGACCCTAAACCGTCCCCGTCCCCTAACCCTAACCCTAGCCCGAACCCTAACCCTAACCCTTCCCCGAAGCCTGACCCTCACCCGTCCCCTAATCCTAACCCGTACGCTGACACTAACCCGCGCCCTCACACGTACGCTCCCCCTAAAGCGTTGTCGTTCCCTCACCTGCACCCTAAACCGTCCCCGTCCCCTAACCCTAACCCTAGACCGAACCCTAACCCTAACCCTTCCCCGAAGCCTGACCCTCACCCGTCCCCTAATCCTAAACCGTACGCTGACACTAACCCGCGCCCGCACACGTACTCTCCCCCTAAAGCGTTGTCGTACCCTCACCTGGACCCTAAACCGTCCCCGTCCCCTAACCCTAACCCTAGGCCGAACCCTAACCCTAACCCTTCCCCGAAGCCTGACCCTCACCCGTCCCCTAATCCTAACCCGTACGCTGACACTAACCCGCGCCCTCACACGTACGCTCCCCCTAAAGCGTTGTCGTACCCTCACCTGGACCCTAAACCGTCCCCGTCCCCTAACCCTAACTCTAGCCCGAACCCTAACCCTAACCCTTCCCCGAAGCCTGACCCTCACCCGTCCCCTAATCCTAACCTGTACGCTGACACTAACCCGCGCCCTCACACGTCCGCTCCCCCTAAAGCGTTGGCGTACCCTCGCCTGGACCCTAAAACGTCCCCGTCCCCTAACCCTAACCCTAGCCCGAACCCTAACCCTAACCCTTCCCCGAAGCCTGACCCTCACCCGTCCCCTAATCCTAACCCGTACGCTGACACTAACCCGCGCCCTCACACATACCCTTCCCCTAAAGCGTTGTCGTACCCTCACCTGGACCCTAAACCGTCCCCGTCCCCTAACCCTAACCCTAGCCCGAACCCTAACCCTAACACTTCCCCGAAGCCTGACCCTCACCCGTCCCCTAATCCTAACCTGTACGCTGAGACTAACCCGCGCCCACACACATACGCTCCCCCTAAAGCGTTGTCGTACCCTCACCTGAACCCTAAACCTTCCCCGTCCCCTAAGCCTAACCCTAGCCCGAACCCTAACCCTAACCCTTCCCCGAATCCTGACCCTCACCCGTCCCCTAATCCTAACCCGTACGCTGACACTAACCCGCGCCCTCACACGTACGCTCCCCCTAAATCATTGTCGTACCCTCACCTGGACCCTAAACCGTCCCCGTCCCCTAACCCTAACCCTAGCCCGAACCCTAACCCTAACCCTTCCCCGAAGCCTGACCCTCACCCGTCCCCTAATCCTAACCCGTACGCTGACACTAACCCACGCCCTCACACGTACGCTCCCCCTAAAGCGTTGTCGTACCCTCACCTGGACCCTAAACCGTCCCCGTCCCCTAACCCTAACCCTAGACCGAACCCTAACCCTAACCCTTCCCCGAAGCCTGACCCTCACCCGTCCCCTAATCCTAAACCGTACGCTGACACTAACACGCGCCCGCACACGTACGCTCCCCCTAAAGCGTTGTCGTACCCTCACCTGGACCCTAAACCGTCCCCGTCCCCTAACCCTAACCCTAGCCCGAACCCTAACCCTAACCCTTCCCCGAAGCCTGACCCTCACCCGTCCCCTAATCCTAACCCGTACGCTGACACTAACCCGCGCCCTCACACGTACGCTCCCCCTAAAGCGTTGTCGTACCCTCACCTGGACCCTAAACCGTCCCCGTCCCCTAACCCTAACTCTAGCCCGAACCCTAACCCTAACCCTTCCCCGAAGCCTGACCCTCACCCGTCCCCTAATCCTAACCTGTACGCTGACACTAACCCGCGCCCTCACACGTCCGCTCCCCCTAAAGCGTTGGCGTACCCTCGCCTGGACCCTAAACCGTCCCCGTCCCCTAACCCTAACCCTAGCCCGAACCCTAACCCTAACCCTTCCCCGAAGCCTGACCCTCACCCGTCCCCTAATCCTAACCCGTACGCTGACACTAACCCGCGCCCTCACACATACCCTCCCCCTAAAGCGTTGTCGTACCCTCACCTGGACCCTAAACCGTCCCCGTCCCCTAACCCTAACCCTAGCCTGAACCCTATCCCTAACCCTTCCCCGAAGCCTGACCCTCACGCTTCCCCTAATCCTAACCCGTACGCTGACACTAACCCGCGCCCTCACACGTACGCTCCCCCTAAAGCGTTGTCGTACCCTCACCTGGACCCTAAACCGTCCCCGTCCCCTAACCCTAACCCTAGCTTGAACCCTAACCCTAACCCTTCCCCGAAGCCTGACCCTCACCCGTCCCCTAATCCTAACCCGTACGCTGACACTAACCCGCGCCCTCACACGTACGCTCCCCCTAAAGCGTTGTCGTACCCTCACCTGGACCCTAAACCGTCCCCGTCCCCTAACCCTAACCCTAGCCCGAACCCTAACCCTAACCCTTCCCCGAAGCCTGACCTTCACCCGTCCCCTAATCCTAACCCGTACGCTGACACTAACCCGCGCCCTCACACGTACGCTCCCCCTAAAGCGTTGTCGTACCCTCACCTGGACCCTAAACCGTCCCCGTCCCCTAACCCTAACCCTAGCCCGAACCCTAACCCTAACCCTTCCCCGTAGCCTGACCCTCACCCGTCCCCTAATCCTAACCCGTACGCTGACACTAACCCGCGCCCTCACACGTACGCTCCCCCTAAAGCGTTGTCGTACCCTCACCTGGACCCTAAACCGTCTCCTTCCCCTAACTCTAACCCTAGCCCGAACCCTAACCCTAACCCTTCCCCGAATCCTGACCCTCACCCGTCCCCTAATCCTAACCCGTACGCTGACACTAACCCGCGCCCTCACACGTACGCTCCCCCTAAAGCGTTGTCGTACCCTCACCTGGACCCTAAACCGTCTCCGTCCCCTAACCCTAACCCTAGCCCGAACCCTAACCCTAACCCTTCCCCGAATCCTGACCCTCACCCGTCCCCTAATCCTAACCCGTACGCTGACACTAACCCGCGCCCTCACACGTACGCTCCCCCTAAATCATTGTCGTACCCTCACCTGGACCCTAAACCGTCCCCGTCCCCTAACCCTAACCCTAGCCCGAACCCTAACCCTAACCCTTCCCCGAAGCCTGACCCTCACCCGTCCCCTAATCCTAACCCGTACGCTGACACTAACCCACGCCCTCACACGTACGCTCCCCCTAAAGCGTTGTCGTACCCTCACCTGGACCCTAAACCGTCCCCGTCCCCTAACCCTAACCCTAGACCGAACCCTAACCCTAACCCTTCCCCGAAGCCTGACCCTCACCCGTCCCCTAATCCTAAACCGTACGCTGACACTAACCCGCGCCCGCACACGTACGCTCCCCCTAAAGCGTTGTCGTACCCTCACCTGGACCCTAAACCGTCCCCGTCCCCTAACCCTAACCCTAGCCCGAACCCTAACCCTAACCCTTCCCCGAAGCCTGACCCTCACCCGTCCCCTAATCCTAACCCGTACGCTGACACTAACCCGCGCCCTCACACGTACGCTCCCCCTAAAGCGTTGTCGTACCCTCACCTGGACCCTAAACCGTCCCCGTCCCCTAACCCTAACTCTAGCCCGAACCCTAACCCTAACCCTTCCCCGAAGCCTGACCCTCACCCGTCCCCTAATCCTAACCTGTACGCTGACACTAACCCGCGCCCTCACACGTCCGCTCCCCCTAAAGCGTTGGCGTACCCTCGCCTGGACCCTAAACCGTCCCCGTCCCCTAACCCTAACCCTAGCCCGAACCCTAACCCTAACCCTTCCCCGAAGCCTGACCCTCACCCGTCCCCTAATCCTAACCCGTACGCTGACACTAACCCGCGCCCTCACACATACCCTCCCCCTAAAGCGTTGTCGTACCCTCACCTGGACCCTAAACCGTCCCCGTCCCCTAACCCTAACCCTAGCCCGAACCCTAACCCTAACACTTCCCCGTAGCCTGACCCTCACCCGTCCCCTAATCCTAACCTGTACGCTGACACTAACCCGCGCCCACACACATACGCTCCCCCTAAAGCGTTGTCGTACCCTCACCTGAACCCTAAACCGTCCCCGTCCCCTAAGCCTAACCCTAGCCCGAACCCTAACCCTAACCCTTCCCCGAAGCCTGACCCTCACCCGTCCCCTAATCCTAACCCGTACGCTGACACTAACCTGCGCCCTCACACGTACGCTCCCCCTAAAGCGTTGTCATACCCTCACCTGGACCCTAACCCGTCCCCGTCCCCTAACCCTAACCCTAGCCCGAACCCTAACCCTAACCCTTCCCCGAAGCCTGACCCTCACCCGTCCCCTAATCCTAACCCGTACGCTGACACTAACCCGCGCCCTCACACGTACGCTCCCCCTAAAGCGTTGTCGTACCCTCACCTGGACGTTAAACCGTCTCCGTCCCCTAACCCTAACCCTAGCCCGAACCCTAACCCTAACCCTTCCCCGAATCCTGACCCTCACCCGTCCCCTAATCCTAACCCGTACGCTGACACTAACCCGCGCCCTCACACGTACGCTCCCCCTAAATCATTGTCGTACCCTCACCTGGACCCTAAACCGTCCCCGTCCCCTAACCCTAACCCTAGCCCGAACCCTAACCCTAACCCTTCCCCGAAGCCTGACCCTCACCCGTCCCCTAATCCTAACCCGTACGCTGACACTAACCCGCGCCCTCACACGTACGCTCCCCCTAAATCATTGTCGTACCCTCACCTGGACCCTAAACCGTCCCCGTCCCCTAACCCTAACCCTAGCCCGAACCCTAACCCTAACCCTTCCCCGAAGCCTGACCCTCACCCGTCCCCTAATCCTAACCCGTACGCTGACACTAACCCGCGCCCTCACACGTACGCTCCCCCTAAAGCGTTGTCGTACCCTCACCTGCACCCTAAACCGTCCCCGTCCCCTAACCCTAACCCTAGACCGAACCCTAACCCTAACCCTTCCCCGAAGCCTGACCCTCACCCGTCCCCTAATCCTAACCCGTACGCTGACACTAACCCACGCCCTCACACGTACGCTCCCCCTAAAGCGTTGTCGTACCCTCACCTGGACCCTAAACCGTCCCCGTCCCCTAACCCTAACCCTAGACCGAACCCTAACCCTAACCCTTCCCCGAAGCCTGACCCTCACCCGTCCCCTAATCCTAAACCGTACGCTGACACTAACCCGCGCCCGCACACGTACGCTCCCCCTAAAGCGTTGTCGTACCCTCACCTGGACCCTAAACCGTCCTCGTCCCCTAACCCTAACCCTAGCCCGAACCCTAACCCTAACCCTTCCCCGAAGCCTGACCCTCACCCGTCCCCTAATCCTAACCCGTACGCTGACACTAACCCGCGCCCTCACACGTACGCTCCCCCTAAAGCGTTGTCGTACCCTCACCTGGACCCTAAACCGTCCCCGTCCCCTAACCCTAACTCTAGCCCGAACCCTAACCCTAACCCTTCCCCGAAGCCTGACCCTCACCCGTCCCCTAATCCTAACCTGTACGCTGACACTAACCCGCGCCCTCACACGTCCGCTCCCCCTAAAGCGTTGGCGTACCCTCGCCTGGACCCTAAACCGTCCCCGTCCCCTAACCCTAACCCTAGCCCGAACCCTAACCCTAACCCTTCCCCGAAGCCTGACCCTCACCCGTCCCCTAATCCTAACCCGTACGCTGACACTAACCCGCGCCCTCACACATACCCTCCCCCTAAAGCGTTGTCGTACCCTCACCTGGACCCTAAACCGTCCCCGTCCCCTAACCCTAACCCTAGCCCGAACCCTAACCCTAACACTTCCCCGAAGCCTGACCCTCACCCGTCCCCTAATCCTAACCTGTACGCTGACACTAACCCGCGCCCACACACATACGCTCCCCCTAAAGCGTTGTCGTACCCTCACCTGAACCCTAAACCGTCCCCGTCCCCTAAGCCTAACCCTAGCCCGAACCCTAACCCTAACCCTTCCCCGAAGCCTGACCCTCACCCGTCCCCTAATCCTAACCCGTACGCTGACACTAACCTGCGCCCTCACACGTACGCTCCCCCTAAAGCGTTGTCGTACCCTCACCTGGACCCTAACCCGTCCCCGTCCCCTAACCCTAACCCTAGCCCGAACCCTAACCCTAACCCTTCCCCGAAGCCTGACCCTCACCCGTCCCCTAATCCTAACCCGTACGCTGACACTAACCCGCGCCCTCACACGTACGCTCCCCCTAAAGCGTTGTCGTACCCTCACCTGGACGTTAAACCGTCTCCGTCCCCTAACCCTAACCCTAGCCCGAACCCTAACCCTAACCCTTCCCCGAATCCTGACCCTCACCCGTCCCCTAATCCTAACCCGTACGCTGACACTAACCCGCGCCCTCACACGTACGCTCCCCCTAAATCATTGTCGTACCCTCACCTGGACCCTAAACCGTCCCCGTCCCCTAACCCTAACCCTAGCCCGAACCCTAACCCTAACCCTTCCCCGAAGCCTGACCCTCACCCGTCCCCTAATCCTAACCCGTACGCTGACACTAACCCGCGCCCTCACACGTACGCTCCCCCTAAAGCGTTGTCGTTCCCTCACCTGCACCCTAAACCGTCCCCGTCCCCTAACCCTAACCCTAGACCGAACCCTAACCCTAACCCTTCCCCGAAGCCTGACCCTCACCCGTCCCCTAATCCTAAACCGTACGCTGACACTAACCCGCGCCCGCACACGTACTCTCCCCCTAAAGCGTTGTCGTACCCTCACCTGGACCCTAAACCGTCCCCGTCCCCTAACCCTAACCCTAGGCCGAACCCTAACCCTAACCCTTCCCCGAAGCCTGACCCTCACCCGTCCCCTAATCCTAACCCGTACGCTGACACTAACCCGCGCCCTCACACGTACGCTCCCCCTAAAGCGTTGTCGTACCCTCACCTGGACCCTAAACCGTCCCCGTCCCCTAACCCTAACTCTAGCCCGAACCCTAACCCTAACCCTTCCCCGAAGCCTGACCCTCACCCGTCCCCTAATCCTAACCTGTACGCTGACACTAACCCGCGCCCTCACACGTCCGCTCCCCCTAAAGCGTTGGCGTACCCTCGCCTGGACCCTAAAACGTCCCCGTCCCCTAACCCTAACCCTAGCCCGAACCCTAACCCTAACCCTTCCCCGAAGCCTGACCCTCACCCGTCCCCTAATCCTAACCCGTACGCTGACACTAACCCGCGCCCTCACACATACCCTTCCCCTAAAGCGTTGTCGTACCCTCACCTGGACCCTAAACCGTCCCCGTCCCCTAACCCTAACCCTAGCCCGAACCCTAACCCTAACACTTCCCCGAAGCCTGACCCTCACCCGTCCCCTAATCCTAACCTGTACGCTGAGACTAACCCGCGCCCACACACATACGCTCCCCCTAAAGCGTTGTCGTACCCTCACCTGAACCCTAAACCTTCCCCGTCCCCTAAGCCTAACCCTAGCCCGAACCCTAACCCTAACCCTTCCCCGAATCCTGACCCTCACCCGTCCCCTAATCCTAACCCGTACGCTGACACTAACCCGCGCCCTCACACGTACGCTCCCCCTAAATCATTGTCGTACCCTCACCTGGACCCTAAACCGTCCCCGTCCCCTAACCCTAACCCTAGCCCGAACCCTAACCCTAACCCTTCCCCGAAGCCTGACCCTCACCCGTCCCCTAATCCTAACCCGTACGCTGACACTAACCCACGCCCTCACACGTACGCTCCCCCTAAAGCGTTGTCGTACCCTCACCTGGACCCAAAACCGTCCCCGTCCCCTAACCCTAACCCTAGACCGAACCCTAACCCTAACCCTTCCCCGAAGCCTGACCCTCACCCGTCCCCTAATCCTAAACCGTACGCTGACACTAACACGCGCCCGCACACGTACGCTCCCCCTAAAGCGTTGTCGTACCCTCACCTGGACCCTAAACCGTCCCCGTCCCCTAACCCTAACCCTAGCCCGAACCCTAACCCTAACCCTTCCCCGAAGCCTGACCCTCACCCGTCCCCTAATCCTAACCCGTACGCTGACACTAACCCGCGCCCTCACACGTACGCTCCCCCTAAAGCGTTGTCGTACCCTCACCTGGACCCTAAACCGTCCCCGTCCCCTAACCCTAACTCTAGCCCGAACCCTAACCCTAACCCTTCCCCGAAGCCTGACCCTCACCCGTCCCCTAATCCTAACCTGTACGCTGACACTAACCCGCGCCCTCACACGTCCGCTCCCCCTAAAGCGTTGGCGTACCCTCGCCTGGACCCTAAACCGTCCCCGTCCCCTAACCCTAACCCTAGCCCGAACCCTAACCCTAACCCTTCCCCGAAACCTGACCCTCACCCGTCCCCTAATCCTAACCCGTACGCTGACACTAACCCGCGCCCTCACACATACCCTCCCCCTAAAGCGTTGTCGTACCCTCACCTGGACCCTAAACCGTCCCCGTCCCCTAACCCTAACCCTAGCCCGAACCCTAACCCTAACACTTCCCCGAAGCCTGACCCTCACCCGTCCCCTAATCCTAACCTGTACGCTGACACTAACCCGCGCCCACACACATACGCTCCCCCTAAAGCATTGTCGTACCCTCACCTGAACCCTAAACCGTCCCCGTCCCCTAAGCCTAACCCTAGCCCGAACCCTAACCCTAACCCTTCCCCGAAGCCTGACCCTCACCCGTCCCCTAATCCTAACCCGTACGCTGACACTAACCTGCGCCCTCACACGTACGCTCCCCCTAAATCGTTGTCGTACCCTCACCTGGACCCTAACCCGTCCCCGTCCCCTAACCCTAACCCTAGCCCGAACCCTAACCCTAACCCTTCCCCGAAGCCTGACCCTCACCCGTCCCCTAATCCTAACCCGTACGCTGACACTAACCCGCGCCCTCACACGTACGCTCCCCCTAAAGCGTTGTCGTACCCTCACCTGGACCCTAAACCGTCTCCGTCCCCTAACCCTAACCCTAGCCCGAACCCTAACCCTAACCCTTCCCCGAATCCTGACCCTCACCCGTCCCCTAACCCTAACCCGTACGCTGACACTAACCCGCGCCCTCACACGTACGCTCCCCCTAAATCATTGTCGTACCCTCACCTGGACCCTAAACCGTCCCCGTCCCCTAACCCTAACCCTAGCCCGAACCCTAAACCTAACCCTTCCCCGAAGCCTGACCCTCACCCGTCCCCTAATCCTAACCCGTACGCTGACACTAACCCACGCCCTCACACGTACGCTCCCCCTAAAGCGTTGTCGTACCCTCACCTGCACCCTAAACCGTCCCCGTCCCCTAACCCTAACCCTAGACCGAACCCTAACCCTAACCCTTCCCCGAAGCCTGACCCTCACCCGTCCCCTAATCCTAAACCGTACGCTGACACTAACCCGCGCCCGCACACGTACTCTCCCCCTAAAGCGTTGTCGTACCCTCACCTGGACCCTAAACCGTCCCCGTCCCCTAACCCTAACCCTAGGCCGAACCCTAACCCTAACCCTTCCCCGAAGCCTGACCCTCACCCGTCCCCTAATCCTAACCCGTACGCTGACACTAACCCGCGCCCTCACACGTACGCTCCCCCTAAAGCGTTGTCGTACCCTCACCTGGACCCTAAACCGTCCCCGTCCCCTAACCCTAACTCTAGCCCGAACCCTAACCCTAACCCTTCCCCGAAGCCTGACCCTCACCCGTCCCCTAATCCTAACCTGTACGCTGACACTAACCCGCGCCCTCACACGTCCGCTCCCCCTAAAGCGTTGGCGTACCCTCGCCTGGACCCTAAACCGTCCCCGTCCCTAACCCTAACCCTAGCCCGAACCCTAACCCTAACCCTTCCCCGAAGCCTGACCCTCACCCGTCCCCTAATCCTAACCCGTACGCTGACACTAACCCGCGCCCTCACACATACCCTCCCCCTAAAGCGTTGTCGTACCCTCACCTGGACCCTAAACCGTCCCCGTCCCCTAACCCTAACCCTAGCCCGAACCCTAACCCTAACACTTCCCCGAAGCCTGACCCTCACCCGTCCCCTAATCCTAACCTGTACGCTGAGACTAACCCGCGCCCACACACATACGCTCCCCCTAAAGCGTTGTCGTACCCTCACCTGAACCCTAAACCTTCCCCGTCCCCTAAGCCTAACCCTAGCCCGAACCCTAACCCTAACCCTTCCCCGAAGCCTGACCCTCACCCGTCCCCTAATCCTAACCCGTACGCTGACACTAACCTGCGCCCTCACACGTACGCTCCCCCTAAAGCGTTGTCGTACCCTCACCTGGACCCTAACCCGTCCCCGTCCCCTAACCCTAACCCTAGCCCGAACCCTAACCCTAACCCTTCCCCGAAGCCTGACCCTCACCCGTCCCCTAATCCTAACCCGTACGCTGACACTAACCCGCGCCCTCACACGTACGCTCCCCCTAAAGCGTTGTCGTACCCTCACCTGGACCCTAAACCGTCCCCGTCCCCTAACCCTAACCCTAGCCCGAACCCTAACCCTAACCCTTCCCCGAAGCCTGACCCTCACCCGTCCCCTAATCCTAACCCGTACGCTGACACTAACCCGCGCCCTCACACGTACGCTCCCCCTAATGCGTTGTCGTACCCTCACCTGGACCCTAAACCGTCCCCGTCCCCTAACCCTAACCCTAGCCCGAACCCTAACACTAAATCTTCCCCGAAGCCTGACCCTCACCCGTCCCCTAATCCTAACCCGTACGCTGACACTAACCCGCGCCCTCACACGTACGCTCCCCCTAAAGCGTTGTCGTACCCTCACCTGGACCCTAAACCGTCCCCGTTCCGTAAACCTAACCCTAGCCCGAACCCTAACCCTAAACCTTCCCCGAAGCCTGACCCTCACCCGTCTCCTTATCCTAACCCGTACGCTGACACTAACCCGCGCCCTCACACGTACGCTCCCCCTAAAGCGTTGTCGTACCCTCACCTGGACCCTAAACCATCCCCATCCCCTAACCCTAACCCTAGCCCGAACCCTAACCCTAACCCTTCCCCGAAGCCTGACCCTCACCCGTCCCCTAATCCTAAGCCGTACGCTGACACTAACCCGCGCCCTCACACGTACGCTCCCCCTAAAGCGTTTTCGTACCCTCACCTGGACCCTAAACCGTCCCCGTCCCCTAACCCTAACCCTAGCACGAACCCTAACCCTAACACTTCCCCGAAGCCTAACCCTCACCCGTCCCCTAATCCTAACCCGTACGCTGACACTAACCCGCGCCCTCACACGTACGCTCCCCCTAAAGCGTTGTCGTACCCTCACCTGGACCCTAAACCGGCCCCGTCCCCTAACCCTAACCCTAGCCCGAACCCTAACCCTAACTCTTCCCCGAAGCCTGACCCTCACCCGTCCCCTAATCCTAACCCGTACGCTGACACTAACCCGCGCCCTCACACGTACGCTCCCCCTAAAGCATTGTCGTACCCTCACCTGGACCCTAAACCGTCCCCATCCCCTAACCCTAACCCCAGCCCGAACCCTAACCCTAACCCTTCCCCGAAGCCTGACCCTCACCCGTCCCCTAATCCTAACCCGTACGCTGACACTAACCCGCGCCCTCACACATACCCTCCCCCTAAAGCGTTGTCGTACCCTCACCTGGACCCTAAACCGTCCCCGTCCCCTAACCCTAACCCTAGCCCGAACCCTAACCTTAACACTTCCCCGAAGCCTGACCCTCACCCGTCCCCTAATCCTAACCTGTACGCTGACACTAACCCGCGCCCTCACACGTACGCTCCCCCTAAAGCATTGTCGTACCCTCACCTGAACCCTAAACCGTCCCCGTCCCCTAAGCCTAACCCTAGCCCGAACCCTAACCCTAACCCTTCGCCGAAGCCTGACCCTCACCCGTCCCCTAATCCTAACCCGTACGCTGACACTAACCCGCGCCCTCACACGTACGCTCCCCCTAAAGCGTTGTCGTACCCTCACCTGGACCCTAACCCGTCCCCGTCCCCTAACCCTAACCCTAGCCCGAACCCTAACCCTAACCCTTCCCCGAAGCCTGACCCTCACCCGTCCCCTAATCCTAACCCGTACGCTGACACTAACCCGCGCGCTCACACGTACGCTCCCCCTAAAGCGTTGTCGTACCCTCACCTGGACCCTAAACCGTCCCCGTCCCCTAACCCTAACCCTAGCCCGAACCCTAACCCTAACCCTTTCCCAAAGCCTGACCCTCACCCGTCCCCAATCCTAACCCGTACGCTGACACTAACCCGCGCCCTCACACGTACGCTCCCCCTAAAGCGTTGTCGTACCCTCACCTGGACCCTAAACCGTCCCCGTCCCCTAACCCTAACCCTAGCCCGAACCCTAACCCTAAACCTTCCCCGAAGCCTGACCCTCACCCGTCCCCTAATCCTAACCCGTACGCTGACACTAACCCGCGCCCTCACACGTACGCTCCCCCTAAAGCGTTGTCGTACCCTCACCTGGACCCTAAACCGTCCCCGTCCCCTAACCCTAACCCTAGCCCGAACCCTAACCCTAACTCTTCCCCGAAGCCTGACCCTCACCCGTCCCCTAATCCTAACCCGTACGCTGACACTAACCCGCGCCCTCACACGTACGCTCCCCCGAAAGCCTTGTCGTACCCTCACCTGGACCCTAAACCGTCCCCGTCCCCTAACCCTAACCCTAACCCTAGCCCGAACCCTAACCCTAACCCTTCCCCGAAGCCTGACCCTCACCTGTCCCCTAATCCTAACCCGTACGCTGACACTAACCCGCGCCCTCACACGTACGCTCCCCCTAAAGCATTGTCGTACCCTCAACTGGACCCTAAACCGTCCCCGTCCCCTAACACTAACCCTAGCCCGAACCCTAACCCTAACCCTTCCCCGAAGCCCGACCCTCACCCTTCCCCTAATCCTAACCCGTACGCTGACACTAACCCGCGCCCTCACACGTACGCTCCCCCTAAAGCGTTGTCGTACCCTCACTTGGACCCTAAATCGTCTCCGTCCCCTAACCCTAACCCTAGCCCGAACCCTAACCCTAACCCTTCCCCGAAGCCTGACCCTCACCCGTCCCCTAATCCTAAGCCGTACGCTGACACTAACCCGCGCCCTCACACGTACGCTCCCCCTAAAGCGTTGTCGTACCCTCACCTGGACCCTAAACCGTCCCCGTCCCCTAACCCTAACCCTAGCTCGAACCCTAACCCTAACCCTTCCCCGAAGCCTGACCCTCACCCGTCCCCTAATCCTAACCCGTACGCTGACACTAACCCGCGCCCTCACACGTACGCTCCCCCTAAAGCATTGTCGTACCCTCACCTGGACCCTATACCGTCCCCGTCCCCTAACCCTAACCCTAGCCCGAACCCTAACCCTAACTCTTCCCCGAAGCCTGACCCTCACCCGTCCCCTAATCCTAACCCGTACGCTGACACTAACCCGCGCCCTCACACGTACGCTCCCCCTAAAGCGTTGTCGTACCCTCACCTGGACCCTAAACCGTCCCCATCCCCTAACCCTAACTCTAGCCCGAACCCTAACCCTAACCCTTCCCCGAAGCCTGACCCTCACCCGTCACCTAATCCTAACCTGTACGCTGACACTAACCCGCGCCCTCACACGTCCGCTCCCCCTAAAGCGTTGTCGTACCCTCACATGGACCCTAAACCGTCCCCGTCCCCTAACCCTAACCCTAGCCCGAACCCTAACCCTAACCCTTCCCCGAAGCCTGACCCTCACCCGTCCCCTAATCCTAACCCGTACGCTGACACTAACCCGCGCCCTCACACATACCCTCCCCCTAAAGCGTTGTCGTACCCTCACCTGGACCCTAAACCGTTCCCGTCCCCTAACCCTAACCCTAGCCCGAACCCTAACCTTAACACTTCCCCGAAGCCTGACCCTCACCCGTCCCCTAATCCTAACCTGTACGCTGACACTAACCCGCGCCCTCACACGTACGCTCCCCCTAAAGCGTTGTCGTACCCTCACCTGAACCCTAAACCGTCCCCGTCCCCTAACCCTAACCCTAGCCCGAACCCTAACCCTAACCCTTTCCCAAAGCCTGACCCTCACCCGTCCCCAATCCTAACCCGTACGCTGACACTAACCCGCGCCCTCACACGTACGCTCCCCCTAAAGCGTTGTCGTACCCTCACCTGGACCCTAAACCGTCCCCGTCCCCTAACCCTAACCCTAGCCCGAACCCTAACCCTAAACCTTCCCCGAAGCCTGACCCTCACCCGTCCCCTAATCCTAACCCGTACGCTGACACTAACCCGCGCCCTCACACGTACGCTCCCCCTAAAGCGTTGTCGTACCCTCACCTGGACCCTAAACCGTCCCCGTCCCCTAACCCTAACCCTAGCCCGAACCCTAACCCTAACTCTTCCCCGAAGCCTGACCCTCACCCGTCCCCTAATCCTAACCCGTACGCTGACACTAACCCGCGCCCTCACACGTACACTCCCCCGAAAGCGTTGTCGTACACTCACCTGGACCCTAAACCGTCCCCGTCCCCTAACCCTAACCCTAACCCTAGCCCGAACCCTAACCCTAACCCTTCCCCGAAGCCTGACCCTCACCTGTCCCCTAATCCTAACCCGAACGCTGACACTAACCCGCGCCCTCACACGTACGCTCCCCCTAAAGCGTTGTCGTACCCTCAACTGGACCCTAAACCGTCCCCGTCCCCTAACCCTAACCTTAGCCCGAACCCTAACCCTAACCCTTCCCCGAAGCCCGACCCTCACCCTTCCCCTAATCCTAACCCGTACGCTGACACTAACCCGCGCCCTCACACGTACGCTCCCCCTAAAGCGTTGTCATACCCTCACCTGGACCCTAAACCGTCCCCGTCCCCTAACCCTAACCCTAGCCTGAACCCTAACCCTAACCCTTCCCCGAAGCCTGACCCTCACCCGTCCCCGAATCCTAACCCGTACGCTGACACTAACCCGCGCCCTCACACGTACGCTCCCCCTAAAGCGTTGTCGTACCCTCACCTGGACCCTAAACCGTCCCCGTCCCCTAACCCTAACCCTAGCCCGAACCCTAACCCTAACCCTTCCCCGAAGCCTGACCCTCACCTGTCCCCTAATCCTAACCCGTACGCTGACACTAACCCGCGCCCTCACACGTACGCTCCCCCTAAAGCGTTGTCGTACCCTCACCTGGACCCTAAACCGTCCCCGTCCCCTAACCCTAACCCTAACCCTAGCCCGAACCCTAACCCTAACCCTTCCCCGAAGCCTGACCCTCACCTGTCCCCTAATCCTAACCCGTACGCTGACACTAACCCGCGCCCTCACACGTACGCTCCCCCTAAAGCGTTGTCGTACCCTCACCTGGACCCTAAACCGTCCCCGTCCCCTAACCCTAACCCTAGCCCGAACCCTAACCCTAACCCTTCCCCGAAGCCTGACCCTCACCTGTCCCCTAATCCTAACCCGTACGCTGACACTAACCCGCGCCCTCACACGTACGCTCCCCCTAAAGCGTTGTCGTACCCTCACCTGGACCCTAAACCGTCCCCGTCCCCTAACCCTAACCCTAACCCTAGCCCGAACCCTAACCCTAACCCTTCCCCGAAGCCTGACCCTCACCTGTCCCCTAATCCTAACCCGTACGCTGACACTAACCCGCGCCCTCACACGTACGCTCCCCCTAAAGCGTTGTCGTACCCTCAACTGGACCCTAAACCGTCCCCGTCCCCTAACCCTAACCCTAGCCCGAACCCTATCCCTAACCCTTCCCCGAAGCCTGACCCTCACGCTTCCCCTAATCCTAACCCGTACGCTGACACTAACCCGCGCCCTCACACGTACGCTCCCCCTAAAGCGTTGTCGTACCCTCACCTGGACCCTAAACCGTCCCCGTCCCCTAACCCTAACCCTAGCCCGAACCCTAACCCTAACACTTCCCCGAAGCCTGACCCTCACCCGTCTCCTTATCCTAACCCGTACGCTGACACTAACCCGCGCCCTCACACGTACGCTCCCCCTAAAGCGTTGTCGTACCCTCACCTGAACCCTAATCCGTCCCCGTCCCCTAAGCCTAACCCTAGCCCGAACCCTAACCCTAACCCTTCCCCGAAGCCTGACCCTCACCCGTCCCCTAATCCTAACCCGTACGCTGACACTAACCCGCGCCCTCACACGTACGCTCCCCCTAAAGCGTTGTCGTACCCTCACCTGGACCCTAACCCGTCCCCGTCCCCTAACCCTAACCCTAGCCCGAACCCTAACCCTAACCCTTCCCCGAAGCCTGACCCTCACCCGTCCCCTAATCCTAACCCGTACGCTGACACTAACCCGCGCGCTCACACGTACGCTCCCCCTAAAGCGTTGTCGTACCCTCACCTGGACCCTAAACCGTCCCCGTCCCCTAACCCTAACCCTAGCCCGAACCCTAACCCTAACCCTTTCCCAAAGCCTGACCCTCACCCGTCCCCAATCCTAACCCGTACGCTGACACTAACCCGCGCCCTCACACGTACGCTCCCCCTAAAGCGTTGTCGTACCCTCACCTGGACCCTAAACCGTCCCCGTCCCCTAACCCTAACCCTAGCCCGAACCCTAACCCTAAACCTTCCCCGAAGCCTGACCCTCACCCGTCCCCTAATCCTAACCCGTACGCTGACACTAACCCGCGCCCTCACACGTACGCTCCCCCTAAAGCGTTGTCGTACCCTCACCTGGACCCTAAACCGTCCCCGTCCCCTAACCCTAACCCTAGCCCGAACCCTAACCCTAACTCTTCCCCGAAGCCTGACCCTCACCCGTCCCCTAATCCTAACCCGTACGCTGACACTAACCCGCGCCCTCACACGTACGCTCCCCCGAAAGCGTTGTCGTACCCTCACCTGGACCCGAAACCGTCCCCGTCCCCTAACCCTAACCCTAACCCTAGCCCGAACCCTAACCCTAACCCTTCCCCGAAGCCTGACCCTCACCTGTCCCCTAATCCTAACCCGTACGCTGACACTAACCCGCGCCCTCACACGTACGCTCCCCCTAAAGCGTTGTCGTACCCTCAACTGGACCCTAAACCGTCCCCGTCCCCTAACCCTAACCCTAGCCCGAACCCTATCCCTAACCCTTCCCCGAAGCCTGACACTCACGCTTCCCCTAATCCTAACCCGTACGCTGACACTAACCCGCGCCCTCACACGTACGCTCCCCCTAAAGCGTTGTCGTACCCTCACCTGGACCCTAAACCGTCCCCGTCCCCTAACCCTAACCCTAGCTTGAACCCTAACCCTAACCCTTCCCCGAAGCCTGACCCTCACCCGTCCCCTAATCCTAACCCGTACGCTGACACTAACCCGCGCCCTCACACGTACGCACCCCCTAAAGCGTTGTCGTACCCTCACCTGGACCCTAAACCGTCCCCGTCCCCTAACCCTAACCCTAGCCCGAACCCTAACCCTAACCCTTCCCCGAAGCCTGACCTTCACCCGTCCCCTAATCCTAAACCGTACGCTGACACTAACCCGCGCCCTCACACGTACGCTCCCCCTAAAGCGTTGTCGTACCCTCACCTGGACCCTAAACCGTCCCCGTCCCCTAACCCTAACCCTAGCCCGAACCCTAACCCTAACCCTTCCCCGTAGCCTGACCCTCACCCGTCCCCTAATCCTAACCCGTACGCTGACACTAACCCGCGCCCTCACACGTACGCTCCCCCTAAAGCGTTGTCGTACCCTCACCTGGACCCTAAACCGTCTCCTTCCCCTAACTCTAACCCGAGCCCGAACCCTAACCCTAACACTTCCCCGAATCCTGACCCTCACCCGTCCCCTAATCCTAACCCGTACGCTGACACTAACCCGCGCCCTCACACGTACGCTCCCCCTAAAGCGTTGTCGTACCCTCACCTGGACCCTAAACCGTCTCCGTCCCCTAACCCTAACCCTAGCCCGAACCCTAACCCTAACCCTTCCCCGAATCCTGACCCTCACCCGTCCCCTAATCCTAACCCGTACGCTGACACTAACCCGCGCCCTCACACGTACGCTCCCCCTAAAGCGTTGTCGTACCCTCACCTGGACCCTAAACCGTCTCCGTCCCCTAACCCTAACCCTAGCCCGAACCCTAACCCTAACCCTTCCCCGAAGCCTGACCCTCACCCGTCCCCTAATCCTAACCCGTACGCTGACACTAACCCACGCCCTCACACGTACGCTCCCCCTAAAGCGTTGTCGTACCCTCACCTGGACCCTAAACCGTCCCCCTCCCCTAACCCTAACCCTAGACCGAACCCTAACCCTAACCCTTCCCCGAAGCCTGACCCTCACCCGTCCCCTAATCCTAAACCGTACGCTGACACTAACCCGCGCCCGCACACGTACGCTCCCCCTAAAGCGTTGTCGTACCCTCACCTGGACCCTAAACCGTCCCCGTCCCCTAACCCTAACCCTAGCCCGAACCCTAACCCTAACCCTTCCCCGAAGCCTGACCCTCACCCGTCCCCTAATCCTAACCCGTACGCTGACACTAACCCGCGCCCTCACACGTACGCTCCCCCTAAAGCGTTGTCGTACCCTCACCTGGACCCTAAACCGTCCCCGTCCCCTAACCCTAACTCTAGCCCGAACCCTAACCCTAACCCTTCCCCGAAGCCTGACCCTCACCCGTCCCCTAATCCTAACCTGTACGCTGACACTAACCCGCGCCCTCACACGTCCGCTCCCCCTAAAGCGTTGGCGTACCCTCGCCTGGACCCTAAACCGTCCCCGTCCCCTAACCCTAACCCTAGCCCGAACCCTAACCCTAACCCTTCCCCGAAGCCTGACCCTCACCCGTCCCCTAATCCTAACCCGTACGCTGACACTAACCCGCGCCCTCACACATACCCTCCCCCTAAAGCGTTGTCGTACCCTCACCTGGACCCTAAACCGTCCCCGTCCCCTAACCCTAACCCTAGCCCGAACCCTAACCCTAACACTTCCCCGAAGCCTGACCCTCACCCGTCCCCTAATCCTAACCTGTACGCTGACACTAACCCGCGCCCACACACATACGCTCCCCCTAAAGCGTTGTCGTACCCTCACCTGAACCCTAAACCGTCCCCGTCCCCTAAGCCTAACCCTAGCCCGAACCCTAACCCTAACCCTTCCCCGAAGCCTGACCCTCACCCGTCCCCTAATCCTAACCCGTACGCTGACACTAACCTGCGCCCTCACACGTACGCTCCCCCTAAAGCGTTGTCGTACCCTCACCTGGACCCTAACCCGTCCCCGTCCCCTAACCCTAACCCTAGCCCGAACCCTAACCCTAACCCTTCCCCGAAGCCTGACCCTCACCCGTCCCCTAATCCTAACCCGTACGCTGACACTAACCCGCGCCCTCACATGTACGCTCCCCCTAAAGCGTTGTCGTACCCTCACCTGGACCCTAAACCGTCTCCGTCCCCTAACCCTAACCCTAGCCCGAACCCTAACCCTAACCCTTCCCCGAATCCTGACCCTCACCCGTCCCCTAATCCTAACCCGTACGCTGACACTAACCCGCGCCCTCACACGTACGCTCCCCCTAAATCATTGTCGTACCCTCACCTGGACCCTAAACCGTCCCCGTCCCCTAACCCTAACCCTAGCCCGAACCCTAACCCTAACCCTTCCCCGAAGCCTGACCCTCACCCGTCCCCTAATCCTAACCCGTACGCTGACACTAACCCACGCCCTCACACGTACGCTCCCCCTAAAGCGTTGTCGTACCCTCACCTGCACCCTAAACCGTCCCCGTCCCCTAACCCTAACCCTAGACCGAACCCTAACCCTAACCCTTCCCCGAAGCCTGACCCTCACCCGTCCCCTAATCCTAAACCGTACGCTGACACTAACCTGCGCCCGCACACGTACGCTCCCCCTAAAGCATTGTCGTACCCTCACCTGGACCCTAAACCGTCCCCGTCCCCTAACCCTAACCCTAGGCCGAACCCTAACCCTAACCCTTCCCCGAAGCCTGACCCTCACCCGTCCCCTAATCCTAACCCGTACGCTGACACTAACCCGCGCCCTCACACGTACGCTCCCCCTAAAGCGTTGTCGTACCCTCACCTGGACCCTAAACCGTCCCCGTCCCCTAACCCTAACTCTAGCCCGAACCCTAACCCTAACCCTTCCCCGAAGCCTGACCCTCACCCGTCCCCTAATCCTAACCTGTACGCTGACACTAACCCGCGCCCTCACACGTCCGCTCCCCCTAAAGCGTTGGCGTACCCTCGCCTGGACCCTAAACCGTCCCCGTCCCCTAACCCTAACCCTAGCCCGAACCCTAACCCTAACCCTTCCCCGAAGCCTGACCCTCACCCGTCCCCTAATCCTAACCCGTACGCTGACACTAACCCGCGCCCTCACACATACCCTCCCCCTAAAGCGTTGTCGTACCCTCACCTGGACCCTAAACCGTCCCCGTCCCCTAACCCTAACCCTAGCCCGAACCCTAACCCTATCACTTCCCCGAAGCCTGACCCTCACCCGTCCCCTAATCCTAACCTGTACGCTGACACTAACCCGCGCCCACACACATACGCTCCCCCTAAAGCGTTGTCGAACCCTCACCTGAACCCTAAACCTTCCCCGTCCCCTAAGCCTAACCCTAGCCCGAACCCTAACCCTAACCCTTCCCCGAAGCCTGACCTTCACCCGTCCCCTAATCCTAACCCGTACGCTGACACTAACCCGCGCCCTCACACGTACGCTCCCCCTAAAGCGTTGTCGTACCCTCACCTGGACCCTAAACCGTCCCCGTCCCCTAACCCTAACCCTAGCCCGAACCCTAACCCTAACCCTTCCCCGTAGCCTGACCCTCACCCGTCCCCTAATCCTAACCCGTACGCTGACACTAACCCGCGCCCTCACACGTACGCTCCCCCTAAAGCGTTGTCGTACCCTCACCTGGACCCTAAACCGTCTCCTTCCCCTAACTCTAACCCGAGCCCGAACCCTAACCCTAACCCTTCCCCGAATCCTGACCCTCACCCGTCCCCTAATCCTAACCCGTACGCTGACACTAACCCGCGCCCTCACACGTACGCTCCCCCTAAAGCGTTGTCGTACCCTCACCTGGACCCTAAACCGTCTCCGTCCCCTAACCCTAACCCTAGCCCGAACCCTAACCCTAACCCTTCCCCGAATCCTGACCCTCACCCGTCCCCTAATCCTAACCCGTACGCTGACACTAACCCGCGCCCTCACACGTACGCTCCCCCTAAATCATTGTCGTACCCTCACCTGGACCCTAAACCGTCCCCGTCCCCTAACCCTAACCCTAGCCCGAACCCTAACCCTAACCCTTCCCCGAAGCCTGACCCTCACCCGTCCCCTAATCCTAACCCGTACGCTGACACTAACCCACGCCCTCACACGTACGCTCCCCCTAAAGCGTTGTCGTACCCTCACCTGGACCCTAAACCGTCTCCTTCCCCTAACTCTAACCCGAGCCCGAACCCTAACCCTAACCCTTCCCCGAATCCTGACCCTCACCCGTCCCCTAATCCTAACCCGTACGCTGACACTAACCCGCGCCCTCACACGTACGCTCCCCCTAAAGCGTTGTCGTACCCTCACCTGGACCCTAAACCGTCTCCGTCCCCTAACCCTAACCCTAGCCCGAACCCTAACCCTAACTCTTCCCCGAATCCTGACCCTCACCCGTCCCCTAATCCTAACCCGTACGCTGACACTAACCCGCGCCCTCACACGTACGCTCCCCCTAAATCATTGTCGTACCCTCACCTGGACCCTAAACCGTCCCCGTCCCCTAACCCTAACCCTAGCCCGAACCCTAACCCTAACCCTTCCCCGAAGCCTGACCCTCACCCGTCCCCTAATCCTAACCCGTACGCTGACACTAACCCACGCCCTCACACGTACGCTCCCCCTAAAGCGTTGTCGTACCCTCACCTGGACCCTAAACCGTCCCCGTCCCCTAACCCTAACCCTAGACCGAACCCTAACCCTAACCCTTCCCCGAAGCCTGACCCTCACCCGTCCCCTAATCCTAAACCGTACGCTGACACTAACCCACGCCCGCACACGTACGCTCCCCCTAAAGCGTTGTCGTACCCTCACCTGGACCCTAAACCGTCCCCGTCCCCTAACCCTAACCCTAGCCCGAACCCTAACCCTAACCCTTCCCCGAAGCCTGACCCTCACCCGTCCCCTAATCCTAACCCGTACGCTGACACTAACCCGCGCCCTCACACGTACGCTCCCCCTAAAGCGTTGTCGTACCCTCACCTGGACCCTAAACCGTCCCCGTCCCCTAACCCTAACTCTAGCCCGAACCCTAACCCTAACCCTTCCCCGAAGCCTGACCCTCACCCGTCCCCTAATCCTAACCTGTACGCTGACACTAACCCGCGCCCTCACACGTCCGCTCCCCCTAAAGCGTTGGCGTACCCTCGCCTGGACCCTAAACCGTCCCCGTCCCCTAACCCTAACCCTAGCCCGAACCCTAACCCTAACCCTTCCCCGAAGCCTGACCCTCACCCGTCCCCTAATCCTAACCCGTACGCTGACACTAACCCGCGCCCTCACACATACCCTCCCCCTAAAGCGTTGTCGTACCCTCACCTGGACCCTAAACCGTCCCCGTCCCCTAACCCTAACCCTAGCCCGAACCCTAACCCTAACACTTCCCCGAAGCCTGACCCTCACCCGTCCCCTAATCCTAACCTGTACGCTGACACTAACCCGCGCCCACACACATACGCTCCCCCTAAAGCGTTGTCGTACCCTCACCTGAACCCTAAACCGTCCCCGTCCCCGTCCCCTAAGCCTAACCCTAGCCCGAACCCTAACCCTAACCCTTCCCCGAAGCCTGACCCTCACCCGTCCCCTAATCCTAACCCGTACGCTGACACTAACCTGCGCCCTCACACGTACGCTCCCCCTAAAGCGTTGTCGTACCCTCACCTGGACCCTAACCCGTCCCCGTCCCCTAACCCTAACCCTAGCCCGAACCCTAACCCTAACCCTTCCCCGAAGCCTGACCCTCACCCGTCCCCTAATCCTAACCCGTACGCTGACACTAACCCGCGCCCTCACACGTACGCTCCCCCTAAAGCGTTGTCGTACCCTCACCTGGACCCTAAACCGTCTCCGTCCCCTAACCCTAACCCTAGCCCGAACCCTAACCCTAACACTTCCCCGAATCCTGACCCTCACACGTCCCCTAATCCTAACCCGTACGCTGACACTAACCCGCGCCCTCACACGTACGCTCCCCCTAAATCATTGTCGTACCCTCACCTGGACCCTAAACCGTCCCCGTCCCCTAACCCTAACCCTAGCCCGAACCCTAACCCTAACCCTTCCCCGAAGCCTGACCCTCACCCGTCCCCTAATCCTAACCCGTACGCTGACACTAACCCACGCCCTCACACGTACGCTCCCCCTAAAGCGTTGTCGTACCCTCACCTGCACCCTAAACCGTCCCCGTCCCCTAACCCTAACCCTAGACCGAACCCTAACCCTAACCCTTCCCCGAAGCCTGACCCTCACCCGTCCCCTAATCCTAAACCGTACGCTGACACTAACCCGCGCCCGCACACGTACGCTCCCCCTAAAGCGTTGTCGTACCCTCACCTGGACCCTAAACCGTCCCCGTCCCCTAACCCTAACCCTAGGCCGAACCCTAACCCTAACCCTTCCCCGAAGCCTGACCCTCACCCGTCCCCTAATCCTAACCCGTACGCTGACACTAACCCGCGCCCTCACACGTACGCTCCCCCTAAAGCGTTGTCGTACCCTCACCTGGACCCTAAACCGTCCCCGTCCCCTAACCCTAACTCTAGCCCGAACCCTAACCCTAACCCTTCCCCGAAGCCTGACCCTCACCCGTCCCCTAATCCTAACCTGTACGCTGACACTAACCCGCGCCCTCACACGTCCGCTCCCCCTAAAGCGTTGGCGTACCCTCGCCTGGACCCTAAACCGTCCCCGTCCCCTAACCCTAACCCTAGCCCGAACCCTAACCCTAACCCTTCCCCGAAGCCTGACCCTCACCCGTCCCCTAATCCTAACCCGTACGCTGACACTAACCCGCGCCCTCACACATACCCTCCCCCTAAAGCGTTGTCGTACCCTCACCTGGACCCTAAACCGTCCCCGTCCCCTAACCCTAACCCTAGCCCGAACCCTAACCCTAACACTTCCCCGAAGCCTGACCCTCACCCGTCCCCTAATCCTAACCTGTACGCTGACACTAACCCGCGCCCACACACATACGCTCCCCCTAAAGCGTTGTCGTACCCTCACCTGAACCCTAAACCTTCCCCGTCCCCTAAGCCTAACCCTAGCCCGAACCCTAACCCTAACCCTTCCCCGAAGCCTGACCCTCACCCGTCCCCTAATCCTAACCCGTACGCTGACAATAACCCGCGCCCTCACACGTACGCTCCCCCTAATGCGTTGTCGTACCCTCACCTGGACCCTAAACCGTCCCCGTCCCCTAACCCTAACCCTAGCCCGAACCCTAACACTAAACCTTCCCCGAAGCCTGACCCTCACCCGTCCCCTAATCCTAACCCGTACGCTGACACTAACCCGCGCCCTCACACGTGCGCTCCCCCTAAAGCGTTGTCGTACCCTCACCTGGACCCTAAACCATCCCCATCCCCTAACCCTAACCCTAGCCCGAACCCTAACCCTAACCCTTCCCCGAAGCCTGACCCTCACCCGTCCCCTAATCCTAACCCGTACGCTGACACTAACCCGCGCCCTCACACGTACGCTCCCCCTAAAGCGTTGTCGTACCCTCACCTGGACCCTAAATCGTCTCCGTCCCCTAACCCTAACCCTAGCCCGAACCCTAACCCTAACCCTTCCCCGAATCCTGACCCTCACACGTCCCCTAATCCTAACCCGTACGCTGACACTAACCCGCGCCCTCACACGTACGCTCCCCCTAAATCATTGTCGTACCCTCACCTGGACCCTAAACCGTCCCCGTCCCCTAACCCTAACCCTAGCCCGAACCCTAACCCTAACCCTTCCCCGAAGCCTGACCCTCACCCGTCCCCTAATCCTAACCCGTACGCTGACACTAACCCACGCCCTCACACGTACGCTCCCCCTAAAGCGTTGTCGTACCCTCACCTGCACCCTAAACCGTCCCCGTCCCCTAACCCTAACCCTAGACCGAACCCTAACCCTAACCCTTCCCCGAAGCCTGACCCTCACGCGTCCCCTAATCCTAAACCGTACGCTGACACTAACCCGCGCCCGCACACGTACGCTCCCCCTAAAGCGTTGTCGTACCCTCACCTGGACCCTAAACCGTCCCCGTCCCCTAACCCTAACCCTAGCCCGAACCCTAACCCTAACCCTTCCCCGAAGCCTGACCCTCACCCGTCCCCTAATCCTAACCCGTACGCTGACACTAACCCGCGCCCTCACACGTACGCTCCCCCTAAAGCGTTGTCGTACCCTCACCTGGACCCTAAACCGTCCCCGTCCCCTAACCCTAACTCTAGCCCGAACCCTAACCCTAACCCTTCCCCGAAGCCTGACCCTCACCCGTCCCCTAATCCTAACCTGTACGCTGACACTAACCCGCGCCCTCACACGTCCGCTCCCCCTAAAGCGTTGGCGTACCCTCGCCTGGACCCTAAACCGTCCCCGTCCCCTAACCCTAACCCTAGCCCGAACCCTAACCCTAACCCTTCCCCGAAGCCTGACCCTCACCCGTCCCCTAATCCTAACCCGTACGCTGACACTAACCCGCGCCCTCACACATACCCTCCCCCTAAAGCGTTGTCGTACCCTCACCTGGACCCTAAACCGTCCCCGTCCCCTAACCCTAACCCTAGCCCGAACCCTAACCCTAACACTTCCCCGAAGCCTGACCCTCACCCGTCCCCTAATCCTAACCTGTACGCTGACACTAACCCGCGCCCACACACATACGCTCCCCCTAAAGCGTTGTTGTACCCTCACCTGAACCCTAAACCTTCCCCGTCCCCTAAGCCTAACCCTAGCCCGAACCCTAACCCTAACCCTTCCCCGAAGCCTGACCCTCACCCGTCCCCTAATCCTAACCCGTACGCTGACACTAACCTGCGCCCTCACACGTACGCTCCCCCTAAAGCGTTGTCGTACCCTCACCTGGACCCTAACCCGTCCCCGTCCCCTAACCCTAACCCTAGCCCGAACCCTAACCCTAACCCTTCCCCGAAGCCTGACCCTCACCCGTCCCCTAATCCTAACCCGTACGCTGACACTAACCCGCGCCCTCACACGTACGCTCCCCCTAAAGCGTTGTCGTACCCTCACCTGGACCCTAAACCGTCCCCGTCCCCTAACCCTAACCCTAGCCCGAACCCTAACCCTAACCCTTCCCCGAAGCCTGACCCTCACCCGTCCCCTAATCCTAACCCGTACGCTGACACTAACCCGCGCCCTCACACGTGCGCTCCCCCTAATGCGTTGTCGTACCCTCACCTGGACCCTAAACCGTCCCCGTCCCCTAACCCTAACCCTAGCCCGAACCCTAACACTAAACCTTCCCCGAAGCCTGACCCTCACCCGTCCCCTAATCCTAACCCGTACGCTGACACTAACCCGCGCCCTCACACGTACGCTCCCCCTAAAGCGTTGTCGTACCCTCACCTGGACCCTAAACCGTCCCCGTTCCGTAAACCTAACCCTAGCCCGAACCCTAACCCTAACCCTTCCCCGAAGCCTGACCCTCACCCGTCTCCTTATCCTAACCCGTACGCTGACACTAACCCGCGCCCTCACACGTACGCTCCCCCTAAAGCGTTGTCGTACCCTCACCTGGACCCTAAACCATCCCCATCCCCTAACCCTAACCCTAGCCCGAACCCTAACCCTAACCCTTCCCCGAAGCCTGACCCTCACCCGTCCCCTAATCCTAAGCCGTACGCTGACACTAACCCGCGCCCTCACACGTACGCTCCCCCTAAAGCGTTGTCGTACCCTCACCTGGACCCTAAACCGTCCCCGTCCCCTAACCCTAACCCTAGCCCGAACCCTAACCCTAACCCTTCCCCGAAGCCTGACCCTCACCCGTCCCCTAATCCTAACCCGTACGCTGACACTAACCCGCGCCCTCACACGTACGCTCCCCCTAAAGCATTGTCGTACCCTCACCTGGACCCTAAACCGTCCCCGTCCCCTAACCCTAACCCTAGCCGGAACCCTAACCCTAACCCTTCCCCGAAGCCTGACCCTCACCCGTCCCCTAATCCTAAGCCGTACGCTGACACTAACCCGCGCCCTCACACGTACGCTCCCCCTAAAGCGTTTTCGTACCCTCACCTGGACCCTAAACCGTCCCCGTCCCCTAACCCTAACCCTAGCACGAACCCTAACCCTAACACTTCCCCGAAGCCTAACCCTCACCCGTCCCCTAATCCTAACCCGTACGCTGACACTAACCCGCGCCCTCACACGTACGCTCCCCCTAAAGCGTTGTCGTACCCTCACCTGGACCCTAAACCGGCCCCGTCCCCTAACCCTAACCCTAGCCCGAACCCTAACCCTAACTCTTCCCCGAAGCCTGACCCTCACCCGTCCCCTAATCCTAACCCGTACGCTGACACTAACCCGCGCCCTCACACGTACGCTCCCCCTAAAGCGTTGTCGTACCCTCACCTGGACCCTAAACCGTCCCCGTCCCCTAACCCTAACCCTAACCCTAGCCCGAACCCTAACCCTAACCCTGCCCCGAAGCCTGACCCTCACCTGTCCCCTAATCCTAACCCGTACGCTGACACTAACCTGCGCCCTCACACGTACGCTCCCCCTAAAGAGTTGTCGTACCCTCAACTGGACCCTAAACCGTCCCCGTCCCCTAACCCTAACCCTAGCCCGAAACCTATCCCTAACCCTTCCCCGAAGCCTGACCCTCACGCTTCCCCTAATCCTAACCCGTACGCTGACACTAACCCGCGCCCTCACACGTACGCTCCCCCTAAAGCGTTGTCGTACCCTCACCTGGACCCTAAACCGTCCCCGTCCCCTAACCCTAACCCTAGCTTGAACCCTAACCCTAACCCTTCCCCGAACCCTGACCCTCACCCGTCCCCTAATCCTAACCCGTACGCTGACACTATCCCGCGCCCTCACACGTACACTCCCCCTAAAGCGTTGTCGTACCCTCACCTGGACCCTAAACCGTCCCCGTCCCCTAACACTAACCCTAGCCCGAACCCTAACCCTAACCCTTCCCCGAAGCCTGACCTTCACCCGTCCCCTAATCCTAACCAGTACGCTGACACTAACCCGCGCCCTCACACGTACGCTACCCCTAAAGCGTTGTCGTACCCTCACCTAGACCCTAAACCGTCCCCGTCCCCTAACCCTAACCCTAGCCCGAACCCTAACCCTAACTCTTCCCCGAAGCCTGACCCTCACCCGTTCCCTAATCCTAACCCGTACGCTGACACTAACCCGCGCCCTCACTCGTACGCTCCCCCTAAAGCGTTTTCGTACCCTCACCTGGACCCTAAACCGTCCCCGTCCCCTAACCCTAACCCTAGCCCGAACCCTAACCCTAAACCTTCCCCGAAGCCTGACCCTCACCCGTCCCCTAATCCTAACCCGTACGCTGACACTAACCCACGCCCTCACACGTACGCTCCCCCTAAAGCGTTGTCGTACCTTCACCTTGACCCTAAACCGTCCCCGTCCCCTAACCCTAACCCTAGCCCGAATCCTAACCCTAACCCTTCCCCGAAGCCTGACCCTCACCCGTCCCCTAATCCTAAACCGTACGCTGACACTAACCCGCGCCCGCACACGTACGCTCCCCCTAAAGCGTTGTCGTACCCTCACCTGGACCCTAAACCGTCCCCGTCCCCTAACCCTAACCCTAGCCCGAACCCTAACCCTAACCCTTCCCCGAAGCCTGACCCTCACCCGTCCCCTAATCCTAAGCCGTACGCTGACACTAACCCACGCCCTCACACGTACGCTCCCCCTAAAGCGTTATCGTACCCTCACCTGGACCCTAAACCGTCCCCGTCCCCTAACCCTAACCCTAGCCCGAACCCTAACCCTAACCCTTCCCCGAAGCCTGACCCTCACCCGTCCCCCAATCCTAACCCGTACGCTGACACTAACCCGCGCCCTCACACGTACGCTCCCCCTAAAGCGTTGTCGTACCCTCACCTGGACCCTAAACCGTCCCCGTCCCCTAACCCTAACCCTAGCCCGAACCCTAACCTTAACATTTCCCCGAAGCCTGACCCTCACCCGTCCCCTAATCCTAACCCGTACGCTGACACTAACCCGCGCCCTCACACGTACGCTCCCCCTAAAGCGTTGTCGTACCCTCACCTGAACCCTAAACCGTCCCCGTCCCCTAAGCGTAACCCTAGCCCGAACCCTAACCCTAACCCTTCCCCGAAGCCTGACCCTCACCCGTCCCCTAATCCTAACCCGTACGCTGACACTAACCCGCGCCGTCACACGTACGCTCCCCCTAAAGCGTTGTCGTACCCTCACCTGGACCCTAACCCGTCCCCGTCCCCTAACCCTAACCCTAGCCCGAACCCTAACCTTAACCCTTCCCCGAAGCCTGACCCTCACCCGTCCCCTAATCCTAACCCGTACGCTGACACTAACCCGCGCGCTCACACGTACGCTCCCCCTAAAGCGTTGTCGTACCCTCACCTGGACCCTAAACCGTCCCCGTCCCCTAACCCTAAACCTAGCCCGAACCCTAACCCTAACCCTTTCCCAAAGCCTGACCCTCACCCGTCCCCAATCCTAACCCGTACGCTGACACTAACCCGCGCCCTCACACGTACGCTCCCCCTAAAGCGTTGTCGTACCCTCACCTGGACCCTAAACCGTCCCCGTCCCCTAACCCTAACCCTAGCCCGAACCCTAACCCTAACCCTTCCCGAAGCCTGACCCTCACCTGTCCCCTAATCCTAACCCGTACGCTGACACTAACCCGCGCCCTCACACGTACGCTCCCCCTAAAGCGTTGTCGTACCCTCACCTGGACCCTAAACCGTCCCCGTCCCCTAACCCTAACCCTAGCCCGAACCCTAACCCTAACCCTTCCCCGAAGCCTGACCCTCACCCGTCCCCTAATCCTAAGCCGTACGCTGACACTAACCCGCGCCCTCACAGGTACGCTCCCCCTAAAGCATTGTCGTACCCTCACCTGGACCCTAAACCGTCCCCGTCCCCTAACCCTAACCCTAGCCCGAACCCTAACCCTAACTCTTCCCCGAAGCCTGACCCTCACCCGTCCCCTAATCCTAACCCGTACGCTGACACTAACCCGCGCCCTCACACGTACGCTCCCCCTAAAGCGTTGTCGTACCCTCACCTGGAACCTAAACCGTCCCCGTCCCCTAACCCTAACCCTAACCCTAGCCCGAACCCTAACCCTAACCCTTCCCCGAAGCCTGACCCTCACCTGTCCCCTAATCCTAACCCGTACGCTGACACTAACCTGCGCCCTCACACGTACGCTCCCCCTAAAGAGTTGTCGTACCCTCAACTGGACCCTAAACCGTCCCCGTCCCCTAACCCTAACCCTAGCCCGAACCCTAACCCTAAACCTTCCCCGAAACCTGACCCTCACCCGTCCCCTAATCCTAACCCGTACGCTGACACTAACCCGCGCCCTCACACGTACGCTCCCCCTAAAGCGTTGTCGTACCCTCACCTGGACCCTAAACCGTCTCCGTCCCCTAACCCTAACCCTAGCCCGAACCCTATCCCTAACTCTTCCCCGAAGCCTGACCCTCACCCGTCCCCTAATCCTAACCCGTACGCTGACACTAACCCGTGCCCTCACACGTACGCTCCCCCTAAAGCGTTGTCGTACCCTCACCTGGACCCTAAATCGTCCCCGTCCCCTAACCCTAACCCTAACCCTAGCCCGAACCCTAACCCTAACCCTTCCCCGAAGCCTGACCCTCACCTGTCCCCTAATCCTAACCCGTACGCTGACACTAACCCGCGCCCTCACACGTACGCTCCCCCTAAAGCGTTGTCATACCCTCACCTGGACCCTAAACCGTCCCCGTCCCCTAACCCTAACCCTAGCCCGAACCCTAACCCTAACCCTTCCCCGAAGCCTGACCCTCACCCGTCCCCTAATCCTAACCCGTACGCTGACACTAACCCGCGCCCTCACAGGTACGCTCCCCCTAAAGCATTGTCGTACCCTCACCTGGACCCTAAACCGTCCCCGTCCCCTAACCCTAACCCTAGCCCGAACCCTAACCCTAACTCTTCCCCGAAGCCTGACCCTCACCCGTCCCCTAATCCTAACCCGTACGCTGACACTAACCCGCGCCCTCACACGTACGCTCCCCCTAAAGCGTTGTCGTACCCTCACCTGGAACCTAAACCGTCCCCGTCCCCTAACCCTAACCCTAACCCTAGCCCGAACCCTAACCCTAACACTTCCCCGAAGCCTGACCCTCACCTGTCCCCTAATCCTAACCCGTACGCTGACACTAACCTGCGCCCTCACACGTGCGCTCCCCCTAAAGAGTTGTCGTACCCTCAACTGGACCCTAAACCGTCCCCGTCCCCTAACCCTAACCCTAGCCCGAACCCTATCCCTAACCCTTCCCCGAAGCCTGACCCTCACGCTTCCCCTAATCCTAACCCGTACGCTGACACTAACCCGCGCCCTCACACGTACGCTCCCCCTAAAGCGTTGTCGTACCCTCACCTGGACCCTAAACCGTCCCCGTCCCCTAACCCTAACCCTAGCTTGAACCCTAACCCTAACCCTTCCCCGAACCCTGACCCTCACCCGTCCCCTAATCCTAACCCGTACGCTGACACTATCCCGCGCCCTCACACGTACGCTCCCCCTAAAGCGTTGTCGTACCCTCACCTGGACCCTAAACCGTCCCCGTCCCCTAACCCTAACCCTAGCCCGAACCCTAACCCTAACCCTTCCCCGAAGCCTGACCTTCACCCGTCCCCTAATCCTAACCCGTACGCTGACACTAACCCGCGCCCTCACACGTACGCTACCCCTAAAGCGTTGTCGTACCCTCACCTAGACCCTAAACCGTCCCCGTCCCCTAACCCTAACCCTAGCCCGAACCCTAACCCTAACCCTTCCCCGAAGCCTGACCCTCACCCGTTCCCTAATCCTAACCCGTACGCTGACACTAACCCGCGCCCTCACACGTACGCTCCCCCTAAAGCGTTTTCGTACCCTCACCTGGACCCTAAACCGTCCCCGTCCCCTAACCCTAACCCTAGCCCGAACCCTAACCCTAAACCTTCCCCGAAGCCTGACCCTCACCCGTCCCCAATCCTAACCCGTACGCTGACACTAACCCGCGCCCTCACACGTACGCTCCCCCTAAAGCGTTGTCGTACCCTCACCTGGACCCTAAACCGTCCCCGTCCCCTAACCCTAACCCTAGCCCGAACCCTATCCCTAACTCTTCCCCGAAGCCTGACCCTCACCCGTCCCCTAATCCTAACCCGTACGCTGACACTAACCCGTGCCCTCACACGTACGCTCCCCCTAAAGCGTTGTCGTACCCTCACCTGGACCCTAAATCGTCCCCGTCCCCTAACCCTAACCCTAACCCTAGCCCGAACCCTAACCCTAACCCTTCCCCGAAGCCTGACCCTCACCTGTCCCCTAATCCTAACCCGTACGCTGACACTAACCCGCGCCCTCACACGTACGCTCCCCCTAAAGCGTTGTCGTACCCTCAACTGGACCCCAAACCGTCCCCGTCCCCTAACCCTAACCCTAGCCCGAACCCTAACCCTAACCCTTCCCCGAAGCCCGACCCTCACCCTTCCCCTAATCCTAACCCGTACGCTGACACTAACCCGCGCCCTCACACGTACGCTCCCCCTAAAGCGTTGTCATACCCTCACCTGGACCCTAAACCGTCCCCGTCCCCTAACCCTAACCCTAGCCTGAACCCTAACCCTAACCCTTCCCCGAAGCCTGACCCTCACCCGTCCCCTAATCCTAACCCGTACGCTGACACTAACCCGCGCCCTCACACGTACGCTCCCCCTAAAGCGTTGTCGTACCCTCACCTGGACCCTAAACCGTCCCCGTCCCCTAACCCTAACCCTAGCCCGAACCCTAACCCTAACCCTTCCCCGAAGCCTGACCCTCACCTGTCCCCTAATCCTAACCCGTACGCTGACACTAACCCGCGCCCTCACACGTACGCTCCCCCTAAAGCGTTGTCGTACCCTCACCTGGACCCTAAACCGTCCCCGTCCCCTAACCCTAACCCTAACCCTAGCCCGAACCCTAACCCTAACCCTTCCCCGAAGCCTGACCCTCACCTGTCCCCTAATCCTAACCCGTACGCTGACACTAACCCACGCCCTCACACGTACGCTCCCCCTAAAGCGTTGTCGTACCCTCAACTGGACCCTAAACCGTCCCCGTCCCCTAACCCTAACCCTAGCCCGAACCCTATCCCTAACCCTTCCCCGAAGCCTGACCCTCACGCTTCCCCTAATCCTAACCCGTACACTGACACTAACCCGCGCCCTCACACGTACGCTCCCCCTAAAGCGTTGTCGTACCCTCACCTGGACCCTAAACCGTCCCCGTCCCCTAACCCTAACCCTAGCTTGAACCCTAACCCTAAACCTTCCCCGAAGCCTGACCCTCACCCGTCCCCTAATCCTAACCCGTACGCTGACACTAACCCGCGCCCTCACACGTACGCTCCCCCTAAAGCGTTGTCGTACCCTCACCTGGACCCTAAACCGTCCCCGTCCCCTAACCCTAACCCTAGCCCGAACCCTAACCCTAACCCTTCCCCGAAGCCTGACCTTCACCCGTCCCCTAATCCTAACCCGTACGCTGACACTATCCCGTGCCCTCACACGTACGCTCCCCCTAAATCGTTGTCGTACCCTCACCTGGACCCTAAACCGTCCCCGTCCCCTAACCCTAACCCTAGCCCGAACCCTAACCCTAACCCTTCCCCGTAGCCTGACCCTCACCCGTCCCCTAATCCTAACCCGTACGCTGACACTAACCCGCGCCCTCACACGTACGCTCCCCCTAAAGCGTTGTCGTACCCTCACCTGGACCCTAAACCGTCTCCTTCCCCTAACCCTAACCCTAGCCCGAACCCTAACCCTAACCCTTCCCCGAATCCTGACCCTCACCCGTCCCCTAATCCTAACCCGTACGCTGACACTAACCCGCGCCCTCACACGTACGCTCCCCCTAAAGTGTTGTCGTACCCTCACCTGGACCCTAAACCGTCTCCGTCCCCTAACCCTAACCCTAGCCCGAACCCTAACCCTAACCCTTCCCCGAATCCTGACCCTCACCCGTCCCCTAATCCTAACCCGTACGCTGACACTAACCCGCGCCCTCACACGTACGCTCCCCCTAAATCATTGTCGTACCCTCACCTGGACCCTAAACCGTCCCCGTCCCCTAACCCTAACCCTAGCCCGAACCCTAACCCTAACCCTTCCCCGAAGACTGACCCTCACCCGTCCCCTAATCCTAACCCGTACGCTGACACTAACCCACGCCCTCACACGTACGCTCCCCCTAAAGCGTTGTCGTACCCTCACCTGGACCCTAAACCGTCCCCGTCCCCTAACCCTAACCCTAGACCGAACCCTAACCCTAACCCTTCCCCGAAGCCTGACCCTCACCCGTCCCCTAATCCTAAACCGTACGCTGACACTAACCCGCGCCCGCACACGTACGCTCCCCCTAAAGCGTTGTCGTACCCTCACCTGGACCCTAAACCGTCCCCGTCCCCTAACCCTAACCCTAGCCCGAACCCTAACCCTAACCCTTCCCCGAAGCCTGACCCTCACCCGTCCCCTAATCCTAACCCGTACGCTGACACTAACCCGCGCCCTCACACGTACGCTCCCCCTAAAGCGTTGTCGTACCCTCACCTGGACCCTAAACCGTCCCCGTCCCCTAACCCTAACTCTAGCTCGAACCCTAACCCTAACCCTTCCCCGAAGCCTGACCCTCACCCGTCCCCTAATCCTAACCTGTACGCTGACACTAACCCGCGCCCTCACACGTCCGCTCCCCCTAAAGCGTTGTCGTACCCTCACCTGGACCCTAAACCGTCTCCTTCCCCTAACTCTAACCCTAGCCCGAACCCTAACCCTAACCCTTCCCCGAATCCTGACCCTCACCCGTCCCCTAATCCTAACCCGTACGCTGACACTAACCCGCGCCCTCACACGTACGCTCCCCCTAAAGCGTTGTCGTACCCTCACCTGGACCCTAAACCGTCTCCGTCCCCTAACCCTAACCGTAGCCCGAACCCTAACCCTAACCCTTCCCCGAAGCCTGACCCTCACCCGTTCCCTAATCCTAACCCGTACGCTGACACTAACCCGCGCCCTCACACGTACGCTCCCCCTAAAGCGTTTTCGTACCCTCACCTGGACCCTAAACCGTCCCCGTCCCCTAACCCTAACCCTAGCCCGAACCCTAACCCTAAACCTTCCCCGAAGCCTGACCCTCACCCGTCACCTAATCCTAACCCTTACGCTGACACTAACCCACGCCCTCACACGTACGCTCCCCCTAAAGCGTTGTCGTACCCTCACCTGGACCCTAAACCGTCCCCGTCCCCTAACCCTAACCCTAGCCCGAACCCTAACCCTAACCCTTCCCCGAAGCCTGACCCTCACCCGTCCCCTAATCCTAAACCGTACGCTGACACTAACCCGCGCCCGCACACGTACGCTCCCCCTAAAGCGTTGTCGTACCCTCACCTGGACCCTAAACCGTCCCCGTCCCCTAACCCTAACCCTAGCCCGAACCCTAACCCTAACCCTTCCCCGAAGCCTGACCCTCACCCGTCCCCTAATCCTAAGCCGTACGCTGACACTAACCCACGCCCTCACACGTACGCTCCCCCTAAAGCGTTATCGTACCCTCACCTGGACCCTAAACCGTCCCCGTCCCCTAACCCTAACCCTAGCCCGAACCCTAACCCTAACCCTTCCCCGAAGCCTGACCCTCACCCGTCCCCAATCCTAACCCGTACGCTGACACTAACCCGCGCCCTCACACGTACGCTCCCCCTAAAGCGTTGTCGTACCCTCACCTGGACCCTAAACCGTCCCCGTCCCCTAACCCTAACCCTAGCCCGAACCCTATCCCTAACTCTTCCCCGAAGCCTGACCCTCACCCGTCCCCTAATCCTAACCCGTACGCTGACACTAACCCGTGCCCTCACACGTACGCTCCCCCTAAAGCGTTGTCGTACCCTCACCTGGACCCTAAATCGTCCCCGTCCCCTAACCCTAACCCTAACCCTAGCCCGAACCCTAACCCTAACCCTTCCCCGAAGCCTGACCCTCACCTGTCCCCTAATCCTAACCCGTACGCTGACACTAACCCGCGCCCTCACACGTACGCTCCCCCTAAAGCGTTGTCGTACCCTCAACTGGACCCTAAACCGTCCCCGTCCCCTAACCCTAACCCTAGCCCGAACCCTAACCCTAACCCTTCCCCGAAGCCCGACCCTCACCCTTCCCCTAATCCTAACCCGTACGCTGACACTAACCCGCGCCCTCACACGTACGCTCCCCCTAAAGCGTTGTCATACCCTCACCTGGACCCTAAACCGTCCCCGTCCCCTAACCCTAACCCTAGCCTGAACCCTAACCCTAACCCTTCCCCGAAGCCTGACCCTCACCCGTCCCCTAATCCTAACCCGTACGCTGACACTAACCCGCGCCCTCACACGTACGCTCCCCCTAAAGCGTTGTCGTACCCTCACCTGGACCCTAAACCGTCCCCGTCCCCTAACCCTAACCCTAGCCCGAACCCTAACCCTAACCCTTCCCCGAAGCCTGACCCTCACCTGTCCCCTAATCCTAACCCGTACGCTGACACTAACCCGCGCCCTCACACGTACGCTCCCCCTAAAGCGTTGTCGTACCCTCACCTGGACCCTAAACCGTCCCCGTCCCCTAACCCTAACCCTAACCCTAGCCCGAACCCTAACCCTAACCCTTCCTCGAAGCCTGACCCTCACCTGTCCCCTAATCCTAACCCGTACGCTGACACTAACCCACGCCCTCACACGTACGCTCCCCCTAAAGCGTTGTCGTACCCTCAACTGGACCCTAAACCGTCCCCGTCCCCTAACCCTAACCCTAGCCCGAACCCTATCCCTAACCCTTCCCCGAAGCCTGACCCTCACGCTTCCCCTAATCCTAACCCGTACACTGACACTAACCCGCGCCCTCACACGTACGCTCCCCCTAAAGCGTTGTCGTACCCTCACCTGGACCCTAAACCGTCCCCGTCCCCTAACCCTAACCCTAGCTTGAACCCTAACCCTAAACCTTCCCCGAAGCCTGACCCTCACCCGTCCCCTAATCCTAACCCGTACGCTGACACTAACCCGCGCCCTCACACGTACGCTCCCCCTAAAGCGTTGTCGTACCCTCACCTGGACCCTAAACCGTCCCCGTCCCCTAACCCTAACCCTAGCCCGAACCCTAACCCTAACACTTCCCCGAAGCCTGACCTTCACCCGTCCCCTAATCCTAACCCGTACGCTGACACTATCCCGTGCCCTCACACGTACGCTCCCCCTAAAGCGTTGTCGTACCCTCACCTGGACCCTAAACCGTCCCCGTCCCCTAACCCTAACCCTAGCCCGAACCCTAACCCTAACCCTTCCCCGTAGCCTGACCCTCACCCGTCCCCTAATCCTAACCCGTACGCTGACACTAACCCGCGCCCTCACACGTACGCTCCCCCTAAAGCGTTGTCGTACCCTCACCTGGACCCTAAACCGTCTCCTTCCCCTAACCCTAACCCTAGCCCGAACCCTAACCCTAACCCTTCCCCGAATCCTGACCCTCACCCGTCCCCTAATCCTAACCCGTACGCTGACACTAACCCGCGCCCTCACACGTACGCTCCCCCTAAAGCGTTGTCGTACCCTCACCTGGACCCTAAACCGTCCCCGTCCCCTAACCCTAACCCTAGCCCGAACCCTAACCCTAACCCTTCCCCGAAGCCTGACCCTCACGCTTCCCCTAATCCTAACCCGTACACTGACACTAACCCGCGCCCTCACACGTACGCTCCCCCTAAAGCGTTGTCGTACCCTCACCTGGACCCTAAACCGTCCCCGTCCCCTAACCCTAACCCTAGCTTGAACCCTAACCCTAAACCTTCCCCGAAGCCTGACCCTCACCCGTCCCCTAATCCTAACCCGTACGCTGACACTAACCCGCGCCCTCACACGTACGCTCCCCCTAAAGCGTTGTCGTACCCTCACCTGGACCCTAAACCGTCCCCGTCCCCTAACCCTAACCCTAGCCCGAACCCTAACCCTAACCCTTCCCCGAAGCCTGACCTTCACCCGTCCCCTAATCCTAACCCGTACGCTGACACTATCCCGTGCCCTCACACGTACGCTCCCCCTAAATCGTTGTCGTACCCTCACCTGGACCCTAAACCGTCCCCGTCCCCTAACCCTAACCCTAGCCCGAACCCTAACCCTAACCCTTCCCCGTAGCCTGACCCTCACCCGTCCCCTAATCCTAACCCGTACGCTGACACTAACCCGCGCCCTCACACGTACGCTCCCCCTAAAGCGTTGTCGTACCCTCACCTGGACCCTAAACCGTCTCCTTCCCCTAACCCTAACCCTAGCCCGAACCCTAACCCTAACCCTTCCCCGAATCCTGACCCTCACCCGTCCCCTAATCCTAACCCGTACGCTGACACTAACCCGCGCCCTCACACGTACGCTCCCCCTAAAGCGTTGTCGTACCCTCACCTGGACCCTAAACCGTCTCCGTCCCCTAACCCTAACCCTAGCCCGAACCCTAACCCTAACCCTTCCCCGAATCCTGACCCTCACCCGTCCCCTAATCCTAACCCGTACGCTGACACTAACCCGCGCCCTCACACGTACGCTCCCCCTAAATCATTGTCGTACCCTCACCTGGACCCTAAACCGTCCCCGTCCCCTAACCCTAACCCTAGCCCGAACCCTAACCCTAACCCTTCCCCGAAGCCTGACCCTCACCCGTCCCCTAATCCTAACCCGTACGCTGACACTAACCCACGCCCTCACACGTACGCTCCCCCTAAAGCGTTGTCGTACCCTCACCTGGACCCTAAACCGTCCCCGTCCCCTAACCCTAACCCTAGACCGAACCCTAACCCTAACCCTTCCCCGAAGCCTGACCCTCACCCGTCCCCTAATCCTAAACCGTACGCTGACACTAACCCGCGCCCGCACACGTACGCTCCCCCTAAAGCGTTGTCGTACCCTCACCTGGACCCTAAACCGTCCCCGTCCCCTAACCCTAACCCTAGCCCGAACCCTAACCCTAACCCTTCCCCGAAGCCTGACCCTCACCCGTCCCCTAATCCTAACCCGTACGCTGACACTAACCCGCGCCCTCACACGTACGCTCCCCCTAAAGCGTTGTCGTACCCTCACCTGGACCCTAAACCGTCCCCGTCCCCTAACCCTAACTCTAGCTCGAACCCTAACCCTAACCCTTCCCCGAAGCCTGACCCTCACCCGTCCCCTAATCCTAACCTGTACGCTGACACTAACCCGCGCCCTCACACGTCCGCTCCCCCTAAAGCGTTGTCGTACCCTCACCTGGACCCTAAACCGTCTCCTTCCCCTAACTCTAACCCTAGCCCGAACCCTAACCCTAACCCTTCCCCGAATCCTGACCCTCACCCGTCCCCTAATCCTAACCCGTACGCTGACACTAACCCGCGCCCTCACACGTACGCTCCCCCTAAAGCGTTGTCGTACCCTCACCTGGACCCTAAACCGTCTCCGTCCCCTAACCCTAACCGTAGCCCGAACCCTAACCCTAACCCTTCCCCGAATCCTGACCCTCACCCGTCCCCTAATCCTAACCCGTACGCTGACACTAACCCGCGCCCTCACACGTACGCTCCCCCTAAATCATTGTCGTACCCTCACCTGGACCCTAAACCGTCCCCGTCCCCTAACCCTAACCCTAGCCCGAACCCTAACCCTAACCCTTCCCCGAAGCCTGACCCTCACCCGTCCCCTAATCCTAACCCGTACGCTGACACTAACCCACGCCCTCACACGTACGCTCCCACTAAAGCGTTGTCGTACCCTCACCTGGACCCTAAACCGTCCCCGTCCCCTAACCCTAACCCTAGACCGAACCCTAACCCTAACCCTTCCCCGAAGCCTGACACTCACCCGTCCCCTAATCCTAAACCGTACGCTGACACTAACCCGCGCCCGCACACGTACGCTCCCCCTAAAGCGTTGTCGTACCCTCACCTGGACCCTAAACCGTCCCCGTCCCCTAACCCTAACCCTAGCCCGAACCCTAACCCTAACCCTTCCCCGAAGCCTGACCCTCACCCTTCCCCTAATCCTAAGCCGTACGTTGACACTAACCCGCGCCCTCACACGTACGCTCCCCCTAAAGCGTTGTCGTACCCTCACCTGGACCCTAAACCGTCCCCGTCCCCTAACCCTAACTCTAGCCCGAACCCTAACCCTAACCCTTCCCCGAAGCCTGACCCTCACCCGTCCCCTAATCCTAACCTGTACGCTGACACTAACCCGCGCCCTCACACGTCCCCTCCCCCTAAAGCGTTGTCGTACCCTCGCCTGGACCCTAAACCGTCCCCGTCCCCTAACCCTAACCCTAGCCCGAACCCTAACCCTAACCCTTCCCCGAAGCCTGACCCACACCCGTCCCCTAATCCTAACCGGTACGCTGACACTAACCCGCGCCCTCACACATACCCTCCCCCTAAAGCGTTGTCGTACCCTCACCTGGACCCTAAACCGTCCCCGTCCCCTAACCCTAACCCTAGCCCGAACCCTAACCCTAACACTTCCCCGAAGCCTGACCCTCACCCGTCCCCTAATCCTAACCCGTACGCTGACACTAACCCGCGCCCACACACATACGCTCCCCCTAAAGCGTTGTCGTACCCTCACCTGAACCCTAAACCGTCCCCGTCCCCTAAGCCTAACCCTAGCCCGAACCCTAACCCTAACCCTTCCCCGAAGCCTGACCCTCACCCGTCCCCTAATCCTAACCCGTACGCTGACACTAACCTGCGCCCTCACACGTACGCTCCCCCTAAAGCGTTGTCGTACCCTCACCTGGACCCTAACCCGTCCCCGTCCCCTAACCCTAACCCTAGCCCGAACCCTAACCCTAACCCTTCCCCGAAGCCTGACCCTCACCCGTCCCCTAATCCTAACCCGTACGCTGACACTATCCCGTGCCCTCACACGTACGCTCCCCCTAAAGCGTTGTCGTACCCTCACCTGGACCCTAAACCGTCCCCGTCCCCTAACCCTAACCCTAGCCCGAACCCTAACCCTAACCCTTCCCCGTAGCCTGACCCTCACCCGTCCCCTAATCCTAACCCGTACGCTGACACTAACCCGCGCCCTCACACGTACGCTCCCCCTAAAGCGTTGTCGTACCCTCACCTGGACCCTAAACCGTCTCCTTCCCCTAACCCTAACCCTAGCCCGAACCCTAACCCTAACACTTCCCCGAATCCTGACCCTCACCCGTCCCCTAATCCTAACCCGTACGCTGACACTAACCCGCGCCCTCACACGTACGCTCCCCCTAAAGCGTTGTCGTACCCTCACCTGGACCCTAAACCGTCCCCGTCCCCTAACCCTAACCCTAGCCCGAACCCTAACCCTAACCCTTCCCCGAAGCCTGACCCTCACGCTTCCCCTAATCCTAACCCGTACACTGACACTAACCCGCGCCCTCACACGTACGCTCCCCCTAAAGCGTTGTCGTACCCTCACCTGGACCCTAAACCGTCCCCGTCCCCTAACCCTAACCCTAGCTTGAACCCTAACCCTAAACCTTCCCCGAAGCCTGACCCTCACCCGTCCCCTAATCCTAACCCGTACGCTGACACTAACCCGCGCCCTCACACGTACGCTCCCCCTAAAGCGTTGTCGTACCCTCACCTGGACCCTAAACCGTCCCCGTCCCCTAACCCTAACCCTAGCCCGAACCCTAACCCTA
This sequence comes from Grampus griseus, assembly GCF_964374135.1. NCBI lineage: Eukaryota > Metazoa > Chordata > Mammalia > Artiodactyla > Delphinidae > Grampus > Grampus griseus. The sequence goes on along the minus strand of NW_028133249.1, from coordinate 52,240 downwards.
ACCCTTCCCCGAAGCCTGACCTTCACCCGTCCCCTAATCCTAACCCGTACGCTGACACTATCCCGTGCCCTCACACGTACGCTCCCCCTAAATCGTTGTCGTACCCTCACCTGGACCCTAAACCGTCCCCGTCCCCTAACCCTAACCCTAGCCCGAACCCTAACCCTAACCCTTCCCCGTAGCCTGACCCTCACCCGTCCCCTAATCCTAACCCGTACGCTGACACTAACCCGCGCCCTCACACGTACGCTCCCCCTAAAGCGTTGTCGTACCCTCACCTGGACCCTAAACCGTCTCCTTCCCCTAACCCTAACCCTAGCCCGAACCCTAACCCTAACCCTTCCCCGAATCCTGACCCTCACCCGTCCCCTAATCCTAACCCGTACGCTGACACTAACCCGCGCCCTCACACGTACGCTCCCCCTAAAGCGTTGTCGTACCCTCACCTGGACCCTAAACCGTCTCCGTCCCCTAACCCTAACCCTAGCCCGAACCCTAACCCTAACCCTTCCCCGAATCCTGACCCTCACCCGTCCCCTAATCCTAACCCGTACGCTGACACTAACCCGCGCCCTCACACGTACGCTCCCCCTAAATCATTGTCGTACCCTCACCTGGACCCTAAACCGTCCCCGTCCCCTAACCCTAACCCTAGCCCGAACCCTAACCCTAACCCTTCCCCGAAGCCTGACCCTCACCCGTCCCCTAATCCTAACCCGTACGCTGACACTAACCCACGCCCTCACACGTACGCTCCCCCTAAAGCGTTGTCGTACCCTCACCTGGACCCTAAACCGTCCCCGTCCCCTAACCCTAACCCTAGACCGAACCCTAACCCTAACCCTTCCCCGAAGCCTGACCCTCACCCGTCCCCTAATCCTAAACCGTACGCTGACACTAACCCGCGCCCGCACACGTACGCTCCCCCTAAAGCGTTGTCGTACCCTCACCTGGACCCTAAACCGTCCCCGTCCCCTAACCCTAACCCTAGCCCGAACCCTAACCCTAACCCTTCCCCGAAGCCTGACCCTCACCCGTCCCCTAATCCTAACCCGTACGCTGACACTAACCCGCGCCCTCACACGTACGCTCCCCCTAAAGCGTTGTCGTACCCTCACCTGGACCCTAAACCGTCCCCGTCCCCTAACCCTAACTCTAGCTCGAACCCTAACCCTAACCCTTCCCCGAAGCCTGACCCTCACCCGTCCCCTAATCCTAACCTGTACGCTGACACTAACCCGCGCCCTCACACGTCCGCTCCCCCTAAAGCGTTGTCGTACCCTCACCTGGACCCTAAACCGTCTCCTTCCCCTAACTCTAACCCTAGCCCGAACCCTAACCCTAACCCTTCCCCGAATCCTGACCCTCACCCGTCCCCTAATCCTAACCCGTACGCTGACACTAACCCGCGCCCTCACACGTACGCTCCCCCTAAAGCGTTGTCGTACCCTCACCTGGACCCTAAACCGTCTCCGTCCCCTAACCCTAACCGTAGCCCGAACCCTAACCCTAACCCTTCCCCGAATCCTGACCCTCACCCGTCCCCTAATCCTAACCCGTACGCTGACACTAACCCGCGCCCTCACACGTACGCTCCCCCTAAATCATTGTCGTACCCTCACCTGGACCCTAAACCGTCCCCGTCCCCTAACCCTAACCCTAGCCCGAACCCTAACCCTAACCCTTCCCCGAAGCCTGACCCTCACCCGTCCCCTAATCCTAACCCGTACGCTGACACTAACCCACGCCCTCACACGTACGCTCCCACTAAAGCGTTGTCGTACCCTCACCTGGACCCTAAACCGTCCCCGTCCCCTAACCCTAACCCTAGACCGAACCCTAACCCTAACCCTTCCCCGAAGCCTGACACTCACCCGTCCCCTAATCCTAAACCGTACGCTGACACTAACCCGCGCCCGCACACGTACGCTCCCCCTAAAGCGTTGTCGTACCCTCACCTGGACCCTAAACCGTCCCCGTCCCCTAACCCTAACCCTAGCCCGAACCCTAACCCTAACCCTTCCCCGAAGCCTGACCCTCACCCTTCCCCTAATCCTAAGCCGTACGTTGACACTAACCCGCGCCCTCACACGTACGCTCCCCCTAAAGCGTTGTCGTACCCTCACCTGGACCCTAAACCGTCCCCGTCCCCTAACCCTAACTCTAGCCCGAACCCTAACCCTAACCCTTCCCCGAAGCCTGACCCTCACCCGTCCCCTAATCCTAACCTGTACGCTGACACTAACCCGCGCCCTCACACGTCCCCTCCCCCTAAAGCGTTGTCGTACCCTCGCCTGGACCCTAAACCGTCCCCGTCCCCTAACCCTAACCCTAGCCCGAACCCTAACCCTAACCCTTCCCCGAAGCCTGACCCACACCCGTCCCCTAATCCTAACCCGTACGCTGACACTAACCCGCGCCCTCACACATACCCTCCCCCTAAAGCGTTGTCGTACCCTCACCTGGACCCTAAACCGTCCCCGTCCCCTAACCCTAACCCTAGCCCGAACCCTAACCCTAACACTTCCCCGAAGCCTGACCCTCACCCGTCCCCTAATCCTAACCCGTACGCTGACACTAACCCGCGCCCACACACATACGCTCCCCCTAAAGCGTTGTCGTACCCTCACCTGAACCCTAAACCGTCCCCGTCCCCTAAGCCTAACCCTAGCCCGAACCCTAACCCTAACCCTTCCCCGAAGCCTGACCCTCACCCGTCCCCTAATCCTAACCCGTACGCTGACACTAACCTGCGCCCTCACACGTACGCTCCCCCTAAAGCGTTGTCGTACCCTCACCTGGACCCTAACCCGTCCCCGTCCCCTAACCCTAACCCTAGCCCGAACCCTAACCCTAACCCTTCCCCGAAGCCTGACCCTCACCCGTCCCCTAATCCTAACCCGTACGCTGACACTAACCCGCGCCCTCACACGTCCCCTCCCCCTAAAGCGTTGTCGTACCCTCGCCTGGACCCTAAACCGTCCCCGTCCCCTAACCCTAACCCTAGCCCGAACCCTAACCCTAACCCTTCCCCGAAGCCTGACCCACACCCGTCCCCTAATCCTAACCCGTACGCTGACACTAACCCGCGCCCTCACACATACCCTCCCCCTAAAGCGTTGTCGTACCCTCACCTGGACCCTAAACCGTCCCCGTCCCCTAACCCTAACCCTAGCCCGAACCCTAACCCTAACACTTCCCCGAAGCCTGACCCTCACCCGTCCCCTAATCCTAACCCGTACGCTGACACTAACCCGCGCCCACACACATACGCTCCCCCTAAAGCGTTGTCGTACCCTCACCTGAACCCTAAACCGTCCCCGTCCCCTAAGCCTAACCCTAGCCCGAACCCTAACCCTAACCCTTCCCCGAAGCCTGACCCTCACCCGTCCCCTAATCCTAACCCGTACGCTGACACTAACCTGCGCCCTCACACGTACGCTCCCCCTAAAGCGTTGTCGTACCCTCACCTGGACCCTAACCCGTCCCCGTCCCCTAACCCTAACCCTAGCCCGAACCCTAACCCTAACCCTTCCCCGAAGCCTGACCCTCACCCGTCCCCTAATCCTAACCCGTACGCTGACACTAACCCGCGCCCTCACACGTACGCTCCCCCTAAAGCGTTGTCGTACCCTCACCTGGACCCTAAACCGTCCCCGTCCCCTAACCCTAACCCTAGCCCGAACCCTAACCCTAACCCTTCCCCGAAGCCTGACCCTCACCCGTCCCCTAATCCTAACCCGTACGCTGACACTAACCCGCGCCCTCACACGTACGCTCCCCCTAATGCGTTGTCGTACCCTCACCTGGACCCTAAACCGTCCCCGTCCCCTAACCCTAACCCTAGCCCGAACCCTAACACTAAACCTTCCCCGAAGCCTGACCCTCACCCGTCCCCTAGTCCTAACCCGTACGCTGACACTAACCCGCGCCCTCACACGTACGCTCCCCCTAAAGCGTTGTCGTACCCTCACCTGGACCCTAAACCGTCCCCGTTCCGTAACCCTAACCCTAGCCCGAACCCTAACCCTAACCCTTCCCCGAAGCCTGACCCTCACCCGTCTCCTTATCCTAACCCGTACGCTGACACTAACCCACGCCCTCACACGTACGCTCCCCCTAAAGCGTTGTCGTACCCTCACCTGGACCCTAAACCATCCCCATCCCCTAACCCTAACCCTAGCCCGAACCCTAACCCTAACCCTTCCCCGAAGCCTGACCCTCACCCGTCCCCTAATCCTAAGCCGTACGCTGACACTAACCCGCGCCCTCACACGTACGCTCCCCCTAAAGCGTTGTCGTACCCTCACCTGGACCCTAAACTGTCCCCGTCCCCTAACCCTAACCCTAGCCCGAACCCTAACCCTAACCCTTCCCCGAAGCCTGACCCTCACCCGTCCCCTAATCCTAACCCGTACGCTGACACTAACCCGCGCCCTCACACATACGCTCCCCCTAAAGCATTGTCGTACCCTCACCTGGACCCTAAACCGTCCCCGTCCCCTAACCCTAACCCTAGCCCGAACCCTAACCCTAACCCTTCCCCGAAGCCTGACCCTCACCCGTCCCCTAATCCTAACCCGTACGCTGACACTAACCCGCGCCCTCACACGTACGCTCCCCCTAAAGCGTTGTCGTACCCTCACCTAGACCCTAAACCGTCCCCGTCCCCTAACCCTAACCCTAGCCCGAACCCTAACCCTAACTCTTCCCCGAAGCCTGACCCTCACCCGTTCCCTAATCCTAACCCGTACGCTGACACTAACCCGCGCCCTCACACGTACGCTCCCCCTAAAGCGTTTTCGTACCCTCACCTGGACCCTAAACCGTCCCCGTCCCCTAACCCTAACCCTAGCCCGAACCCTAACCCTAAACCTTCCCCGAAGCCTGACCCTCACCCGTCCCCTAATCCTAACCCGTACGCTGACACTAACCAACGCCCTCACACATACGCTCCCCCTAAAGCGTTGTCGTACCCTCACCTGGACCCTAAACCGTCCCCGTCCCCTAACCCTAACCCTAGCCCGAACCCTAACCCTAACCCTTCCCCGAAGCCTGACCCTCACCCGTCCCCTAATCCTAAACCGTACGCTGACACTAACCCGCGCCCGCACACGTACGCTCCCCCTAAAGCGTTGTCGTACCCTCACCTGGACCCTAAACCGTCCCCGTCCCCTAACCCTAACCCTAGCCCGAACCCTAACCCTAACCCTTCCCCGAAGCCTGACCCTCACCCGTCCCCCAATCCTAACCCGTACGCTGACACTAACCCGCGCCCTCACACGTACGCTCCCCCTAAAGCGTTGTCGTACCCTCACCTGGACCCTAAACCGTCCCCGTCCCCTAACCCTAACCCTAGCTCGAACCCTAATCCTAACCCTTCCCCGAAGCCTGACCCTCACCCGTCCCCTAATCCTAACCTGTACGCTGACACTAACCCGCGCCCTCACACGTCCGCTCCCCCTAAAGCGTTGTCGTACCCTCACCTGGACCCTAAACCGTCTCCTTCCCCTAACTCTAACCCTAGCCCGAACCCTAACCCTAACCCTTCCCCGAATCCTGACCCTCACCCGTCCCCTAATCCTAACCCGTACGCTGACACTAACCCGCGCCCTCACACGTACGCTCCCCCTAAAGCGTTGTCGTACCCTCACCTGGACCCTAAACCGTCTCCGTCCCCTAACCCTAACCGTAGCCCGAACCCTAACCCTAACCCTTCCCCGAATCCTGACCCTCACCCGTCCCCTAATCCTAACCCGTACGCTGACACTAACCCGCGCCCTCACACGTACGCTCCCCCTAAATCATTGTCGTACCCTCACCTGGACCCTAAACCGTCCCCGTCCCCTAACCCTAACCCTAGCCCGAACCCTAACCCTAACCCTTCCCCGAAGCCTGACCCTCACCCGTCCCCTAATCCTAACCCGTACGCTGACACTAACCCACGCCCTCACACGTACGCTCCCACTAAAGCGTTGTCGTACCCTCACCTGGACCCTAAACCGTCCCCGTCCCCTAACCCTAACCCTAGACCGAACCCTAACCCTAACCCTTCCCCGAAGCCTGACACTCACCCGTCCCCTAATCCTAAACCGTACGCTGACACTAACCCGCGCCCGCACACGTACGCTCCCCCTAAAGCGTTGTCGTACCCTCACCTGGACCCTAAACCGTCCCCGTCCCCTAACCCTAACCCTAGCCCGAACCCTAACCCTAACCCTTCCCCGAAGCCTGACCCTCACCCGTCCCCTAATCCTAAGCCGTACGCTGACACTAACCCACGCCCTCACACGTACGCTCCCCCTAAAGCGTTGTCGTACCCTCACCTGGACCCTAAACCGTCCCCGTCCCCTAACCCTAACTCTAGCCCGAACCCTAACCCTAACCCTTCCCCGAAGCCTGACCCTCACCCGTCCCCTAATCCTAACCTGTACGCTGACACTAACCCGCGCCCTCACACGTCCGCTCCCCCTAAAGCGTTGTCGTACCCTCGCCTGGACCCTAAACCGTCCCCGTCCCCTAACCCTAACCCTAGCCCGAACCCTAACCCTAACCCTTCCCCGAAGCCTGACCCTCACCCGTCCCCTAATCCTAACCCGTACGCTGACACTAACCCGCGCCCTCACACATACCCTCCCCCTAAAGCGTTGTCGTACCCTCACCTGGACCCTAAACCGTCCCCGTCCCCTAACCCTAACCCTAGCCCGAACCCTAACCCTAACACTTCCCCGAAGCCTGACCCTCACCCGTCCCCTAATCCTAAACTGTACGCTGACACTAACCCGCGCCCACACACATACGCTCCCCCTAAAGCGTTGTCGTACCCTCACCTGAACCCTAAACCGTCCCCGTCCCCTAAGCCTAACCCTAGCCCGAACCCTAACCCTAACCCTTCCCCGAAGCCTGACCCTCACCCGTCCCCTAATCCTAACCCGTACGCTGACACTAACCTGCGCCCTCACACGTACGCTCCCCCTAAAGCGTTGTCGTACCCTCACCTGGACCCTAACCCGTCCCCGTCCCCTAACCCTAACCCTAGCCCGAACCCTAACCCTAACCCTTCCCCGAAGCCTGACCCTCACCCGTCCCCTAATCCTAACCCGTACGCTGACACTAACCCGCGCCCTCACACGTACGCTCCCCCTAAAGCGTTGTCGTACCCTCACATGGACCCTAAACCGTCCCCGTCCCCTAACCCTAACCCTAGCCCGAACCCTAACCCTAACCCTTCCCCGAAGCCTGACCCTCACCCGTCCCCTAATCCTAACCCGTACGCTGACACTAACCCGCGCCCTCACACGTACGCTCCCCCTAATGCGTTGTCGTACCCTCACCTGGACCCTAAACCGTCCCCGTCCCCTAACCCTAACCCTAGCCCGAACCCTAACACTAAACCTTCCCCGCAGCCTGACCCTCACCCGTCCCCTAATCCTAACCCGTACGCTGACACTAACCCGCGCCCTCACACGTACGCTCCCCCTAAAGCGTTGTCGTACCCTCACCTGGACCCTAAACCGTCCCCGTTCCGTAACCCTAACCCTAGCCCGAACCCTAACCCTAACCCTTCCCCGAAGCCTGACCCTCACCCGTCTCCTTATCCTAACCCGTACGCTGACACTAACCCGCGCCCTCACACGTACGCTCCCCCTAAAGCGTTGTCGTACCCTCACCTGGACCCTAAACCATCCCCATCCCCTAACCCTAACCCTAGCCCGAACCCTAACCCTAACCCTTCCCCGAAGCCTGACCCTCACCCGTCCCCTAATCCTAAGCCGTACGCTGACACTAACCCGCGCCCTCACACGTACGCTCCCCCTAAAGCGTTGTCGTACCCTCACCTGGACCCTAAACCGTCCCCGTCCCCTAACCCTAACCCTAGCCCGAACCCTAAACCTAACCCTTCCCCGAAGCCTGACCCTCACCCGTCCCCTAATCCTAAGCCGTACGCTGACACTAACCCACGCCCTCACACGTACGCTCCCCCTAAAGCGTTGTCGTACCCTCACCTGGACCCTAAACCGTCCCCGTCCCCTAACCCTAACCCTAGCCCGAACCCTAACCCTAACCCTTCCCCGAAGCCTGACCCTCACCCGTCCCCCAATCCTAACCCGTACGCTGACACTAACCCGCGCCCTCACACGTACGCTCCCCCTAAAGCGTTGTCGTACCCTCACCTGGACCCTAAACCGTCCCCGTCCCCTAACCCTAACCCTAGCCCGAACCCTAACCTTAACACTTCCCCGAAGCCTGACCCTCACCCGTCCCCTAATCCTAACCTGTACGCTGACACTAACCCGCGCCCTCACACGTACGCTCCCCCTAAAGCGTTGTCGTACCCTCACCTGAACCCTAAACCGTCCCCGTCCCCTAAGCGTAACCCTAGCCCGAACCCTAACCCTAACCCTTCCCCGAAGCCTGACCCTCACCCGTCCCCTAATCCTAACCCGTACGCTGACACTAACCCGCGCCCTCACACGTACGCTCCCCCTAAAGCGTTGTCGTACCCTCACCTGGACCCTAACCCGTCCCCGTCCCCTAACCCTAACCCTAGCCCGAACCCTAACCTTAACCCTTCCCCGAAGCCTGACCCTCACCCGTCCCCTAATCCTAACCCGTACGCTGACACTAACCCGCGCGCTCACACGTACGCTCCCCCTAAAGCGTTGTCGTACCCTCACCTGGACCCTAAACCGTCCCCGTCCCCTAACCCTAACCCTAGCCCGAACCCTAACCCTAACCCTTTCCCAAAGCCTGACCCTCACCCGTCCCCAATCCTAACCCGTACGCTGACACTAACCCGCGCCCTCACACGTACGCTCCCCCTAAAGCGTTGTCGTACCCTCACCTGGACCCTAAACCGTCCCCGTCCCCTAACCCTAACCCTAGCCCGAACCCTAACCCTAAACCTTCCCCGAAGCCTGACCCTCACCCGTCCCCTAATCCTAACCCGTACGCTGACACTAACCCGCGCCCTCACACGTACGCTCCCCCTAAAGCGTTGTCGTACCCTCACCTGGACCCTAAACCGTCCCCGTCCCCTAACCCTAACCCTAGCCCGAACCCTATCCCTAACTCTTCCCCGAAGCCTGACCCTCACCCGTCCCCTAATCCTAACCCGTACGCTGACACTAACCCGCGCCCTCACACGTACGCTCCCCCGAAAGCGTTGTCGTACCCTCACCTGGACCCTAAATCGTCCCCGTCCCCTAACCCTAACCCTAACCCTAGCCCGAACCCTAACCCTAACCCTTCCCCGAAGCCTGACCCTCACCTGTCCCCTAATCCTAACCCGTACGCTGACACTAACCCGCGCCCTCACACGTACGCTCCCCCTAAAGCGTTGTCGTACCCTCAACTGGACCCTAAACCGTCCCCGTCCCCTAACCCTAACCCTAGCCCGAACCCTAACCCTAACCCTTCCCCGAAGCCCGACCCTCACCCTTCCCCTAATCCTAACCCGTACGCTGACACTAACCCGCGCCCTCACACGTACGCTCCCCCTAAAGCGTTGTCATACCCTCACCTGGACCCTAAACCGTCCCCGTCCCCTAACCCTAACCCTAGCCTGAACCCTAACCCTAACCCTTCCCCGAAGCCTGACCCTCACCCGTCCCCTAATCCTAACCCGTACGCTGACACTAACCCGCGCCCTCACACGTACGCTCCCCCTAAAGCGTTGTCGTACCCTCAACTGGACCCTAAACCGTCCCCGTCCCCTAACCCTAACCCTAGCCCGAACCCTAACCCTAACCCTTCCCCGAAGCCCGACCCTCACCCTTCCCCTAATCCTAACCCGTACGCTGACACTAACCCGCGCCCTCACACGTACGCTCCCCCTAAAGCGTTGTCATACCCTCACCTGGACCCTAAACCGTCCCCGTCCCCTAACCCTAACCCTAGCCTGAACCCTAACCCTAACCCTTCCCCGAAGCCTGACCCTCACCCGTCCCCTAATCCTAACCCGTACGCTGACACTAACCCGCGCCCTCACACGTACGCTCCCCCTAAAGCGTTGTCGTACCCTCACCTGGACCCTAAACCGTCCCCGTCCCCTAACCCTAACCCTAGCCCGAACCCTAACCCTAACCCTTCCCCGAAGCCTGACCCTCACCTGTCCCCTAATCCTAACCCGTACGCTGACACTAACCCGCGCCCTCACACGTACGCTCCCCCTAAAGCGTTGTCGTACCCTCACCTGGACCCTAAACCGTCCCCGTCCCCTAACCCTAACCCTAACCCTAGCCCGAACCCTAACCCTAACCCTTCCCCGAAGCCTGACCCTCACCTGTCCCCTAATCCTAACCCGTACGCTGACACTAACCCGCACCCTCACACGTACGCTCCCCCTAAAGCGTTGTCGTACCCTCAACTGGACCCTAAACCGTCCCCGTCCCCTAACCCTAACCCTAGCCCGAACCCTATCCCTAACCCTTCCCCGAAGCCTGACCCTCACGCTTCCCCTAATCCTAACCCGTACGCTGACACTAACCCGCGCCCTCACACGTACGCTCCCCCTAAAGCGTTGTCGTACCCTCACCTGGACCCTAAACCGTCCCCGTCCCCTAACCCTAACCCTAGCTTGAACCCTAACCCTAAACCTTCCCCGAAGCCTGACCCTCACCCGTCCCCTAATCCTAACCCGTACGCTGACACTAACCCGCGCCCTCACACGTACGCTCCCCCTAAAGCGTTGTCGTACCCTCACCTGGACCCTATACCGTCCCCGTCCCCTAACCCTAACCCTAGCCCGAACCCTAACCCTAACCCTTCCCCGAAGCCTGACCTTCACCCGTCCCCTAATCCTAACCCGTACGCTGACACTATCCCGTGCCCTCACACGTACGCTCCCCCTAAAGCGTTGTCGTACCCTCACCTGGACCCTAAACCGTCCCCGTCCCCTAACCATAACCCTAGCCCGAACCCTAACCCTAACCCTTCCCCGTAGCCTGACCCTCACCCGTCCCCTAATCCTAACCCGTACGCTGACACTAACCCGCACCCTCACACGTACGCTCCCCCTAAAGCGTTGTCGTACCCTCACCTGGACCCTAAACCGTCTCCTTCCCCTAACCCTAACCCTAGCCCGAACCCTAACCCTAACCCTTCCCCGAATCCTGACCCTCACCCGTCCCCTAATCCTAACCCGTACGCTGACACTAACCCGCGCCCTCACACGTACGCTCCCCCTAAAGCGTTGTCGTACCCTCACCTGGACCCTAAACCGTCTCCGTCCCCTAACCCTAACCCTAGCCCGAACCCTAACCCTAACCCTTCCCCGAATCCTGACCCTCACCCGTCCCCTAATCCTAACCCGTACGCTGACACTAACCCGCGCCCTCACACGTACGCTCCCCCTAAATCATTGTCGTACCCTCACCTGGACCCTAAACCGTCCCCGTCCCCTAACCCTAACCCTAGCCCGAACCCTAACCCTAACCCTTCCCCGAAGCCTGACCCTCACCCGTCCCCTAATCCTAACCCGTACGCTGACACTAACCCACGCCCTCACACGTACGCTCCCCCTAAAGCGTTGTCGTACCCTCACCTGGACCCTAAACCGTCCCCGTCCCCTAACCCTAACCCTAGCCCGAACCCTAACCCTAACCCTTCCCCGAAGCCTGACCCTCACCCGTCCCCCAATCCTAACCCGTACGCTGACACTAACCCGCGCCCTCACACGTACGCTCCCCCTAAAGCGTTGTCGTACCCTCACCTGGACCCTAAACCGTCCCCGTCCCCTAACCCTAACCCTAGCCCGAACCCTAACCTTAACACTTCCCCGAAGCCTGACCCTCACCCGTCCCCTAATCCTAACCTGTACGCTGACACTAACCCGCGCCCTCACACGTACGCTCCCCCTAAAGCGTTGTCGTACCCTCACCTGAACCCTAAAGCGTCCCCGTCCCCTAAGCGTAACCCTAGCCCGAACCCTAACCCTAACCCTTCCCCGAAGCCTGACCCTCACCCGTCCCCTAATCCTAACCCGTACGCTGACACTAACCCGCGCCCTCACACGTACGCTCCCCCTAAAGCGTTGTCGTACCCTCACCTGGACCCTAACCCGTCCCCGTCCCCTAACCCTAACCCTAGCCCGAACCCTAACCTTAACCCTTCCCCGAAGCCTGACCCTCACCCGTCCCCTAATCCTAACCCGTACGCTGACACTAACCCGCGCGCTCACACGTACGCTCCCCCTAAAGCGTTGTCGTACCCTCACCTGGACCCTAAACCGTCCCCGTCCCCTAACCCTAACCCTAGCCCGAACCCTAACCCTAACCCTTTCCCAAAGCATGACCCTCACCCGTCCCCAATCCTAACCCGTACGCTGACACTAACCCGCGCCCTCACACGTACGCTCCCCCTAAAGCGTTGTCGTACCCTCACCTGGACCCTAAACCGTCCCCGTCCCCTAACCCTAACCCTAGCCCGAACCCTAACCCTAAACCTTCCCCGAAGCCTGACCCTCACCCGTCCCCTAATCCTAACCCGTACGCTGACACTAACCCGCGCCCTCACACGTACGCTCCCCCTAAAGCGTTGTCGTACCCTCACCTGGACCCTAAACCGTCCCTGTCCCCTAACCCTAACCCTAGCCCGAACCCTATCCCTAACTCTTCCCCGAAGCCTGACCCTCACCCGTCCCCTAATCCTAACCCGTACGCTGACACTAACCCGCGCCCTCACACGTACGCTCCCCCGAAAGCGTTGTCGTACCCTCACCTGGACCCTAAATCGTCCCCGTCCCCTAACCCTAACCCTAACCCTAGCCCGAACCCTAACCCTAACCCTTCCCCGAAGCCTGACCCTCACCTGTCCCCTAATCCTAACCCGTACGCTGACACTAACCCGCGCCCTCACACGTACGCTCCCCCTAAAGCGTTGTCGTACCCTCAACTGGACCCTAAACCGTCCCCGTCCCCTAACCCTAACCCTAGCCCGAACCCTAACCCTAACCCTTCCCCGAAGCCCGACCCTCACCCTTCCCCTAATCCTAACCCGTACGCTGACACTAACCCGCGCCCTCACACGTACGCTCCCCCTAAAGCGTTGTCATACCCTCACCTGGACCCTAAACCGTCCCCGTCCCCTAACCCTAACCCTAGCCTGAACCCTAACCCTAACCCTTCCCCGAAGCCTGACCCTCACCCGTCCCCTAATCCTAACCCGTACGCTGACACTAACCCGCGCCCTCACACGTACGCTCCCCCTAAAGCGTTGTCGTACCCTCACCTGGACCCTAAACCGTCCCCGTCCCCTAACCCTAACCCTAGCCCGAACCCTAACCCTAACCCTTCCCCGAAGCCTGACCCTCACCTGTCCCCTAATCCTAACCCGTACGCTGACACTAACCCGCGCCCTCACACGTACGCTCCCCCTAAAGCGTTGTCGTACCCTCACCTGGACCCTAAACCGTCCCCGTCCCCTAACCCTAACCCTAACCCTAGCCCGAACCCTAACCCTAACCCTTCCCCGAAGCCTGACCCTCACCTGTCCCCTAATCCTAACCCGTACGCTGACACTAACCCGCACCCTCACACGTACGCTCCCCCTAAAGCGTTGTCGTACCCTCAACTGGACCCTAAACCGTCCCCGTCCCCTAACCCTAACCCTAGCCCGAACCCTATCCCTAACCCTTCCCCGAAGCCTGACCCTCACGCTTCCCCTAATCCTAACCCGTACGCTGACACTAACCCGCGCCCTCACACGTACGCTCCCCCTAAAGCGTTGTCGTACCCTCACCTGGACCCTAAACCGTCCCCGTCCCCTAACCCTAACCCTAGCTTGAACCCTAACCCTAAACCTTCCCCGAAGCCTGACCCTCACCCGTCCCCTAATCCTAACCCGTACGCTGACACTAACCCGCGCCCTCACACGTACGCTCCCCCTAAAGCGTTGTCGTACCCTCACCTGGACCCTAAACCGTCCCCGTCCCCTAACCCTAACCCTAGCCCGAACCCTAACCCTAACCCTTCCCCGAAGCCTGACCTTCACCCGTCCCCTAATCCTAACCCGTACGCTGACACTATCCCGTGCCCTCACACGTACGCTCCCCCTAAAGCGTTGTCGTACCCTCACCTGGACCCTAAACCGTCCCCGTCCCCTAACCCTAACCCTAGCCCGAACCCTAACCCTAACCCTTCCCCGTAGCCTGACCCTCACCCGTCCCCTAATCCTAACCCGTACGCTGACACTAACCCGCACCCTCACACGTACGCTCCCCCTAAAGCGTTGTCGTACCCTCACCTGGACCCTAAACCGTCTCCTTCCCCTAACCCTAACCCTAGCCCGAACCCTAACCCTAACCCTTCCCCGAATCCTGACCCTCACCCGTCCCCTAATCCTAACCCGTACGCTGACACTAACCCGCGCCCTCACACGTACGCTCCCCCTAAAGCGTTGTCGTACTCTCACCTGGACCCTAAACCGTCTCCGTCCCCTAACCCTAACCCTAGCCCGAACCCTAACCCTAACCCTTCCCCGAATCCTGACCCTCACCCGTCCCCTAATCCTAACCCGTACGCTGACACTAACCCGCGCCCTCACACGTACGCTCCCCCTAAATCATTGTCGTACCCTCACCTGGACCCTAAACCGTCCCCGTCCCCTAACCCTAACCCTAGCCCGAACCCTAACCCTAACCCTTCCCCGAAGCCTGACCCTCACCCGTCCCCTAATCCTAACCCGTACGCTGACACTAACCCACGCCCTCACACGTACGCTCCCCCTAAAGCGTTGTCGTACCCTCACCTGGACCCTAAACCGTCCCCGTCCCCTAACCCTAACCCTAGCCCGAACCCTAACCCTAACCCTTCCCCGAAGCCTGACCCTCACCCGTCCCCCAATCCTAACCCGTACGCTGACACTAACCCGCGCCCTCACACGTACGCTCCCCCTAAAGCGTTGTCGTACCCTCACCTGGACCCTAAACCGTCCCCGTCCCCTAACCCTAACCCTAGCCCGAACCCTAACCTTAACACTTCCCCGAAGCCTGACCCTCACCCGTCCCCTAATCCTAACCTGTACGCTGACACTAACCCGCGCCCTCACACGTACGCTCCCCCTAAAGCGTTGTCGTACCCTCACCTGAACCCTAAAGCGTCCCCGTCCCCTAAGCGTAACCCTAGCCCGAACCCTAACCCTAACCCTTCCCCGAAGCCTGACCCTCACCCGTCCCCTAATCCTAACCCGTACGCTGACACTAACCCGCGCCCTCACACGTACGCTCCCCCTAAAGCGTTGTCGTACCCTCACCTGGACCCTAACCCGTCCCCGTCCCCTAACCCTAACCCTAGCCCGAACCCTAACCTTAACCCTTCCCCGAAGCCTGACCCTCACCCGTCCCCTAATCCTAACCCGTACGCTGACACTAACCCGCGCGCTCACACGTACGCTCCCCCTAAAGCGTTTTCGTACCCTCACCTGGACCCTAAATCGTCCCCGTCCCCTAACCCTAACCCTAGCCCGAACCCTAACCCTAACCCTTTCCCAAAGCATGACCCTCACCCGTCCCCAATCCTAACCCGTACGCTGACACTAACCCGCGCCCTCACACGTACGCTCCCCCTAAAGCGTTGTCGTACCCTCACCTGGACCCTAAACCGTCCCCGTCCCCTAACCCTAACCCTAGCCCGAACCCTAACCCTAAACCTTCCCCGAAGCCTGACCCTCACCCGTCCCCTAATCCTAACCCGTACGCTGACACTAACCCGCGCCCTCACACCTACGCTCCCCCTAAAGCGTTGTCGTACCCTCACCTGGACCCTAAACCGTCCCTGTCCCCTAACCCTAACCCTAGCCCGAACCCTATCCCTAACTCTTCCCCGAAGCCTGACCCTCACCCGTCCCCTAATCCTAACCCGTACGCTGACACTAACCCGCGCCCTCACACGTACGCTCCCCCGAAAGCGTTGTCGTACCCTCACCTGGACCCTAAATCGTCCCCGTCCCCTAACCCTAACCCTAACCCTAGCCCGAACCCTAACCCTAACCCTTCCCCGAAGCCTGACCCTCACCTGTCCCCTAATCCTAACCCGTACGCTGACACTAACCCGCGCCCTCACACGTACGCTCCCCCTAAAGCGTTGTCGTACCCTCAACTGGACCCTAAACCGTCCCCGTCCCCTAACCCTAACCCTAGCCCGAACCCTAACCCTAACCCTTCCCCGAAGCCCGACCCTCACCCTTCCCCTAATCCTAACCCGTACGCTGACACTAACCCGCGCCCTCACACGTACGCTCCCCCTAAAGCGTTGTCATACCCTCACCTGGACCCTAAACCGTCCCCGTCCCCTAACCCTAACCCTAGCCTGAACCCTAACCCTAACCCTTCCCCGAAGCCTGACCCTCACCCGTCCCCTAATCCTAACCCGTACGCTGACACTAACCCGCGCCCTCACACGTACGCTCCCCCTAAAGCGTTGTCGTACCCTCACCTGGACCCTAAACCGTCCCCGTCCCCTAACCCTAACCCTAGCCCGAACCCTAACCCTAACCCTTCCCCGAAGCCTGACCCTCACCTGTCCCCTAATCCTAACCCGTACGCTGACACTAACCCGCGCCCTCACACGTACGCTCCCCCTAAAGCGTTGTCGTACCCTCACCTGGACCCTAAACCGTCCCCGTCCCCTAACCCTAACCCTAACCCTAGCCCGAACCCTAACCCTAACCCTTCCCCGAAGCCTGACCCTCACCTGTCCCCTAATCCTAACCCGTACGCTGACACTAACCCGCACCCTCACACGTACGCTCCCCCTAAAGCGTTGTCGTACCCTCAACTGGACCCTAAACCGTCCCCGTCCCCTAACCCTAACCCTAGCCCGAACCCTATCCCTAACCCTTCCCCGAAGCCTGACCCTCACGCTTCCCCTAATCCTAACCCGTACGCTGACACTAACCCGCGCCCTCACACGTACGCTCCCCCTAAAGCGTTGTCGTACCCTCACCTGGACCCTAAACCGTCCCCGTCCCCTAACCCTAACCCTAGCTTGAACCCTAACCCTAAACCTTCCCCGAAGCCTGACCCTCACCCGTCCCCTAATCCTAACCCGTACGCTGACACTAACCCGCGCCCTCACACGTACGCTCCCCCTAAAGCGTTGTCGTACCCTCACCTGGACCCTAAACCGTCCCCGTCCCCTAACCCTAACCCTAGCCCGAACCCTAACCCTAACCCTTCCCCGAAGCCTGACCTTCACCCGTCCCCTAATCCTAACCCGTACGCTGACACTATCCCGTGCCCTCACACGTACGCTCCCCCTAAAGCGTTGTCGTACCCTCACCTGGACCCTAAACCGTCCCCGTCCCCTAACCCTAACCCTAGCCCGAACCCTAACCCTAACCCTTCCCCGTAGCCTGACCCTCACCCGTCCCCTAATCCTAACCCGTACGCTGACACTAACCCGCACCCTCACACGTACGCTCCCCCTAAAGCGTTGTCGTACCCTCACCTGGACCCTAAACCGTCTCCTTCCCCTAACCCTAACCCTAGCCCGAACCCTAACCCTAACCCTTCCCCGAATCCTGACCCTCACCCGTCCCCTAATCCTAACCCGTACGCTGACACTAACCCGCGCCCTCACACGTACGCTCCCCCTAAAGCGTTGTCGTACCCTCACCTGGACCCTAAACCGTCTCCGTCCCCTAACCCTAACCCTAGCCCGAACCCTAACCCTAACCCTTCCCCGAATCCTGACCCTCACCCGTCCCCTAATCCTAACCCGTACGCTGACACTAACCCGCGCCCTCACACGTACGCTCCCCCTAAATCATTGTCGTACCCTCACCTGGACCCTAAACCGTCCCCGTCCCCTAACCCTAACCCTAGCCCGAACCCTAACCCGAACCCTTCCCCGAAGCCTGACCCTCACCCGTCCCCTAATCCTAACCCGTACGCTGACACTAACCCACGCCCTCACACGTACGCTCCCCCTAAAGCGTTGTCGTACCCTCACCTGGACCCTAAACCGTCCCCGTCCCCTAACCCTAACCCTAGACCGAACCCTAACCCTAACACTTCCCCGAAGCCTGACCCTCACCCGTCCCCTAATCCTAAACCGTACGCTGACACTAACCCGCGCCCGCACACGTACGCTCCCCCTAAAGCGTTGTCGTACCCTCACCTGGACCCTAAACCGTCCCCGTCCCCTAACCCTAACCCTAGCCCGAACCCTAACCCTAACCCTTCCCCGAAGCCTGACCCTCACCCGTCCCCTAATCCTAACCCGTACGCTGACACTAACCCGCGCCCTCACACGTACGCTCCCCCTAAAGCGTTGTCGTACCCTCACCTGGACCCTAAACCGTCCCCGTCCCCTAACCCTAACTCTAGCTCGAACCCTAACCCTAACCCTTCCCCGAAGCCTGACCCTCACCCGTCCCCTTATCCTAACCTGTACGCTGACACTAACCCGCGCCCTCACACGTCCGCTCCCCCTAAAGCGTTGTCGTACCCTCGCCTGGACCCTAAACCGTCCCCGTCCCCTAACCCTAACCCTAGCCCGAACCCTAACCCTAACCCTTCCCCGAAGCCTGACCCTCACCCGTCCCCTAATCCTAACCCGTACGCTGACACTAACCCGCGCCCTCACACATACCCTCCCCCTAAAGCGTTGTCGTACCCTCACCTGGACCCTAAACCGTCCCCGTCCCCTAACCCTAACCCTAGCCCGAACCCTAACCCTAACACTTCCCCGAAACCTGACCCTCACCCGTCCCCTAATCCTAACCCGTACGCTGACACTAACCCGCGCCCTCACACATACGCTCCCCCTAAAGCGTTGTCGTACCCTCACCTGAACCCTAAACCGTCCCCGTCCCCTAAGCCTAACCCTAGCCCGAACCCTAACCCTAACCCTTCCCCGAAGCCTGACCCTCACCCGTCCCCTAATCCTAACCCGTACGCTGACACTAACCCGCGCCCTCACACGTACGCTCCCCCTAAAGCGTTGTCGTACCCTCACCTGGACCCTAACCCGTCCCCGTCCCCTAACCCTAACCCTAGCCCGAACCCTAACCCTAACCCTTCCCCGAAGCCTGACCCTCACCCGTCCCCTAATCCTAACCCGTACGCTGACACTAACCCGCGCCCTCACACGTACGCTCCCCCTAAAGCGTTGTCGTACCCTCACCTGGACCCTAAACCGTCCCCGTCCCCTAACCCTAACCCTAGCCCGAACCCTAACCCTAACCCTTCCCCGAAGCCTGACCCTCACCCGTCCCCTAATCCTAACTCGTACGCTGACACTAACCCGCGCCCTCACACGTACACTCCCCCTAAAGCGTTGTCGTACCCTCACCTGGACCCTAAACCGTCCCCGTCCCCTAACCCTAACCCTAGCCCGAACCCTAACCCTAAACCTTCCCCGAAGCCTGACCCTCACCCGTCCCCTAATCCTAACCCGTACGCTGACACTAACCCGCGCCCTCACACGTACGCTCCCCCTAAAGCGTTGTCGTACCCTCACCTGGACCCTAAACCGTCCCCGTCCCCTAACCCTAACCCTAGCCCGAACCCTAACCCTAACTCTTCCCCGAAGCCTGACCCTCACCCGTCCCCTAATCCTAACCCGTACGCTGACACTAACCCGCGCCCTCACACGTACGCTCCCCCTAAAGCGTTGTCGTACCCTCACCTGGACCCTAAACCGTCCCCGTCCCCTAACCCTAACCCTAACCCTAGCCCGAACCCTAACCCTAACCCTTCCCCGAAGCCTGACCCTCACCTGTCCCCTAATCCTAACCCGTACGCTGACACTAACCCGCGCCCTCACACGTACGCTCCCCCTAAAGCGTTGTCGTACCCTCAACTGGACCCTAAACCGTCCCCGTCCCCTAACCCTAACCCTAGCCCGAACCCTAACCCTAACCCTTCCCCGAAGCCCGACACTCACCCTTCCCCTAATCCTAACCCGTACGCTGACACTAACCCGCGCCCTCACACGTACGCTCCCCCTAAAGCGTTGTCATACCCTCACCTGGACCCTAAACCGTCCCCGTCCCCTAACCCTAACCCTAGCCTGAACCCTAACCCTAACCCTTCCCCGAAGCCTGACCCTCACCCGTTCCCTAACCCTAACCCGTACGCTGACACTAACCCGCGCCCTCACACGTACGCTCCCCCTAAAGCGTTCTCGTACCCTCACCTGGACCCTAAACCGTCCCCGTCCCCTAACCCTAACCCTAACCCTAGCCCGAACCCTACCCCTAACCCTTCCCCGAAGCCTGACCCTCACCTGTCCCCTAATCCTAACCCGTACGCTGACACTAACCCGTGCCCTCACACGTACGCTCCCCCTAAAGCGTTGTCGTACCCTCAACTGGACCCTAAACCGTCCCCGTCCCCTAACCCTAACCCTAGCCCGAACCCTAACCCTAACCCTTCCCCGAAGCCTGACCCTCACCCTTCCCCTAATCCTAACCCGGACGCTGACACTAACCCGCGCCCTCACACGTACGCTCCCCCTAAAGCGTTGTCGTACCCTCACCTGGACCCTAAACCGTCCCCGTCCCCTAACCCTAACCCTAGCTTGAACCCTAACCCTAACCCTTCCCCGAAGCCTGACACTCACCCGTCCCCTAATCCTAACCCTTACGCTGACACTAACCCGCGCCCTCACACGTACGCTCCCCCTAAAGCGTTGTCGTACCCTCACCTGGACCCTAAACCGTCCCCGTCCTCTAAACCTAACCCTAGCCCGAACCCTAACCCTAACCCTTCCCCGAAGCCTGACCCTCACCCGTCCCCTAATCCTAACCCGTACGCTGACACTAACCCGCGCCCTCACACGTCCGCTCCCCCTAAAGCGTTGTCGTACCCTCACCTGGACCCTAAACCGTCCCCGTCCCCTAACCCTAACCCTAGCCCGAACCCTAACCCTAACCCTTCCCCGAAGCCTGACCCTCACCCGTCCCCTAATCCTAACCCGTACGCTGACACTAACCCGCGCCCTCACACGTACGCTCCCCCTAAAGCGTTGTCGTACCCTCACCTGGACCCTAAACCGTCCCCGTGTCCTAACCCTAACCCTAGCCCGAACCCTAACCCTAACACTTCCACGAAGCCTGACCCTCACCCGTCCCCTAATCCTAACCCGTACGCTGACACTAACCCGCGCCCTCACACGTACGCTCCCCCTAAAGCGTTGTCGTACCCTCACCTGGACCCTAAACCGTCCCCGTCCCCTAACCCTAACCCTAGCCCGAACCCTAACCCTAACCCTTCCCCGAAGCCTGACCCTCACCCGTCCCCTAATCCTAACCCGTACGCTGACACTAACCCGCGCCCTCACAAGTACGCTCCCCCTAAAGCGTTGTCGTACCCTCACCTGGACCCTAAATCGTCCCCGTCCCCTAACCCTAACCCTAGCCCGAACCCTAACCCTAAACCTTCCCCGAAGCCTGACCCTCACCCGCCCCCTAATCCTAACCCGTACGCTGACACTAACCCGCGCCCTCACACGTACGCTCCCCCTAAAGCGTTGTCGTACCCTCACCTGGACCCTAAACCGTCCCCGTCCCCTAAGCCTAACGCTAGCCCGAACCCTAAACCTAACTCTTCCCCGAAGCCTGACCCTCACCCGTACCCTAACCCTAACCCGTACGCTGACACTAACCCGCGCCCTCACACGTACGCTCCCCCTAAAGCGTTGTCGTACCCTCACCTGGACCCTAAATCGTCCCCGTCCCCTAACCCTAACCCTAGCCCGAACCCTAACCCTAAACCTTCCCCGAAGCCTGACCCTCACCCGCCCCCTAATCCTAACCCGTACGCTGACACTAACCCGCGCCCTCACACGTACGCTCCCCCTAAAGCGTTGTCATACCCTCACCTGGACCCTAAACCGTCCCCGTCCCCTAACCCTAACGCTAGCCCGAACCCTAACCCTAACTCTTCCCCGAAGCCTGACCCTCACCCGTTCCCTAACCCTAACCCGTACGCTGACACTAACCCGCGCCCTCACACGTACGCTCCCCCTAAAGCGTTGTCGTACCCTCACCTGGACCCTAAACCGTCCCCTTCCCCTAACCCTAACCCTAGCCCGAACCCTAACCCTAAACCTTCCCCGAAGCCTGACCCTCACCCGCCCCCTAATCCTAACCCGTACGCTGACACTAACCCGCGCCCTCACACGTACGCTCCCCCTAAAGCGTTGTCGTACCCTCACCTGGACCCTAAACCGTCCCCGTCCCCTAACCCTAACGCTAGCCCGAACCCTAACCCTAACTCTTTCCCGAAGCCTGACCCTCACCCGTTCCCTAACCCTAACCCGTACGCTGACACTAACCCGCGCCCTCACACGTACGCTCCCCCTAAAGCGTTGTCGTACCCTCACCTGGACCCTAAACCGTCCCCGTCCCCTAACCCTAACCCTAACCCTAGCCCGAACCCTAACCCTAACCCTTCCCCGAAGCCTGACCCTCACCTGTCCCCTAATCCTAACCCGTACGCTGACACTAACCCGCGCCCTCACACGTACGCTCCCCCTAAAGCGTTGTCGTACCCTCAACTGGACCCTAAACCGTCCCCGTCCCCTAACCCTAACCCTAGCCCGAACCCTAACCCTAACCCTTCCCCGAAGCCTGACCCTCACCCTTCCCCTAATCCTAACCCGTACGCTGACACTAACCCGCGCCCTCACACGTACGCTCCCCCTAAAGCGTTGTCGTACCCTCACCTGGACCCTAAACCGTCCCCGTCCCCTAACCCTAACCCTAGCTTGAACCCTAACCCTAACCCTTCCCCGAAGCCTGACACTCACCCGTCCCCTAATCCTAACCCGTACGCTGACACTAACCCGCGCCCTCACACGTACGCTCCCCCTAAAGCGTTGTCGTACCCTCACCTGGACCCTAAACCGTCCCCGTCCTCTAACCCTAACCCTAGCCCGAACCCTAACCCTAACCCTTCCCCGAAGCCTGACCCTCACCCGTCCCCTAATCCTAACCCGTACGCTGACAGTAACCCGCGCCCTCACACGTCCGCTCCCCCTAAAGCGTTGTCGTACCCTCACCTGGACCCTAAACCGTCCCCGTCCCCTAACCCTAACCCTAGCTTGAACCCTAACCCTAACCCTTCCCCGAAGCCTGACACTCACCCGTCCCCTAATCCTAACCCGTACGCTGACACTAACCCGCGCCCTCACACGTACGCTCCCCCTAAAGCGTTGTCGTACCCTCACCTGGACCCTAAACCGTCCCCGTCCTCTAACCCTAACCCTAGCCCGAACCCTAACCCTAACCCTTCCCCGAAGCCTGACCCTCACCCGTCCCCTAATCCTAACCCGTACGCTGACACTAACCCGCGCCCTCACACGTCCGCTCCCCCTAAAGCTTTGTCGTACCCTCACCTGGACCCTAAACCATCCCCGTCCCCTAACCCTAACCCTAGCCCGAACCCTTACCCTAACCCTTCCCCGAAGCCTGACCCTCACCCGTCCCCTAATCCTAACCCGTACGCTGACACTAACCCGCGCCCTCACACGTACGCTCCCCCTAAAGCGTTGTCGTACCCTCACCTGGACCCTAAACCGTCCCCGTTTCCTAACCCTAACCCTAGCCCGAACCCTAACCCTAACACTTCCACGAAGCCTGACCCTCACCCGTCCCCTAATCCTAACCCGTACGCTGACACTAACCCGCGCCCTCACACGTACGCTCCCCCTAAAGCGTTGTCGTACCCTCACCTGAACCCTAAACCGTCCCCGTCCCCTAACCCTAACCCTAGCCCGAACCCTAACCCTAACCCTTCCCCGAAGCCTGACCCTCACCCGTCCCCTAATCCTAACCCGTACGCTGACACTAACCCGCGCCCTCACACGTACGCTCCCCCTAAAGCGTTGTCGTACCCTCACCTGGACCCTAAACCGTCCCCGTCCCCTAACCCTAACGCTAGCCCGAACCCTAACCCTAACTCTTCCCCGAAGCCTGACCCTCACCCGTTCCCTAACCCTAACCCGTACGCTGACACTAACCCGCGCCCTCACATGTACGCTCCCCCTAAAGCGTTGTCGTACCCTCACCTGAACCCTAAACCGTCCCCGTCCCCTAACCCTAACCCTAGCCCGAACCCTAACCCTAACCCTTCCCCGAAGCCTGACCCTCACCCGTCCCCTAATCCTAACCCGTACGCTGACACTAACCCGTGCCCTCACACGTACGCTCCCCCTAAAGCGTTGTCGTACCCTCACCTGGACCCTAACCCGTCCCCGTCCCCTAACCCTAACCCTAGCCCGAACCCTAACCCTAACCCTTCCCCGAAGCCTGACCCTCACCCGTCCCCTAATCCTAACCCGTACGCTGACACTAACCCGCGCCCTCACACGTACGCTCCCCCTAAAGCGTTGTCGTACCCTCACCTGGACCCTAAACCGTCCCCGTCCCCTAACCCTAACCCTAGCCCGAACCCTAACCCTAACCCTTCCCCGAAGCCTGACCCTCACCCGTCCCCTAATCCTAACCCGTACGCTGACACTAACCCGCGCCCTCACACGTACGCTCCCCCTAAAGCGTTGTCGTACCCTCACCTGGACCCTAAATCGTCCCCGTCCCCTAACCCTAACCCTAGCCCGAACCCTAACCCTAAACCTTCCCCGAAGCCTGACCCTCACCCGCCCCCTAATCCTAACCCGTACGCTGACACTAACCCGCGCCCTCACACGTACGCTCCCCCTAAAGCGTTGTCGTACCCTCACCTGGACCCTAAACCGTCCCCGTCCCCTAACCCTAACCCTAGCCCGAACCCTAACCCTAACCCTTCCCCGAAGCCTGACCCTCACCCGTCCCCTAATCCTAACCCGTACGCTGACACTAACCCGCGCCCTCACACGTACGCTCCCCCTAAAGCATTGTCGTACCCTCACCTGGACCCTAAACCGTCCCCGTCCCCTAACCCTAACCCTAGCCCGAACCCTAACCCTAACCCTTCCCCGAAGCCTGACCCTCACCCGTCCCCTAATCCTAACCCGTACGCTGACACTAACCCGCGCCCTCACACGTACGCTCCCCCTAAAGCGTTGTCGTACCCTCACCTGGACCCTAAACCGTCCCCGTCCCCTAACCCTAACGCTAGCCCGAACCCTAACCCTAACTCTTCCCCGAAGCCTGACCCTCACCCGTTCCCTAACCCTAACCCGTACGCTGACACTAACCCGCGCCCTCACACGTACGCTCCCCCTAAAGCGTTGTCGTACCCTCACCTGGACCCTAAACCGTCCCCGTCCCCTAACCCTAACCCTAACCCTAGCCCGAACCCTAACCCTAACCCTTCCCCGAAGCCTGACCCTCACCTGTCCCCTAATCCTAACCCGTACGCTGACACTAACCCGCGCCCTCACACGTACGCTCCCCCTAAAGCGTTGTCGTACCCTCAACTGGACCCTAAACCGTCCCCGTCCCCTAACCCTAACCCTAGCCCGAACCCTAACCCTAACCCTTCCCCGAAGCCTGACCCTCACCCTTCCCCTAATCCTAACCCGTACGCTGACACTAACCCGCGCCCTCACACGTACGCTCCCCCTAAAGCGTTGTCGTACCCTCACCTGGACCCTAAACCGTCCCCGTCCCCTAACCCTAACCCTAGCTTGAACCCTAACCCTAACCCTTCCCCGAAGCCTGACACTCACCCGTCCCCTAATCCTAACCCGTACGCTGACACTAACCCGCGCCCTCACACGTACGCTCCCCCTAAAGCGTTGTCGTACCCTCACCTGGACCCTAAACCGTCCCCGTCCTCTAACCCTAACCCTAGCCCGAACCCTAACCCTAACCCTTCCCCGAAGCCTGACCCTCACCCGTCCCCTAATCCTAACCCGTACGCTGACACTAACCCGCGCCCTCACACGTACGCTCCCCCTAAAGCGTTGTCGTACCCTCACCTGGACCCTAAACCGTCCCCGTCCCCTAACCCTAACGCTAGCCCGAACCCTAACCCTAACCCTTCCCCGAAGCCTGACCCTCACCCGTTCCCTAACCCTAACCCGTACGCTGACACTAACCCGCGCCCTCACACGTACGCTCCCCCTAAAGCGTTGTCGTACCCTCACCTGGACCCTAAACCGTCCCCGTCCCCTAACCCTAACCCTAACCCTATCCCGAACCCTAACCCTAACCCTTCCCCGAAGCCTGACCCTCACCTGTCCCCTAATCCTAACCCGTACGCTGACACTAACCCGCGCCCTCACACGTACGCTCCCCCTAAAGCGTTGTCGTACCCTCAACTGGACCCTAAACCGTCCCCGTCCCCTAACCCTAACCCTAGCCCGAACCCTAACCCTAACCCTTCCCCGAAGCCTGACCCTCACCCTTCCCCTAATCCTAACCCGTACGCTGACACTAACCCGCGCCCTCACACGTACGCTCCCCCTAAAGCGTTGTCGTACCCTCACCTGGACCCTAAACCGTCCCCGTCCCCTAACCCTAACCCTAGCTTGAACCCTAACCCTAACCCTTCCCCGAAGCCTGACACTCACCCGTCCCCTAACCCTAACCCGTACGCTGACACTAACCCGCGCCCTCACACGTACGCTCCCCCTAAAGCGTTGTCGTACCCTCACCTGGACCCTAAACCGTCCCCGTCTCCTAACCCTAACCCTAGCCCGAACCCTAACCCTAACACTTCCACGAAGCCTGACCCTCACCCGTCCCCTAATCCTAACCCGTACGCTGACACTAACCCGCGCCCTCACACGTACGCTCCCCCTAAAGCGTTGTCGTACCCTCACCTGAACCCTAAACCGTCCCCGTCCCCTAACCCTAACCCTAACCCTAGCCCGAACCCTAACCCTAACCCTTCCCCGAAGCCTGACCCTCACCTGTCCCCTAATCCTAACCCGTACGCTAACACTAACCCGCGCCCTCACACGTACGCTCCCCCTAAAGCGTTGTCGTACCCTCAACTGGACCCTAAACCGTCCCCGTCCCCTAACCCTAACCCTAGCCCGAACCCTAACCCTAACCCTTCCCCGAAGCCTGACCCTCACCCGTCCCCTAATCCTAACCCGTACGCTGACACTAACCCGCGCCCTCACACGTACGCTCCCCCTAAAGCGTTGTCGTACCCTCACCTGGACCCTAAACCGTCCCCGTCCCCTAACCCTAACGCTAGCCCGAACCCTAACCCTAACTCTTCCCCGAAGCCTGACCCTCACCCGTTCCCTAACCCTAACCCGTACGCTGACACTAACCCGCGCCCTCACACGTACGCTCCCCCTAAAGCGTTGTCGTACCCTCACCTGGACCCTAAACCGTCCCCGTCCCCTAACCCTAACCCTAACCCTAGCCCGAACCCTAACCCTAACCCTTCCCCGAAGCCTGACCCTCACCTGTCCCCTAATCCTAACCCGTACGCTGACACTAACCCGCGCCCTCACACGTACGCTCCCCCTAAAGCGTTTTCGTACCCTCACCTGGACCCTAAACCGTCCCCGTCCCCTAACCCTAACGCTAGCCCGAACCCTAACCCTAACTCTTCCCCGAAGCCTGACCCTCACCCGTTCCCTAACCCTAACCCGTACGCTGACACTAACCCACGCCCTCACACGTACGCTCCCCCTAAAGCGTTGTCGTACCCTCACCTGAACCCTAAACCGTCCCCGTCCCCTAACCCTAACCCTAGCCCGAACCCTAACCCTAACCCTTCTCCGAAACCTGACCCTCACCCGTCCCCTAATCCTAACCCGTACGCTGACACTAACCCGTGCCCTCACACGTACGCTCCCCCTAAAGCGTTGTCGTACCCTCACCTGGACCCTAACCCGTCCCCGTCCCCTAACCCTAACCCTAGCCCGAACCCTAACCCTAACCCTTCCCCGAAGCCTGACCCTCACCCGTCCCCTAATCCTAACCCGTACGCTGACACTAACCCGCGCCCTCACACGTACGCTCCCCCTAAAGCGTTGTCGTACCCTCACCTGGACCCTAAACCGTCCCCGTCCCCTAACCCTAACCCTAGCCCGAACCCTAACCCTAACCCTTCCCCGAAGCCTGACCCTCACCCGTCCCCTAATCCTAACCCGTACGCTGACACTAACCCGCGCCCTCACACGTACGCTCCCCCTAAAGCGTTGTCGTACCCTCACCTGGACCCTAAATCGTCCCCGTCCCCTAACCCTAACCCTAGCCCGAACCCTAACCCTAAACCTTCCCCGAAGCCTGACCCTCACCCGCCCCCTAATCCTAACCCGTACGCTGACACTAACCCGCGCCCTCACACGTACGCTCCCCCTAAAGCGTTGTCGTACCCTCACCTGGACCCTAAACCGTCCCCGTCCCCTAACCCTAACCCTAGCCCGAACCCTAACCCTAACGCTTCCCCGAAGCCTGACCCTCACCCGTCCCCTAATCCTAACCCGTACGCTGACACTAACCCACGCCCTCACACGTACGCTCCCCCTAAAGCATTGTCGTACCCTCACCTGGACCCTAAACCGTCCCCGTCCCCTAACCCTAACCCTAGCCCGAACCCTAACCCTAACCCTTCCCCGAAGCCTGACCCTCACCCGTCCCCTAATCCTAACCCGTACGCTGACACTAACCCGCGCCCTCACACGTACGCTCCCCCTAAAGCGTTGTCGTACCCTCACCTGGACCCTAAACCGTCCCCGTCCCCTAACCCTAACGCTAGCCCGAACCCTAACCCTAACTCTTCCCCGAAGCCTGACCCTCACCCGTTCCCTAACCCTAACCCGTACGCTGACACTAACCCGCGCCCTCACACGTACGCTCCCCCTAAAGCGTTGTCGTACCCTCACCTGGACCCTAAACCGTCCCCGTCCCCTAACCCTAACCCTAACCCTAGCCCGAACCCTAACCCTAACCCTTCCCCGAAGCCTGACCCTCACCTGTCCCCTAATCCTAACCCGTACGCTGACACTAACCCGCGCCCTCACACGTACGCTCCCCCTAAAGCGTTGTCGTACCCTCAACTGGACCCTAAACCGTCCCCGTCCCCTAACCCTAACCCTAGCCCGAACCCTAACCCTAACCCTTCCCCGAAGCCTGACCCTCACCCTTCCCCTAATCCTAACCCGTACGCTGACACTAACCCGCGCCCTCACACGTACGCTCCCCCTAAAGCGTTGTCGTACCCTCACCTGGACCCTAAACCGTCCCCGTCCCCTAACCCTAACCCTAGCTTGAACCCTAACCCTAACCCTTCCCCGAAGCCTGACACTCACCCGTCCCCTAATCCTAACCCGTACGCTGACACTAACCCGCGCCCTCACACGTACGCTCCCCCTAAAGCGTTGTCGTACCCTCACCTGGACCCTAAACCGTCCCCGTCCTCTAACCCTAACCCTAGCCCGAACCCTAACCCTAACCCTTCCCCGAAGCCTGACCCTCACCCGTCCCCTAATCCTAACCCGTACGCTGACACTAACCCGCGCCCTCACACGTACGCTCCCCCTAAAGCGTTGTCGTACCCTCACCTGGACCCTAAACCGTCCCCGTCCCCTAACCCTAACGCTAGCCCGAACCCTAACCCTAACTCTTCCCCGAAGCCTGACCCTCACCCGTTCCCTAACCCTAACCCGTACGCTGACACTAACCCGCGCCCTCACACGTACGCTCCCCCTAAAGCGTTGTCGTACCCTCACCTGGACCCTAAACCGTCCCCGTCCCCTAACCCTAACCCTAACCCTATCCCGAACCCTAACCCTAACCCTTCCCCGAAGCCTGACCCTCACCTGTCCCCTAATCTTAACCCGTACGCTGACACTAACCCGCGCCCTCACACGTACGCTCCCCCTAAAGCGTTGTCGTACCCTCAACTGGACCCTAAACCGTCCCCGTCCCCTAACCCTAACCCTAGCCCGAACCCTAACCCTAACCCTTCCCCGAAGCCTGACCCTCACCCTTCCCCTAATCCTAACCCGTACGCTGACACTAACCCGCGCCCTCACACGTACGCTCCCCCTAAAGCGTTGTCGTACCCTCACCTGGACCCTAAACCGTCCCCGTCCCCTAACCCTAACCCTAGCTTGAACCCTAACCCTAACCCTTCCCCGAAGCCTGACACTCACCCGTCCCCTAATCCTAACCCGTACGCTGACACTAACCCGCGCCCTCACACGTACGCTCCCCCTAAAGCGTTGTCGTACCCTCACCTGGACCCTAAACCGTCCCCGTCCTCTAACCCTAACCCTAGCCCGAACCCTAACCCTAACCCTTCCCCGAAGCCTGACCCTCACCCGTCCCCTAATCCTAACCCGTACGCTGACACTAACCCGCGCCCTCACACGTCCGCTCCCCCTAAAGCGTTGTCGTACCCTCACCTGGACCCTAAACCGTCCCCGTCCCCTAACCCTAACCCTAGCCCGAACCCTAACCCTAACCCTTCCCCGAAGCCTGACCCTCACCCGTCCCCTAATCCTAACCCGTACGCTGACACTAACCCGCGCCCTCACACGTACGCTCCCCCTAAAGCGTTGTCGTACCCTCACCTGGACCCTAAACCGTCCCCGTCCCCTAACCCTAACGCTAGCCCGAACCCTAACCCTAACTCTTCCCCGAAGCCTGACCCTCACCCGTTCCCTAACCCTAACCCGTACGCTGACACTAACCCGCGCCCTCACACGTACGCTCCCCCTAAAGCGTTGTCGTACCCTCACCTGGACCCTAAACCGTCCCCGTCCCCTAACCCTAACCCTAACCCTATCCCGAACCCTAACCGTAACCCTTCCCCGAAGCCTGACCCTCACCTGTCCCCTAATCTTAACCCGTACGCTGACACTAACCCGCGCCCTCACACGTACGCTCCCCCTAAAGCGTTGTCGTACCCTCAACTGGACCCTAAACCGTCCCCGTCCCCTAACCCTAACCCTAGCCCGAACCCTAACCCTAACCCTTCCCCGAAGCCTGACCCTCACCCTTCCCCTAATCCTAACCCGTACGCTGACACTAACCCGCGCCCTCACACGTACGCTCCCCCTAAAGCATTGTCGTACCCTCACCTGGACCCTAAACCGTCCCCGTCCCCTAACCCTAACCCTAGCTTGAACCCTAACCCTAACCCTTCCCCGAAGCCTGACACTCACCCGTCCCCTAATCCTAACCCGTACGCTGACACTAACCCGCGCCCTCACACGTACGCTCCCCCTAAAGCGTTGTCGTACCCTCACCTGGACCCTAAACCGTCCCCGTCCTCTAACCCTAACCCTAGCCCGAACCCTAACCCTAACCCTTCCCCGAAGCCTGACCCTCACCCGTCCCCTAATCCTAACCCGTACGCTGACACTAACCCGCGCCCTCACACGTCCGCTCCCCCTAAAGCGTTGTCGTACCCTCACCTGGACCCTAAACCGTCCCCGTCCCCTAACCCTAACCCTAGCCCGAACCCTAACCCTAACCCTTCCCCGAAGCCTGACCCTCACCCGTCCCCTAATCCTAACCCGTACGCTGACACTAACCCGCGCCCTCACACGTACGCTCCCCCTAAAGCGTTGTCGTACCCTCACCTGGACCCTAAACCGTCCCCGTCCCCTAACCCTAACGCTAGCCCGAACCCTAACCCTAACACTTCCCCGAAGCCTGACCCTCACCCGTTCCCTAACCCTAACCCGTACGCTGACACTAACCCGCGCCCTCACACGTACGCTCCCCCTAAAGCGTTGTCGTACCCTCACCTGGACCCTAAACCGTCCCCGTCCCCTAACCCTAACCCTAGCCCGAACCCTAACCCTAAACCTTCCCCGAAGCCTGACCCTCACCCGCCCCCTAATCCTAACCCGTACGCTGACACTAACCCGCGCCCTCACACGTACGCTCCCCCTAAAGCGTTGTCGTACCCTCACCTGGACCCTAAACCGTCCCCGTCCCCTAACCCTAACGCTAGCCCGAACCCTAACCCTAACTCTTCCCCGAAGCCTGACCCTCACCCGTTCCCTAAACCTAACCCGTACGCTGACACTAACCCGCGCCCTCACACGTACGCTCCCCCTAAAGCGTTGTCGTACCCTCAACTGGACCCTAAACCGTCCCCGTCCCCTAACCCTAACCCTAGCCCGAACCCTAACCCTAACCCTTCCCCGAAGCCTGACCCTCACCCTTCCCCTAATCCTAACCCGTACGCTGACACTAACCCGCGCCCTCACACGTACGCTCCCCCTAAAGCGTTGTCGTACCCTCACCTGGACCCTAAACCGTCCCCGTCCCCTAACCCTAACCCTAGCTTGAACCCTAACCCTAACCCTTCCCCGAAGCCTGACACTCACCCGTCCCCTAATCCTAACCCGTACGCTGACACTAACCCGCGCCCTCACACGTACGCTCCCCCTAAAGCGTTGTCGTACCCTCACCTGGACCCTAAACCGTCCCCGTCCTCTAACCCTAACCCTAGCCCGAACCCTAACCCTAACCCTTCCCCGAAGCCTGACCCTCACCCGTCCCCTAATCCTAACCCGTACGCTGACACTAACCCGCGCCCTCACACGTCCGCTCCCCCTAAAGTGTTGTCGTACCCTCACCTGGACCCTAAACCGTCCCCGTCCCCTAACCCTAACCCTAGCCCGAACCCTAACCCTAACCCTTCCCCGAAGCCTGACCCTCACCCGTCCCCTAATCCTAACCCGTACGCTGACACTAACCCGCGCCCTCACACGTACGCTCCCCCTAAAGCGTTGTCGTACCCTCACCTGGACCCTAAACCGTCCCCGTCTCCTAACCCTAACCCTAGCCCGAACCCTAACCCTAACACTTCCACGAAGCCTAACCCTCACCCGTCCCCTAATCCTAACCCGTACGCTGACACTAACCCGCGCCCTCACACGTACGCTCCCCCTAAAGCGTTGTCGTACCCTCACCTGAACCCTAAACCGTCCCCGTCCCCTAACCCTAACCCTAGCCCGAACCCTAACCCTAACCCTTCCCCGAAGCCTGACCCTCACCCTTCCCCTAATCCTAACCCGTACGCTGACACTAACCCGCGCCCTCACACGTACGCTCCCCCTAAAGCGTTGTCGTACCCTCACCTGGACCCTAAACCGTCCCCGTCCCCTAACCCTAACCCTAGCTTGAACCCTAACCCTAACCCTTCCCCGAAGCCTGACACTCACCCGTCCCCTAATCCTAACCCGTACGCTGACACTAACCCGCGCCCTCACACGTACGCTCCCCCTAAAGCGTTGTCGTACCCTCACCTGGACCCTAAACCGTCCCCGTCCTCTAACCCTAACCCTAGCCCGAACCCTAACCCTAACCCTTCCCCGAAGCCTGACCCTCACCCGTCCCCTAATCCTAACCCGTACGCTGACACTAACCCGCGCCCTCACACGTCCGCTCCCCCTAAAGCGTTGTCGTACCCTCACCTGGACCCTAAACCGTCCCCGTCCCCTAACCCTAACCCTAGCCCGAACCCTAACCCTAACCCTTCCCCGAAGCCTGACCCTCACCCGTCCCCTAATCCTAACCCGTACGCTGACACTAACCCGCGCCCTCACACGTACGCTCCCCCTAAAGCGTTGTCGTACCCTCACCTGGACCCTAAACCGTCCCCGTCTCCTAACCCTAACCCTAGCCCGAACCCTAACCCTAACACTTCCACGAAGCCTGACCCTCACCCGTCCCCTAATCCTAACCCGTACGCTGACACTAACCCGCGCCCTCACACGTACGCTCCCCCTAAAGCGTTGTCGTACCCTCACCTGAACCCTAAACCGTCCCCGTCCCCTAACCCTAACCCTAGCCCGAACCCTAACCCTAACCCTTCCCCGAAGCCTGACCCTCACCCGTCCCCTAATCCTAACCCGTACGCTGACACTAACCCGCGCCCTCACACGTACGCTCCCCCTAAAGCGTTGTCGTACCCTCACCTGGACCCTAACCCGTCCCCGTCCCCTAACCCTAACCCTAGCCCGAACCCTAACCCTAACCCTTCCCCGAAGCCTGACCCTCACCCGTCCCCTAATCCTAACCCGTACGCTGACACTAACCCTCGCCCTCACACGTACACTCCCCCTAAAGCGTTGTCGTACCCTCACCTCGACCCTAAACCGTCCCCGTCCCCTAACCCTAACCCTAGCCCGAACCCTAACCCTAACCCTTCCCCGAAGCCTGACCCTCACCCGTCCCCTAATCCTAACCCGTACGCTGACACTAACCCGCGCCCTCACATGTACGCTCCCCCTAATGCGTTGTCGTACCCTCACCTGGACCCTAAATCGTCCCCGTCCCCTAACCCTAACCCTAGCCCGAACCCTAACCCTAAACCTTCCCCGAAGCCTGACCCTCACCCGCCCCCTAATCCTAACCCGTACGCTGACACTAACCCGCGCCCTCACACGTACGCTCCCCCTAAAGCGTTGTCGTACCCTCACCTGGACCCTAAACCGTCCCCGTCCCCTAACCCTAACGCTAGCCCGAACCCTAACCCTAACTCTTCCCCGAAGCCTGACCCTCACCCGTTCCCTAACCCTAAGCCGTACGCTGACACTAACCCGCGCCCTCACACGTACGCTCCCCCTAAAGCGTTGTCGTACCCTCACCTGGACCCTAAACCGTCCCCGTCCCCTAACCCTAACCCTAGCCCGAACCCTAACCCTAAACCTTCCCCGAAGCCTGACCCTCACCCGCCCCCTAATCCTAACCCGTACGCTGACACTAACCCGCGCCCTCACACGTACGCTCCCCCTAAAGCGTTGTCGTACCCTCACCTGAACCCTAAACCGTCCCCGTCCCCTAACCCTAACGCTAGCCCGAACCCTAACCCTAACTCTTCCCCGAAGCCTGACCCTCACCCGTTCCCTAACCCTAACCCGTACGCTGACACTAACCCGCGCCCTCACACGTACGCTCCCCCTAAAGCGTTGTCGTACCCTCACCTGGACCCTAAACCGTCCCCGTCCCCTAACCCTAACCCTAACCCTAGCCCGAACCCTAACCCTAACCCTTCCCCGAAGCCTGACCCTCACCTGTCCCCTAATCCTAACCCGTACGCTGACACTAACCCGCGCCCTCACACGTACGCTCCCCCTAAAGCGTTGTCGTACCCTCACCTGAACCCTAAACCGTCCCCGTCCCCTAACCCTAACCCTAGCCCGAACCCTAACCCTAACCCTTCCCCGAAGCCTGACCCTCACCCGTCCCCTAATCCTAACCCGTACGCTGACACTAACCCACGCCCTCACACGTACGCTCCCCCTAAAGCGTTGTCGTACCCTCACCTGGACCCTAAACCGTCCCCGTCCCCTAACCCTAACGCTAGCCCGAACCCTAACCCTAACTCTTCCCCGAAGCCTGACCCTCACCCGTTCCCTAACCCTAACCCGTACGCTGACACTAACCCGCGCCCTCACACGTACGCTCCCCCTAAAGCGTTGTCGTACCCTCACCTGGACCCTAAACCGTCCCCGTCCCCTAACCCTAACCCTAACCCTAGCCCGAACCCTAACCCTAACCCTTCCCCGAAGCCTGACCCTCACCTGTCCCCTAATCCTAACCCGTACGCTGACACTAACCCGCGCCCTCACACGTCCGCTCCCCCTAAAGTGTTGTCGTACCCTCACCTGGACCCTAAACCGTCCCCGTCCCCTAACCCTAACCCTAGCCCGAACCCTAACCCTAACCCTTCCCCGAAGCCTGACCCTCACCCGTCCCCTAATCCTAACCCGTACGCTGACACTAACCCGCGCCCTCACACGTACGCTCCCCCTAAAGCGTTGTCGTACCCTCACCTGGACCCTAAACCGTCCCCGTCTCCTAACCCTAACCCTAGCCCGAACCCTAACCCTAACACTTCCACGAAGCCTGACCCTCACCCGTCCCCTAATCCTAACCCGTACGCTGACACTAACCCGCGCCCTCACACGTACGCTCCCCCTAAAGCGTTGTCGTACCCTCACCTGAACCCTAAACCGTCCCCGTCCCCTAACCCTAACCCTAGCCCGAACCCTAACCCTAACCCTTCCCCGAAGCCTGACCCTCACCCGTCCCCTAATCCTAACCCGTACGCTGACACTAACCCGCGCCCTCACACGTACGCTCCCCCTAAAGCGTTGTCGTACCCTCACCTGGACCCTAACCCGTCCCCGTCCCCTAACCCTAACCCTAGCCCGAACCCTAACCCTAACCCTTCCCCGAAGCCTGACCCTCACCCGTCCCCTAATCCTAACCCGTACGCTGACACTAACCCTCGCCCTCACACGTACACTCCCCCTAAAGCGTTGTCGTACCCTCACCTCGACCCTAAACCGTCCCCGTCCCCTAACCCTAACCCTAGCCCGAACCCTAACCCTAACCCTTCCCCGAAGCCTGACCCTCACCCGTCCCCTAATCCTAACCCGTACGCTGACACTAACCCGCGCCCTCACATGTACGCTCCCCCTAATGCGTTGTCGTACCCTCACCTGGACCCTAAATCGTCCCCGTCCCCTAACCCTAACCCTAGCCCGAACCCTAACCCTAAACCTTCCCCGAAGCCTGACCCTCACCCGCCCCCTAATCCTAACCCGTACGCTGACACTAACCCGCGCCCTCAC
This sequence comes from Grampus griseus, assembly GCF_964374135.1. NCBI lineage: Eukaryota > Metazoa > Chordata > Mammalia > Artiodactyla > Delphinidae > Grampus > Grampus griseus. The sequence goes on along the minus strand of NW_028133249.1, from coordinate 15,773 downwards.
ACGTACGCTCCCCCTAAAGCGTTGTCGTACCCTCACCTGGACCCTAAACCGTCCCCGTCCCCTAACCCTAACGCTAGCCCGAACCCTAACCCTAACTCTTCCCCGAAGCCTGACCCTCACCCGTTCCCTAACCCTAAGCCGTACGCTGACACTAACCCGCGCCCTCACACGTACGCTCCCCCTAAAGCGTTGTCGTACCCTCACCTGGACCCTAAACCGTCCCCGTCCCCTAACCCTAACCCTAGCCCGAACCCTAACCCTAAACCTTCCCCGAAGCCTGACCCTCACCCGCCCCCTAATCCTAACCCGTACGCTGACACTAACCCGCGCCCTCACACGTACGCTCCCCCTAAAGCGTTGTCGTACCCTCACCTGAACCCTAAACCGTCCCCGTCCCCTAACCCTAACGCTAGCCCGAACCCTAACCCTAACTCTTCCCCGAAGCCTGACCCTCACCCGTTCCCTAACCCTAACCCGTACGCTGACACTAACCCGCGCCCTCACACGTACGCTCCCCCTAAAGCGTTGTCGTACCCTCACCTGGACCCTAAACCGTCCCCGTCCCCTAACCCTAACCCTAACCCTAGCCCGAACCCTAACCCTAACCCTTCCCCGAAGCCTGACCCTCACCTGTCCCCTAATCCTAACCCGTACGCTGACACTAACCCGCGCCCTCACACGTCCGCTCCCCCTAAAGTGTTGTCGTACCCTCACCTGGACCCTAAACCGTCCCCGTCCCCTAACCCTAACCCTAGCCCGAACCCTAACCCTAACCCTTCCCCGAAGCCTGACCCTCACCCGTCCCCTAATCCTAACCCGTACGCTGACACTAACCCGCGCCCTCACACGTACGCTCCCCCTAAAGCGTTGTCGTACCCTCACCTGGACCCTAAACCGTCCCCGTCTCCTAACCCTAACCCTAGCCCGAACCCTAACCCTAACACTTCCACGAAGCCTAACCCTCACCCGTCCCCTAATCCTAACCCGTACGCTGACACTAACCCGCGCCCTCACACGTACGCTCCCCCTAAAGCGTTGTCGTACCCTCACCTGAACCCTAAACCGTCCCCGTCCCCTAACCCTAACCCTAGCCCGAACCCTAACCCTAACCCTTCCCCGAAGCCTGACCCTCACCCTTCCCCTAATCCTAACCCGTACGCTGACACTAACCCGCGCCCTCACACGTACGCTCCCCCTAAAGCGTTGTCGTACCCTCACCTGGACCCTAAACCGTCCCCGTCCCCTAACCCTAACCCTAGCTTGAACCCTAACCCTAACCCTTCCCCGAAGCCTGACACTCACCCGTCCCCTAATCCTAACCCGTACGCTGACACTAACCCGCGCCCTCACACGTACGCTCCCCCTAAAGCGTTGTCGTACCCTCACCTGGACCCTAAACCGTCCCCGTCCTCTAACCCTAACCCTAGCCCGAACCCTAACCCTAACCCTTCCCCGAAGCCTGACCCTCACCCGTCCCCTAATCCTAACCCGTACGCTGACACTAACCCGCGCCCTCACACGTCCGCTCCCCCTAAAGCGTTGTCGTACCCTCACCTGGACCCTAAACCGTCCCCGTCCCCTAACCCTAACCCTAGCCCGAACCCTAACCCTAACCCTTCCCCGAAGCCTGACCCTCACCCGTCCCCTAATCCTAACCCGTACGCTGACACTAACCCGCGCCCTCACACGTACGCTCCCCCTAAAGCGTTGTCGTACCCTCACCTGGACCCTAAACCGTCCCCGTCTCCTAACCCTAACCCTAGCCCGAACCCTAACCCTAACACTTCCACGAAGCCTGACCCTCACCCGTCCCCTAATCCTAACCCGTACGCTGACACTAACCCGCGCCCTCACACGTACGCTCCCCCTAAAGCGTTGTCGTACCCTCACCTGAACCCTAAACCGTCCCCGTCCCCTAACCCTAACCCTAGCCCGAACCCTAACCCTAACCCTTCCCCGAAGCCTGACCCTCACCCGTCCCCTAATCCTAACCCGTACGCTGACACTAACCCGCGCCCTCACACGTACGCTCCCCCTAAAGCGTTGTCGTACCCTCACCTGGACCCTAACCCGTCCCCGTCCCCTAACCCTAACCCTAGCCCGAACCCTAACCCTAACCCTTCCCCGAAGCCTGACCCTCACCCGTCCCCTAATCCTAACCCGTACGCTGACACTAACCCTCGCCCTCACACGTACACTCCCCCTAAAGCGTTGTCGTACCCTCACCTCGACCCTAAACCGTCCCCGTCCCCTAACCCTAACCCTAGCCCGAACCCTAACCCTAACCCTTCCCCGAAGCCTGACCCTCACCCGTCCCCTAATCCTAACCCGTACGCTGACACTAACCCGCGCCCTCACATGTACGCTCCCCCTAATGCGTTGTCGTACCCTCACCTGGACCCTAAATCGTCCCCGTCCCCTAACCCTAACCCTAGCCCGAACCCTAACCCTAAACCTTCCCCGAAGCCTGACCCTCACCCGCCCCCTAATCCTAACCCGTACGCTGACACTAACCCGCGCCCTCACACGTACGCTCCCCCTAAAGCGTTGTCGTACCCTCACCTGGACCCTAAACCGTCCCCGTCCCCTAACCCTAACGCTAGCCCGAACCCTAACCCTAACTCTTCCCCGAAGCCTGACCCTCACCCGTTCCCTAACCCTAAGCCGTACGCTGACACTAACCCGCGCCCTCACACGTACGCTCCCCCTAAAGCGTTGTCGTACCCTCACCTGGACCCTAAACCGTCCCCGTCCCCTAACCCTAACCCTAGCCCGAACCCTAACCCTAAACCTTCCCCGAAGCCTGACCCTCACCCGCCCCCTAATCCTAACCCGTACGCTGACACTAACCCGCGCCCTCACACGTACGCTCCCCCTAAAGCGTTGTCGTACCCTCACCTGAACCCTAAACCGTCCCCGTCCCCTAACCCTAACGCTAGCCCGAACCCTAACCCTAACTCTTCCCCGAAGCCTGACCCTCACCCGTTCCCTAACCCTAACCCGTACGCTGACACTAACCCGCGCCCTCACACGTACGCTCCCCCTAAAGCGTTGTCGTACCCTCACCTGGACCCTAAACCGTCCCCGTCCCCTAACCCTAACCCTAACCCTAGCCCGAACCCTAACCCTAACCCTTCCCCGAAGCCTGACCCTCACCTGTCCCCTAATCCTAACCCGTACGCTGACACTAACCCGCGCCCTCACACGTACGCTCCCCCTAAAGCGTTGTCGTACCCTCACCTGAACCCTAAACCGTCCCCGTCCCCTAACCCTAACCCTAGCCCGAACCCTAACCCTAACCCTTCCCCGAAGCCTGACCCTCACCCGTCCCCTAATCCTAACCCGTACGCTGACACTAACCCACGCCCTCACACGTACGCTCCCCCTAAAGCGTTGTCGTACCCTCACCTGGACCCTAAACCGTCCCCGTCCCCTAACCCTAACGCTAGCCCGAACCCTAACCCTAACTCTTCCCCGAAGCCTGACCCTCACCCGTTCCCTAACCCTAACCCGTACGCTGACACTAACCCGCGCCCTCACACGTACGCTCCCCCTAAAGCGTTGTCGTACCCTCACCTGGACCCTAAACCGTCCCCGTCCCCTAACCCTAACCCTAACCCTAGCCCGAACCCTAACCCTAACCCTTCCCCGAAGCCTGACCCTCACCTGTCCCCTAATCCTAACCCGTACGCTGACACTAACCCGCGCCCTCACACGTACGCTCCCCCTAAAGCGTTGTCGTACCCTCACCTGGACCCTAAACCGTCCCCGTCCCCTAACCCTAACGCTAGCCCGAACCCTAACCCTAACTCTTCCCCGAAGCCTGACCCTCACCCGTTCCCTAACCCTAACCCGTACGCTGACACTAACCCGCGCCCTCACACGTACGCTCCCCCTAAAGCGTTGTCGTACCCTCACCTGAACCCTAAACCGTCCCCGTCCCCTAACCCTAACCCTAGCCCGAACCCTAACCCTAACCCTTCCCCGAAGCCTGACCCTCACCCGTCCCCTAATCCTAACCAGTACGCTGACACTAACCCGTGCCCTCACACGTACGCTCCCCCTAAAGCGTTGTCGTACCCTCACCTGGACCCTAAACCGTCCCCGTCCCCTAACCCTAACCCTAGCCCGAACCCTAACCCTAACACTTCTCCGAAGCCTGACCCTCACCCGTCCCCTAATCCTAACCCGTACGCTGACACTAACCCGCGCCCTCACACGTACACTCCCCCTAAAGCGTTGTCGTACCCTCACCTGGACCCTAAACCGTCCCCGTCCCCTAACCCTAACGCTAGCCCGAACCCTAACCCTAACTCTTCCCCGAAGCCTGACCCTCACCCGTTCCCTAACCCTAACCCGTACGCTGACACTAACCCGCGCCCTCACACGTACGCTCCCCCTAAAGCGTTGTCGTACCCTCACCTGGACCCTAAACCGTCCCCGTCCCCTAACCCTAACCCTAGCCCGAACCCTAACCCTAAACCTTCCCCGAAGCCTGACCCTCACCCGCCCCCTAATCCTAACCCGTACGCTGACACTAACCCGCGCCCTCACACGTACGCTCCCCCTAAAGCGTTGTCGTACCCTCACCTGGACCCTAAACCGTCCCCGTCCCCTAACCCTAACGCTAGCCCGAACCCTAACCCTAACTCTTCCCCGAAGCCTGACCCTCACCCGTTCCCTAACCCTAACCCGTACGCTGACACTAACCCGCGCCCTCACACGTACGCTCCCCCTAAAGCGTTGTCGTACCCTCAACTGGACCCTAAACCGTCCCCGTCCCCTAACCCTAACCCTAGCCCGAACCCTAACCCTAACCCTTCCCCGAAGCCTGACCCTCACCCTTCCCCTAATCCTAACCCGTACGCTGACACTAACCCGCGCCCTCACACGTACGCTCCCCCTAAAGCGTTGTCGTACCCTCACCTGGACCCTAAACCGTCCCCGTCCCCTAACCCTAACCCTAGCTTGAACCCTAACCCTAACCCTTCCCCGAAGCCTGACACTCACCCGTCCCCTAATCCTAACCCGTACGCTGACACTAACCCGCGCCCTCACACGTACGCTCCCCCTAAAGCGTTGTCGTACCCTCACCTGGACCCTAAACCGTCCCCGTCCTCTAACCCTAACCCTAGCCCGAACCCTAACCCTAACCCTTCCCCGAAGCCTGACCCTCACCCGTCCCCTAATCCTAACCCGTACGCTGACACTAACCCGCGCCCTCACACGTCCGCTCCCCCTAAAGTGTTGTCGTACCCTCACCTGGACCCTAAACCGTCCCCGTCCCCTAACCCTAACCCTAGCCCGAACCCTAACCCTAACCCTTCCCCGAAGCCTGACCCTCACCCGTCCCCTAATCCTAACCCGTACGCTGACACTAACCCGCGCCCTCACACGTACGCTCCCCCTAAAGCGTTGTCGTACCCTCACCTGGACCCTAAACCGTCCCCGTCTCCTAACCCTAACCCTAGCCCGAACCCTAACCCTAACACTTCCACGAAGCCTGACCCTCACCCGTCCCCTAATCCTAACCCGTACGCTGACACTAACCCGCGCCCTCACACGTACGCTCCCCCTAAAGCGTTGTCGTACCCTCACCTGAACCCTAAACCGTCCCCGTCCCCTAACCCTAACCCTAGCCCGAACCCTAACCCTAACCCTTCCCCGAAGCCTGACCCTCACCCTTCCCCTAATCCTAACCCGTACGCTGACACTAACCCGCGCCCTCACACGTACGCTCCCCCTAAAGCGTTGTCGTACCCTCACCTGGACCCTAAACCGTCCCCGTCCCCTAACCCTAACCCTAGCTTGAACCCTAACCCTAACCCTTCCCCGAAGCCTGACACTCACCCGTCCCCTAATCCTAACCCGTACGCTGACACTAACCCGCGCCCTCACACGTACGCTCCCCCTAAAGCGTTGTCGTACCCTCACCTGGACCCTAAACCGTCCCCGTCCTCTAACCCTAACCCTAGCCCGAACCCTAACCCTAACCCTTCCCCGAAGCCTGACCCTCACCCGTCCCCTAATCCTAACCCGTACGCTGACACTAACCCGCGCCCTCACACGTCCGCTCCCCCTAAAGCGTTGTCGTACCCTCACCTGGACCCTAAACCGTCCCCGTCCCCTAACCCTAACCCTAGCCCGAACCCTAACCCTAACCCTTCCCCGAAGCCTGACCCTCACCCGTCCCCTAATCCTAACCCGTACGCTGACACTAACCCGCGCCCTCACACGTACGCTCCCCCTAAAGCGTTGTCGTACCCTCACCTGGACCCTAAACCGTCCCCGTCTCCTAACCCTAACCCTAGCCCGAACCCTAACCCTAACACTTCCACGAAGCCTGACCCTCACCCGTCCCCTAATCCTAACCCGTACGCTGACACTAACCCGCGCCCTCACACGTACGCTCCCCCTAAAGCGTTGTCGTACCCTCACCTGAACCCTAAACCGTCCCCGTCCCCTAACCCTAACCCTAGCCCGAACCCTAACCCTAACCCTTCCCCGAAGCCTGACCCTCACCCGTCCCCTAATCCTAACCCGTACGCTGACACTAACCCGCGCCCTCACACGTACGCTCCCCCTAAAGCGTTGTCGTACCCTCACCTGGACCCTAACCCGTCCCCGTCCCCTAACCCTAACCCTAGCCCGAACCCTAACCCTAACCCTTCCCCGAAGCCTGACCCTCACCCGTCCCCTAATCCTAACCCGTACGCTGACACTAACCCTCGCCCTCACACGTACACTCCCCCTAAAGCGTTGTCGTACCCTCACCTCGACCCTAAACCGTCCCCGTCCCCTAACCCTAACCCTAGCCCGAACCCTAACCCTAACCCTTCCCCGAAGCCTGACCCTCACCCGTCCCCTAATCCTAACCCGTACGCTGACACTAACCCGCGCCCTCACATGTACGCTCCCCCTAATGCGTTGTCGTACCCTCACCTGGACCCTAAATCGTCCCCGTCCCCTAACCCTAACCCTAGCCCGAACCCTAACCCTAAACCTTCCCCGAAGCCTGACCCTCACCCGCCCCCTAATCCTAACCCGTACGCTGACACTAACCCGCGCCCTCACACGTACGCTCCCCCTAAAGCGTTGTCGTACCCTCACCTGGACCCTAAACCGTCCCCGTCCCCTAACCCTAACGCTAGCCCGAACCCTAACCCTAACTCTTCCCCGAAGCCTGACCCTCACCCGTTCCCTAACCCTAAGCCGTACGCTGACACTAACCCGCGCCCTCACACGTACGCTCCCCCTAAAGCGTTGTCGTACCCTCACCTGGACCCTAAACCGTCCCCGTCCCCTAACCCTAACCCTAGCCCGAACCCTAACCCTAAACCTTCCCCGAAGCCTGACCCTCACCCGCCCCCTAATCCTAACCCGTACGCTGACACTAACCCGCGCCCTCACACGTACGCTCCCCCTAAAGCGTTGTCGTACCCTCACCTGAACCCTAAACCGTCCCCGTCCCCTAACCCTAACGCTAGCCCGAACCCTAACCCTAACTCTTCCCCGAAGCCTGACCCTCACCCGTTCCCTAACCCTAACCCGTACGCTGACACTAACCCGCGCCCTCACACGTACGCTCCCCCTAAAGCGTTGTCGTACCCTCACCTGGACCCTAAACCGTCCCCGTCCCCTAACCCTAACCCTAACCCTAGCCCGAACCCTAACCCTAACCCTTCCCCGAAGCCTGACCCTCACCTGTCCCCTAATCCTAACCCGTACGCTGACACTAACCCGCGCCCTCACACGTACGCTCCCCCTAAAGCGTTGTCGTACCCTCACCTGAACCCTAAACCGTCCCCGTCCCCTAACCCTAACCCTAGCCCGAACCCTAACCCTAACCCTTCCCCGAAGCCTGACCCTCACCCGTCCCCTAATCCTAACCCGTACGCTGACACTAACCCACGCCCTCACACGTACGCTCCCCCTAAAGCGTTGTCGTACCCTCACCTGGACCCTAAACCGTCCCCGTCCCCTAACCCTAACGCTAGCCCGAACCCTAACCCTAACTCTTCCCCGAAGCCTGACCCTCACCCGTTCCCTAACCCTAACCCGTACGCTGACACTAACCCGCGCCCTCACACGTACGCTCCCCCTAAAGCGTTGTCGTACCCTCACCTGGACCCTAAACCGTCCCCGTCCCCTAACCCTAACCCTAACCCTAGCCCGAACCCTAACCCTAACCCTTCCCCGAAGCCTGACCCTCACCTGTCCCCTAATCCTAACCCGTACGCTGACACTAACCCGCGCCCTCACACGTACGCTCCCCCTAAAGCGTTGTCGTACCCTCACCTGGACCCTAAACCGTCCCCGTCCCCTAACCCTAACGCTAGCCCGAACCCTAACCCTAACTCTTCCCCGAAGCCTGACCCTCACCCGTTCCCTAACCCTAACCCGTACGCTGACACTAACCCGCGCCCTCACACGTACGCTCCCCCTAAAGCGTTGTCGTACCCTCACCTGAACCCTAAACCGTCCCCGTCCCCTAACCCTAACCCTAGCCCGAACCCTAACCCTAACCCTTCCCCGAAGCCTGACCCTCACCCGTCCCCTAATCCTAACCAGTACGCTGACACTAACCCGTGCCCTCACACGTACGCTCCCCCTAAAGCGTTGTCGTACCCTCACCTGGACCCTAAACCGTCCCCGTCCCCTAACCCTAACCCTAGCCCGAACCCTAACCCTAACACTTCTCCGAAGCCTGACCCTCACCCGTCCCCTAATCCTAACCCGTACGCTGACACTAACCCGCGCCCTCACACGTACACTCCCCCTAAAGCGTTGTCGTACCCTCACCTGGACCCTAAACCGTCCCCGTCCCCTAACCCTAACGCTAGCCCGAACCCTAACCCTAACTCTTCCCCGAAGCCTGACCCTCACCCGTTCCCTAACCCTAACCCGTACGCTGACACTAACCCGCGCCCTCACACGTACGCTCCCCCTAAAGCGTTGTCGTACCCTCACCTGGACCCTAAACCGTCCCCGTCCCCTAACCCTAACCCTAGCCCGAACCCTAACCCTAAACCTTCCCCGAAGCCTGACCCTCACCCGCCCCCTAATCCTAACCCGTACGCTGACACTAACCCGCGCCCTCACACGTACGCTCCCCCTAAAGCGTTGTCGTACCCTCACCTGAACCCTAAACCGTCCCCGTCCCCTAACCCTAACGCTAGCCCGAACCCTAACCCTAACTCTTCCCCGAAGCCTGACCCTCACCCGTTCCCTAACCCTAACCCGTACGCTGACACTAACCCGCGCCCTCACACGTACGCTCCCCCTAAAGCGTTGTCGTACCCTCACCTGGACCCTAAACCGTCCCCGTCCCCTAACCCTAACCCTAACCCTAGCCCGAACCCTAACCCTAACCCTTCCCCGAAGCCTGACCCTCACCTGTCCCCTAATCCTAACCCGTACGCTGACACTAACCCGCGCCCTCACACGTACGCTCCCCCTAAAGCGTTGTCGTACCCTCACCTGAACCCTAAACCGTCCCCGTCCCCTAACCCTAACCCTAGCCCGAACCCTAACCCTAACCCTTCCCCGAAGCCTGACCCTCACCCGTCCCCTAATCCTAACCCGTACGCTGACACTAACCCACGCCCTCACACGTACGCTCCCCCTAAAGCGTTGTCGTACCCTCACCTGGACCCTAAACCGTCCCCGTCCCCTAACCCTAACGCTAGCCCGAACCCTAACCCTAACTCTTCCCCGAAGCCTGACCCTCACCCGTTCCCTAACCCTAACCCGTACGCTGACACTAACCCGCGCCCTCACACGTACGCTCCCCCTAAAGCGTTGTCGTACCCTCACCTGGACCCTAAACCGTCCCCGTCCCCTAACCCTAACCCTAACCCTAGCCCGAACCCTAACCCTAACCCTTCCCCGAAGCCTGACCCTCACCTGTCCCCTAATCCTAACCCGTACGCTGACACTAACCCGCGCCCTCACACGTACGCTCCCCCTAAAGCGTTGTCGTACCCTCACCTGGACCCTAAACCGTCCCCGTCCCCTAACCCTAACGCTAGCCCGAACCCTAACCCTAACTCTTCCCCGAAGCCTGACCCTCACCCGTTCCCTAACCCTAACCCGTACGCTGACACTAACCCGCGCCCTCACACGTACGCTCCCCCTAAAGCGTTGTCGTACCCTCACCTGAACCCTAAACCGTCCCCGTCCCCTAACCCTAACCCTAGCCCGAACCCTAACCCTAACCCTTCCCCGAAGCCTGACCCTCACCCGTCCCCTAATCCTAACCAGTACGCTGACACTAACCCGTGCCCTCACACGTACGCTCCCCCTAAAGCGTTGTCGTACCCTCACCTGGACCCTAAACCGTCCCCGTCCCCTAACCCTAACCCTAGCCCGAACCCTAACCCTAACACTTCTCCGAAGCCTGACCCTCACCCGTCCCCTAATCCTAACCCGTACGCTGACACTAACCCGCGCCCTCACACGTACACTCCCCCTAAAGCGTTGTCGTACCCTCACCTGGACCCTAAACCGTCCCCGTCCCCTAACCCTAACGCTAGCCCGAACCCTAACCCTAACTCTTCCCCGAAGCCTGACCCTCACCCGTTCCCTAACCCTAACCCGTACGCTGACACTAACCCGCGCCCTCACACGTACGCTCCCCCTAAAGCGTTGTCGTACCCTCACCTGGACCCTAAACCGTCCCCGTCCCCTAACCCTAACCCTAACCCTAGCCCGAACCCTAACCCTAACCCTTCCCCGAAGCCTGACCCTCACCTGTCCCCTAATCCTAACCCGTACGCTGACACTAACCCGCGCCCTCACACGTACGCTCCCCCTAAAGCGTTGTCGTACGCTCAACTGGACCCTAAACCGTCCCCGTCCCCTAACCCTAACCCTAGCCCGAACCCTAACCCTAACCCTTCCCCGAAGCCTGACCCTCACCCTTCCCCTAATCCTAACACGTACGCTGACACTAACCCGCGCCCTCACACGTACGCTCCCCCTAAAGCGTTGTCGTACCCTCACCTGGACCCTAAACCGTCCCCGTCCCCTAAACCTAACCCTAGCTTGAACCCTAACCCTAACCCTTCCCCGAAGCCTGACACTCACCCGTCCCATAATCCTAACCCGTACGCTGACACTAACCCGCGCCCTCACACGTACGCTCCCCCTAAAGCGTTGTCGTACCCTCACCTGGACCCTAAACCGTCCCCGTCCTCTAACCCTAACCCTAGCCCGAACCCTAACCCTAACCCTTCCCCGAAGCCTGACCCTCACCCGTCCCCTAATCCTAACCCGTACGCTGACACTAACCCGCGCCCTCACACGTCCGCTCCCCCTAAAGCGTTGTCGGACCCTCACCTGGACCCTAAACCGTCCCCGTCCCCTAACCCTAACCCTAGCCCGAACCCTAACCCTAACCCTTCCCCGAAGCCTGACCCTCACCCGTCCCCTAATCCTAACCCGTACGCTGACACTAACCCGCGCCCTCACACGTACGCTCCCCCTAAAGCGTTGTCGTACCCTCACCTGGACCCTAAACCGTCCCCGTCTCCTAACCCTAACCCTAGCCCGAACCCTAACCCTAACACTTCCACGAAGCCTGACCCTCACCCGTCCCCTAATCCTAACCCGTACGCTGACACTAACCCGCGCCCTCACACGTACGCTCCCCCTAAAGCGTTGTCGTACCCTCACCTGAACCCTAAACCGTCCCCGTCCCCTAACCCTAACCCTAGCCCGAACCCTAACCCTAACCCTTCCCCGAAGCCTGACCCTCACCCGTCCCCTAATCCTAACCCGTACGCTGACACTAACCCGCGCCCTCACACGTACGCTCCCCCTAAAGCGTTGTCGTACCCTCACCTGGACCCTAACCCGTCCCCGTCCCCTAACCCTAACCCTAGCCCGAACCCTAACCCTAACCCTTCCCCGAAGCCTGACCCTCACCCGTCCCCTAATCCTAACCCGTACGCTGACACTAACCCGCGCCCTCACACGTACGCTCCCCCTAAAGCGTTGTCGTACCCTCACCTGGACCCTAAACCGTCCCCGTCCCCTAACCCTAACCCTAGCCCGAACCCTAACCCTAACCTTTCCCCGAAGCCTGACCCTCACCCGTCCCCTAATCCTAACCCGTACGCTGACACTAACCCGCGCCCTCACACGTACGCTCCCCCTAAAGCGTTGTCGTACCCTCACCTGGACCCTAAATCGTCCCCGTCCCCTAACCCTAACCCTAGCCTGAACCCTAACCCTAAACCTTCCCCGAAGCCTGACCCTCACCCGCCCCCTAATCCTAACCCGTACGCTGACACTAACCCGCGCCCTCACACGTACGCTCCCCCTAAAGCGTTGTCGTACCCTCACCTGGACCCTAAACCGTCCCCGTCCCCTAACCCTAACGCTAGCCCGAACCCTAACCCTAACTCTTCCCCGAAGCCTGACCCTCACCCGTTCCCTAACCCTAACCCGTACGCTGACACTAACCCGCGCCCTCACACGTACGCTCCCCCTAAAGCGTTGTCGTACCCTCACCTGGACCCTAAACCGTCCCCGTCCCCTAACCCTAACCCTAGCCCGAACCCTAACCCTAAACCTTCCCCGAAGCCTGACCCTCACCCGCCCCCTAATCCTAACCCGTACGCTGACACTAACCCGCGCCCTCACACGTACGCTCCCCCTAAAGCGTTGTCGTACCCTCACCTGGACCCTAAACCGTCCCCGTCCCCTAACCCTAACGCTAGCCCGAACCCTAACCCTAACCCTTCCCCGAAGCCTGACCCTCACCCGTTCCCTAAACCTAACCCGTACGCTGACACTAACGCGCGCCCTCACACGTACGCTCCCCCTAAAGCGTTGTCGTACCCTCACCTGGACCCTAAACCGTCCCCGTCCCCTAACCCTAACCCTAACCCTAGCCCGAACCCTAACCCTAACCCTTCCCCGAAGCCTGACCCTCACCTGTCCCCTAATCCTAACCCGTACGCTGACACTAACCCGCGCCCTCACACGTACGCTCCCCCTAAAGCGTTGTCGTACCCTCAACTGGACCCTAAACCGTCCCCGTCCCCTAACCCTAACCCTAGCCCGAACCCTAACCCTAACCCTTCCCCGAAGCCTGACCCTCACCCTTCCCCTAATCCTAACCCGTACGCTGACACTAACCCGCGCCCTCACACGTACACTCCCCCTAAAGCGTTGTCGTACCCTCACCTGGACCCTAAACCGTCCCCGTCCCCTAACCCTAACCCTAGCTTGAACCCTAACCCTAACCCTTCCCCGAAGCCTGACACTCACCCGTCCCCTAATCCTAACCCGTACGCTGACACTAACCCGCGCCCTCACACGTACGCTCCCCCTAAAGCGTTGTCGTACCCTCACGTGGACCCTAAACCGTCCCCGTCCCCTAACCCTAACCCTAGCCCGAACCCTAACCCTAACCCTTCCCCGAAGCCTGACCCTCACCCGTCCCCTAATCCTAACCCGTACGCTGACACTAACCCGCGCCCTCACACGTACGCTCCCCCTAAAGCGTTGTCGTACCCTCACCTGGACCCTAAATCGTCCCCGTCCCCTAACCCTAACCCTAGCCCGAACCCTAACCCTAAACCTTCCCCGAAGCCTGACCCTCACCCGCCCCCTAATCCTAACCCGTACGCTGACACTAACCTGCGCCCTCACACGTACGCTCCCCCTAAAGCGTTGTCGTACCCTCACCTGGACCCTAAACCGTCCCCGTCCCCTAACCCTAACGCTAGCCCGAACCCTAACCCTAACTCTTCCCCGAAGCCTGACCCTCACCCGTTCCCTAACCCTAACCCGTACGCTGACACTAACCCGAACCTCACACGTACGCTCTCCCTAAAGCGTTGTCGTACCCTCACCTGGACCCTAAACCGTCCCCATCCCCTAACCCTAACCCTAGCCTGAACCCTAACCCTAAACCTTCCCCGAAGCCTGACCCTCACCCGCCCCCTAATCCTAACCCGTACGCTGACACTAACCCGCGCCCTCACACGTACGCTCCCCCTAAAGCGTTGTCGTACCCTCACCTGGACCCTAAACCGTCCCCGTCCCCTAACCCTAACGCTAGCCCGAACCCTAACCCTAACTCTTCCCCGAAGCCTGACCCTCACCCGTTCCCTAACCCTAACCCGTACGCTGACACTAACCCGCGCCCTCACACGTACGCTCCCCCTAAAGCGTTGTCGTACCCTCACCTGGACCCTAAACCGTCCCCGTCCCCTAACCCTAACCCTAACCCTAGCCCGAACCCTAACCCTAACCCTTCCCCGAAGCCTGACCCTCACCTGTCCCCTAATCCTAACCCGTACGCTGACACTAACCCGCGCCCTCACACGTACGCTCCCCCTAAAGCGTTGTCGTACCCTCAACTGGACCCTAAACCGTCCCCGTCCCCTAAACCTAACCCTAGCCCGAACCCTAACCCTAACCCTTCCCCGAAGCCTGACCCTCACCCTTCCCCTAATCCTAACCCGTACGCTGACACTAACCCACGCCCTCACACGTACGCTCCCCCTAAAGCGTTGTCGTACCCTCACCTGGACCCTAAACCGTCCCCGTCCCCTAACCCTAACCCTAGCTTGAACCCTAACCCTAACCCTTCCCCGAAGCCTGACACTCACCCGTCCCCTAATCCTAACCCGTACGCTGACACTAACCCACGCCCTCACACGTACGCTCCCCCTAAAGCGTTGCCGTACCCTCACCTGGACCCTAAACCGTCCCCGTCTCCTAACCCTAACCCTAGCCCGAACCCTAACCCTAACACTTCCACGAAGCCTGACCCTCACCCGTCCCCTAATCCTAACCCGTACGCTGACACTAACCCGCGCCCTCACACGTACGCTCCCCCTAAAGCGTTGTCGTACCCTCACCTGAACCCTAAACCGTCCCCGTACCCTAACCCTAACCCTAGCCCGAACCCTAACCCTAACCCTTCCCCGAAGCCTGACCCTCACCCGTCCCCTAATCCTAACCCGTACGCTGACACTAACCCGCGCCCTCACACGTACGCTCCCCCTAAAGCGTTGTCGTACCCTCACCTGGACCCTAACCCGTCCCCGTCCCCTAACCCTAACCCTAGCCCGAACCCTAACCCTAACCCTTCCCCGAAGCCTGACCCTCACCCGTCCCCTAATCCTAACCCGTACGCTGACACTAACCCGCGCCCTCACACGTACGCTCCCCCTAAAGCGTTGTCGTACCCTCACCTGGACCCTAAACCGTCCCCGTCCCCTAACCCTAACCCTAGCCCGAACCCTAACCCTAACCCTTCCCCGAAGCCTGACCCTCACCCGTCCCCTAATCCTAACCCGTACGCTGACACTAACCCGCGCCCTCACACGTACGCTCCCCCTAAAGCGTTGTCGTACCCTCACCTGGACCCTAAATCGTCCCCGTCCCCTAACCCTAACCCTAGCCCGAACCCTAACCCTAAACCTTCCCCGAAGCCTGACCCTCACCCGCCCCCTAATCCTAACCCGTACGCTGACACTAACCCGCGCCCTCACACGTACGCTCCCCCTAAAGCGTTGTCGTACCCTCACCTGGACCCTAACCCGTCCCCGTCCCCTAACCCTAACCCTAGCCCGAACCCTAACCCTAACCCTTCCCCGAATCCTGACCCTCACACGTCCCCTAATCCTAACCCGTACGCTGACACTAACCCGCGCCCTCACACGTACGCTCCCCCTAAAGCGTTGTCGTACCCTCACCTGGACCCTAAACCGTCCCCGTCCCCTAACCCTAACCCTAGCCCGAACCCTAAC